>NC_063333.1:23059772-23068966 GCF_021869965.1 Rhincodon typus
TTTCTGAAAAAGGGTCTAGGCCTGAAACATCAGCCTTCCTGCTCCTCTGATGCTGCTTGGCCTGCTGTGTTCATCCAGCTCTACACCTTGTTATCTACTTGTGTGTCAAACAGCTTAAGCAGCAAGTGATAGACAGAGCTAAGCAATTTACATCCACCAGATCAGACCGAAGCTCTCAGTGCTGCACAGATGTATTATTCTAGAATATTATCTAGCCAGGAGTGGGAGTTTGAATCCATAACCTAATGATTCAGAGATGGAAGTTATATCACTGCATAACCACTGACAGACTGAATGCTAAATTTCCCTAATAACAGAAACATAAAACTAAGAGCAGGATAGCCCATTTGGCCAGTCAGGCCTGCTTTGCTATTCAATATGATCATTCTAATCCTCCATCTAATGTCATAATTCCACTTTCTCCCCATACCCCTCAATGACTTTCAACTGTACCTGCACCCATCACTTCCTCTGGCAATTAATTCCACACACAAACCACTCTTTCACATCCAGAAAACTCTTTCTTGAATATATTCAGTGACTTCTGTAGCCTTCTGTAGTAGAGATTCCACAAATTCAGCTCCATTTCAGTGAAGAAATGATTCCTCATCTTAGTCCTAAATGGTCTATCCTATATCCTGGGATGGTGTCCTCTAGTTCTAGACTCCCCAACCAGAGAAAACATGCTCCGTGCATTGAGTGTGTACAGTCCTATTAGATTTTTATACGGTTCAATCAGATCCCCTCCTATCTTTTTAAACTCTAGTGAAAACAGGCCCAGTTGAATCAATCTCTCCTCAAAGGACAGTCCTGCAATCCCCACTATCAACACAGTGAACCTATGCTGCACTATCTTTATGGCGAGTTTACTATTTCTCAGGATAATACCCATACTTCATTGGGAAGAACTTTGGGGATCCTAAAAGTATGAAACGCATTCTATAAAGACATGTTTTCTCAACTGTATAAGATGACTAATCCTATAGCCTAAATATTTAGAGATATTCCTTTGTATCAAAAGAGAAGAGTTCATCATCAGCATCCCTTGTGGGATGTGGTGTTTGAGGGAAGGTAGCCTGGGAAACTGTGGGCACACAGCAGAGGCTTTGTGTTCAAATTAGATGGAAGGTCACTGAATAAGTGCTCACTGTCTACAAATTGTGTGTTTTTTGACCAAAATAGAATGTAACTGCAATTACAAACCTGCAAATGCAAATATAGATTTATATTTGTCAGTACGCGCGCATGTGTGTGTGTACATGTGAGGGGGAGAGACAGAGTGTGTGAGAGAGTGAGTGTGCGTGCTTGAGAGAGAGTGTGTGCACGCGCATGTCAGTGAGAGCGTGTGTGTGTGAGTTAGACTGTATGTATGAGAAAGGGTCCTCTCTCACACACACTCTCTCTCACACACACATTCACATGCACACACACACTCACTCTCTCTCAAGCATGCACACACACCCACACACTCTCCGTCTCTCTCACAAATACACACACACACTCGCATATACACACGCACACATACACACACACACACATTCGCACACACATATAAATCTATGGGATGAATTTGCATTTACAGATACATTCTATTTTGGTCAAAAAGAATATTATTTGTAGACAGTCAATGTGGCATTTTATAAACTCCTACTTTGGAAATACAACCAGTTTGACTCCAAATTAAAACATGGACAGATTCTAAACAAAGCCTCACTCCTAAAATGCATTGTCTGACCTGTGATGTCACCTCTGGTATACTGAGGAAACTGTTAAAACCTTTAGTTATCTTGGGGCAGTAACTTGAAAGAAGTTTTTGGATTTGCATATCAACGCTTTCTAACTGATTAAAGATTTAACGACAAGCTTAGGTTTGTTCAACACATTCACATCAGTTCTATGACCTTTGATCTTTTGCTTATAAATTCTGTGTCTGATGCCATCTCTCTCACTGACACCTGAAGAAACAGCGAGACTCTGCAAGCTTGTGTCTTCAAATAAACCTGTTGGATTATAACCTGGTGTCGTGTGATTTTTGACCCTATTTTTAATGAATCAATGCTTGGTTATATTTAAGCTGTAGACATCATGCTGAAATTATATTATGAGATGAAGAGATTAATACCTTCAATAACATTGCAGAAATTGAAAATTCCAACAAAAATTTTCATATGTTAAGTTTTCAAAGAATAACTTCAGGTCTGCAGTTAGCTACTGAATGCATAGTTGTCCAAAATAATAAATCCAGTTTTCTTATTTCCCTTTGTTACCTGGTAATGAACAATTAGGATCCCATGCAGTAAGTTAACATATAAACAATACATTGCCATTGCAGAGAAGAGGTGATTTGAACAGAACTATAAGGGAGTAACACAGACTCATACAGCACAGCAGGATGACAATCAAGCCTTTGTATTTTTTCTGCCTCTTCAAAGTAGTATAGATGGGGTAATGGTAGTTGTCTTTTCCCTAGGATGGGGGATTTCAAGACTACGGGGCACAATTTTAAAGTGGGAGGAGAGAAATTTTACAAAGTCATGAGGGGCAAATTTTTTACACAGAGGATGGTTTTTGTGTGGAATGAACTTCCTGAGGAAGTGGTGGATGTGAGTACAATTACAACTTTAAAAGATGCTTGGATTAGTATATGAATAGGAAAGGTTTGGAGGGATATGGGCCAGGAACAGGCAGCTGGAACTAGTTTAGTTTGGGATTGTGTCCGGCGTGGACCAGTTGTACTGACAGGTCTGTTTCCATGCTGTATGACTTTATGACTCTATGAGATAGCTTGTGCTCCTCTGCTCTTCCCCATTGCCTTGCATTATTTTAGATTTCAAGTCCTCATCCACTTTCATTTTAAATGCAGTTGTTGAGGCTAAGGTATTAAGTATATTGAAGGCTGAGATAGATTTCAGGTCAGTAATGGAATCAAGAGTTATAGGGAAAGGACAGGAAAGTGGAGTTAAGAATTATTATATTAGCCAGGATCTCATTGAATGGCAGAACAGATTAGATAGGCTGATGGCCTGCTTTTTCTCCTGTGTGTTATAGTCTTAAAACTGTTGGCTCCCAACTGCCCTTTCAGTCCATGCAATCCAGTGTATAACTGCTCACTGCACAAATTCTCTTTCTCTGTTGCCTCTGGGTTCTTGTGCCAATAATTTCTTGTGCCAAATCTAGTTGTCTGGTCCCTAACATTTTTCTACTGGCAAAGTTTCTCTTTATTTACATCTCTACGAAATCTTGCCTTAATCTTCCGTGCTCAAAAGAGAATCCTGGAACAAAGTCTGATCTCTTCACAGAACTGAAGTAACCTCATGTAATGTCCAGGCTTGGCACGATTGTCAGTCTCCTCATCACCAACCCTATGGTCTTGACATCTTTCCTAAAGTATGGTGCGCATAACCATAACTCCTTTATTATAGAAGATTAAGAGATAATGTGCTGGATATATTTAAGATGACTAAAGGATTTGGCAGCTTAGATAAAGCAAAATTATTTCCTTGGTTCAGGGGAGTCTACTATAAGGTGAAAAAACCTTTAAGTTAAAGTGAGACCATTCACAGGTGATGTCAAGGGGAGTGGAAATCTGAGTCCCTCCACCTAAAATAACACTGTTGAGGCAAGGTCAAATGAAAATTTCAAAACCGGAGATTGATAGAGCCATGCAGCATGAGAACAGACCCTTTGGTCAAATTAGTCCATACTGACCATGTTCCCAAACTAAACTAGTCCCATCTGCCTGTGTTTGGCCCATATCCCTCTATTCATGTACTTATCCAAATGTTTTTTTTAAATGATGTAACTGTACCTGGATCCACCACTTTCTCTGGCAGTTCAATCCACATATGAACCACTCTCTGTGCAAAGAAGTTGCCCCTCATGTCCTTTTTAAGTCTTTCTCCTCTAACCTTAAAAATATGCCCCCTTGTTTTGAACTCCCCCACCCTCGGGTAAAAACCCATGTCATTCATCTTATCTATGCCCCTCACGATTTTATAAATTTCAATAAGATAACCCCTTATTCTCTTACACTCCAGTGAAAAGTGTTCCCGCCTATCCAGCCTCTCCTTATAACTCAAACTTTCCATTCCCAGCAACATCCGATAAATCTTTTCTGAACCCTCTCCAGTTTAATAATGTCCCTCCTATAGGAAGGCCTCATTTACATCCTATACAACCTCAGTATGAGATCCCAAATCCTACACTCATAGATTTGTTTTAAGGTAAGGGTATTTAGAGTTTTAGGATCAATGGAAACCAATGGAATTAAAACACAACTCAGTCATGGTCAACTGAATGGTGGACCAGGGTCGACGGATTGAATGGCCTACTTCTCTTCCTATGTTCCGACAAAGCTCTACAGGATTGCACTGGGACCATTTCTGGGTGAGATGGGAACTGTAAAACTTGGATGAATTTGATCTGAACTGGAACATGCTTGCAGGGTGTATGTTAATACTCTTTGAGTGGATTAAATTAATCAGTTTGGGAAGGAAATGGAAGCCTGACAAGTCATTCAGGGCCAAGAGAAGTAAGATGGAATGAGAAGTTAAAATAAAGTTAATAAGTGAGTCTTGGAAGGCAGAGCAAACACATACTAGATTAGAAAGAAGTGAGTTCAGCAAGGCTAAATAGAATATAATTTAATTAAAGGGGGCCTGAAGAATAAGATATACAAGCTGAGAGCACAGATAGACATGTGAGAATACGATGTCATAACTACGAGCGAGACATGGCTGAAAGATGGACAGGATTGCCAACTCAACATTCCTAGTTATAGGCTATTTAGATGAGATAGAGAGGAGAATGTTGGGAGCATTACTGATCATGTTGGGAGCGTTACTGATCAAGGAATCAATTACAGAAGTGAGAACTGATGGATAGATAATACAATCTGCAAACTCATGACCTGGCATATCCCCCACTCAACCATTACCATCAAGCCAAGAGATCAATCCTGGTTCAAAGGAGAGTATAGGAGGGCATGCCAGGAGCAGCACCAGGCATACCTAAAACTGAAATGTCAACATGGTGAAGGTACGAACAGGACTACTTGCATGCCAACCAGTATAAGCAGCACGTGATACTCAGGGCTAAGTGATCCTGCAACTAAAGGATCAGATTTAAGCTCTGCAGTCCTGCCACATCCAATCATGAAAGGCGGTGGGCAATTAAACAACTCACTGGAGGAGGAGGTTCCACAAATATCCCCATCCTCAATGATGGAAAAGCCCAGCACATCAGTGCAAAAGATAAGGCTGAAACATTTGCAGCAATCTTCAGCCAGAAGTACCAAGTTGATGATCCATCTTGACCGCTTCCAGTGGTCCCCAACACTATGGATACCAGTTTTCATCTAATTCAATTCACTCCATGTGATAGCAAGGATGGGGGATTTTAAGACTAGGGGGCACAATTTTAAGGTGAGAGGAGGAACCGGCTACTACAAATACTACGGGCCCTGACAATATGCCAGCAATAGTTCTGAAGACTTGTGCTCCAGAACTTGCCGCTGCCCTAGCCAAGCTGTTCCAGTACAGTGACAACACCGGTATCTTCATGACAATGTGGAAAATTGCCCAGTATGTCCTGGACACAAAAAGCGAGTCAAATCCAACCCGGCCAATTACCATCCCATCAGTGTACTCTTGAACATCATTAAAGTGATGAAGATGTCATCAATAGTACTATGAAGCAGCACCTGTTCAGCAATAACCTTCTCAGTGACATCAAGTTTGGGCTCTGCCAGGACCACTCAGCTCGTGACCTCAGTACAGCCTTGGTTCAAGTATGAACAAAAGCACTGAGGTGAGATGAGATGGACAGCCTTTGACATCAAGGCTGCATTTGACCAATTGTGGCATCAAGGAGCCCTATCAAAACTGGAGTGAACAGGTATCAGGCAGCATACTTTCCACTGGTTGGAGTCATACCTGGCATGCAGGAAGTTGGTCGTGGTTTTTGGAGGCCAGTCATCTCAGGTCCAGGACATCTCTGCAGGAGTTCTTCAGGGTTGAGTCCTAGGCCCAACCATCTTCAGCTGCTTCATCAATGACCTTACCTCCATCATAAGGTCAGAAGTGGGGATGTTCGTCGATGATTGCAGAATGTTCAGTACCATTCGCGACTCTTCAGATACTGAAGCAGTCCATGTTCAATTGCAACAAAACCTGGGCAATATCCAGGCCTGGGCTGACAAGCGGCAAGTAACATTCATGCTACACAAATCCTAAGCAATGACCATCTCCAACAAGAGACAATCTACGCACTGCCCCTTGACATTCAATGATGTTACTATCACTGACTTTCCCACTATCAACATCCTGGGGTTTACTATTGACTAGAAATTCAACTGGACTTACCGTATAAATACAGTGGCCATAACAGCAGAAAAGAAGCTAGGAATTCTGTGGCAAATAACTCACCTCCCGACTCCTCAAAGCCTGTCCACCATCTACATGGCACAAGTCGGGAGTGTGCTAGAATACTCCCCACTTGCCTGCGTGGGCATAGCTCCAACAACACTCAAGAAGCTTAACACCATCCATGACAAAGCAGTCCACTTGATTGGCACCACAACCACAAGCATTCACTCCCTCTACCACCGAAGCTCAGTCGCAGCAATGTGTACCATCTACAGAATGTACTGCAGAAATTCACCAAAGCTCCTTCAACAGCAGTTTGCAAGCCCAAAACCAATACCACCCAGAAAGATGGGGGCAGCAGATACATGGAAGTACCTACAATTTCCTCTCCATGCCACTCACCATTCTGACTTGGAGATATATTGCTGTTCCTTCAGTGTTGCTGGGACAAAATCCTGGAATCCCCTCCCTAAGGGCTTTATGGGTCAACCCACAGCATGTGGACTGCAGCTGTTCAAAAAGGCAGCTCACCATCACCTTCTCAAAGGCCTCTAAGGACAGGCTATATATTTGGCCAGCCAGCAACACATATGTCCCACAAGTGAATTAAAAGAAGTGCCAATTCAGGCTAACCCATACCTTCCACCCACTACCCTTCTCCCTTATATCATTCATCCTAATTCACATAATATTCACTGTGGACAGATATCAGCGCCCAGGCTGAGATGACATACAAAACGTTCCAAGTGTCTATTGGTGAAATTAGTACTTTAAAACAAAACAGTCATTGATTAAAAACCCATTCAGTACTTAGTCCCTTATAAAAGCAAGTTTTTTTTATTCACAGTCCCACTTGGAAACATCAACAAAACCATGAACTGACAGATACCCTGTTGTGAACATAATAAGTTAAGAAATGTATCTTTTTGCATAAATCCTACTGTGATAATCCCAGGCTTATATCAACAGACACAGAGAGAAAGTGCATACACTGATTTTATTTCACTCCAGACACTTTCTTTTTAAATATCAAAAGGCCAGAAGATTTAAATATCTTGACAGCTTGACAGTTCCACTGAGTTTATCTACACACATGAATATCTACTTTTAACAATTCCAAATAACAACATGAACATGTGCATGTATGAATGATTGAATTAGGAACAGGAGGAGGCCATTGAGACCCTAAAATGTCTGAGCCATTCAATAAATCTGTACTCCCACTCACCTTTGATTAACTTCACCACCTTACTTAACAAGAATATGTTCACCTTAGTCTTAAAAAATATTCAAGAACTCTGCTTCTACCATCTTTTCAGGAAGAGAACTCCAAGGCTGGAAGACCCTCTGAAAGACAGAAAAAATGCTTCCCTTCTGTTTTAAATGTATGTATCCTGATTTCTAATGTCAACTGTAGCACCAGGTCCTCCAATTAGTCGAAGCATCCTCTCCACACCTACCCTGTGAGGACTCCTCAAGATTTTATAAGTTTCAATAGAGTCAACTTTTACTCTTCAAAACTCAAGTGGATAAAATCCTAGCCAGTCCAATCTCTTCTCATAGGATAACTCCCCATTCTAGGTTTTATTCTAGTAAACCTTCTCTGAGTAATACCACATTACTACAGATGCAGTTTCATTAGCACCCTCTTTCATTTTGCTGACATTGAGGGAAAGATTGTTATCTTTACACTATGCCACCAAGCACTCTATCTCTTTCCTGTATTCTGTCTCGTCATTGTTTGAGATCTACCCTATAACGGTGGTGTTGTCAGTGAACTGTAGATGGAGTTATGACAAAATTTGGCCACATGGACATGAGTGTACAGGGAATATAGTAAGGGGCTGAGTATGTAGCCTTGCGGGATGTCTGTGCTGAGGATGTGATTCATGTGTGAGAACATGCAGATTCTTTTGCATCTCAGAACTCTGCAATTTTTCACCATCTCGATAATCTGCTGTTTTGCTCTTCCTGCCATATTGAACAATTTCACATTTCATATTTGCTACAAATGTGCTCACTTTTTTTACCTATTTATATACTTTTGTAGTCTCCTTATGTCCTCTTTACAACTGACTTTTCTACCCATCTTTGTGTCAACAGCAACCATGTCAACTAAATGCTTCAAAGTTATTTATATCAATTACAAACTGTTCTGCAATAACCTGTGGTGTGACACATGACCAAATGCCTCCTTGAAATCAAAGTATGGTACATCCTCCAGTTTCTCTTTACACACTGCACATGTTACCTCCTCAAACATGTTAAGCATGATGTCCCTTTTCCAAAACCATATTGACTTTGCCTGATTTGCCATGACATACTGTCCTAGGACCCGCTAACTGAAGGGTTTCTCTTTTGATTTGACTGAGGATTATTCCCAGTAGACTCTGAGAAATGTCCATTTGCTTGGAGCACAGGTAGTATGCTGCTGCATATGCTGCTGGCACATAGTGCTGGTGTGAGATTGGCACAGCACGGTGTCATACAGCTTCATGTCCACCCCCTTGACTGAGGACTGCTGACAACTATAATAAGCACCTGTCCTTGGCTCCACACTAAAAGGCAAGTCAGAACAGAAGTAATTTCATCTGTTAGCTCTGGCTGAGAGGCAAGCAGCAAAAAGGCCAGGCAAGGAAGGAATGCTGTGAGCGTTCAGGTAGGCACTAAGTGAGTGTGCGCTAAGAGAGCAAGGGAGCAGCCCTGAGATAGAACACAGAACATAGAACATAGAACGTAGAACATAGAACATAGAACATTACAGCGCAGTACAGGCCCTTCAGCCCTCGATGTTGCGCCGACCTGTGAAACCAATCTGAAGCCCATCTA
>NC_063333.1:23068976-23073570 GCF_021869965.1 Rhincodon typus
CATTAAACTCCATTTGCCACCTCTCAGCCCAGCTCTGCAGCTTATCTATGTCCCTCTGTAACCTGCAACATCCTTCCGCACTATCCACAACTCCACCAACTTTGGTGTCATCCGCAAATTTACTAACCCATCCTTCTACGCCCTCATCCAGGTCATTTATAAAAATGACAAACAGCAGTGGCCCCAAAACAGATCCTTGAGGTACACCACTAGTAACTGAACTCCAGGATGAACATTTCCCATCAACCACCACCCTCTGTCTTCTTACAGCTAGCCAATTTCTGATGAAGCCTGGTCCAATTGATGAGGAAAGCACTTGTCATTGTACACAAACTGCCCCTGCAGTAGCCTTTCTTTAAGAGCCGCCAATGAGTCTCCAGATGCAGTGCTCAGTGTAGAAGTGTACTGACAGTGAATCAGAGATGTACTGTGATGACGTGGTGTTAGATGCCTACATCTGTGGACATGGTGTGCATGTGGTGTCCATCCATGGTGCATAACTAAGATGTTAGTATTGGGTGTGTAAGGTCTGGAGAGCCGCTGGTGAGCTGGGATTGCAGGGTAACCACGCTGATTTTTCATGCCGGAATTCCTGGCATCCAGTTTCTATTGGTTGGGTTGTAGATGAGGAGAGTACATATTAACGAGAGGAGATTAAGTAATAATGATGGCGGTAATCTCTCTTAAAAGGCCTCTCACTACTCACGAGTGAGAATCTCACCTTGACATCTGGAACACGGTTGGAAAATATGACCTGTTGCTCCCAAGTCTCACCTCACTCTATTTCTTACAATTTCCAAAATTTCTCACCATAGCCCACCTCACCCATGGCCTAGGAAGACTCTGCCCTATCTGATTTTATATTTCTGGCTAGCTCTCTCTCATTCTCTAATTTTTGTCCTTTTTTATGTTTTATATTCTGTCCACCCATCTTTGCACAATTGTGCATGCTTTTTTAGTTTGATGCAATCCTTAATAATCCTAGTTAACCACTGATGGTTGTTCTGTCCCTTGAAATTTGTCTTACTGCAAGGATCCTGTATGTATCCTGTGGTTTCTGAAATATCCCTTAAACTTCTGCCACTGCATCTCGGTTGACCAATCCCTTAATCTAACTTGCAGTTTACTTTAGCCAGCTCTGCTTTCATATCCTCAAAATTCCTCTAATTTAAAGGCAAAAATGGACTTGGACACACTTCTCTTTCTCTCAAACTGAATGTAAAACTCAATAATATTATGGTTGCTATTCCATAGGGGTAGCCGGAGGGATGGGGCTGCTGGAAAAAGGGCAATGCCTCCATTATGGCTGAGCTGGAGACTGGCTTCCTGAACCACTTGGTAATTTGCCAGACAGAACTGGGAGGAATGTCATCATAAATTGTTCTTCAAAACCTAACAGGTCCACCAAGTTCCTCAAGGGATGGAAGCCTGCTACCTTAACCCAGTCCGGCCAACACATATTATGTGGTTGACACTGCCATTCTGAAGTGGCCTGGCAAGTTACCCATTTGACTCTGTCCTTGACTCAAATGCCAATTGAGAATCCTCCATCGAAATTCTGCCTTGAAACTGCATTACGGTGGAATCAGCATCAATTGACTGAGGGTAAGACTTCTGCCCCCTTCTGGCGAGGAAGTCCCATCTCAGAGAGCTGCTGGTCAATCTAATTGGCTGGAAACTGTGTAGTCCCAGCAGCCTCAGGTTCAATGAGTGGCCACTGTTGCAACTACAGCCACATCCCAAACAAGAGGAAGTTATGGGGCTGGGCATCACAGTCTGGTTGGCAGAACCCAGGGAGGGTCTTTCAGCAAGGCAGTTGGCTGTTTTTGAGAGGCAGTGGGTGAAAGGTTAAGGGGATGCATGACTCTTGGGTGGAGATGCCTCGAAAGGACAAGGGGGCCTTTAAGAGGTCACCCTCCACTTTGTTGACAACCGCACATACAATTGAGTCTGCTCAGCCACCCACACCTCAAGGACCCCCTCCTGATGAGGCAAAGGTAATGATAGAGGCATAATGAGGCACTTGGGTAACCAGTAATTCCCCACGCACACAGTAAAATGGGTTACAGATCAGGGGAATGCAAGATGGCAGTAGAAAGGCCACACTCCGTACATTATGAGGCTGCCCGTCTTCAAATACGCCAGCAAGATATATGCAGTGAACTGCAGTGATGTGGAAGTGCTCTCTGACATGAACAGCTCAAAGTGCTGACAGGTATTTAGGCAGGGAGCAAGATTAATTTTGTGAACCCAGGAGGCATCATTTCTGCATTCAGGCCACGTTAACTCATAACAATATCACTTTGTGAACTGCTGAGTTCAAAACTTGGCACTTGATCAGACATAATGATTCATTTTATTTGGTAAGCTGCCGTGAAAAGCAGTGATCACCAACTGTGTACAGTAACATGAGCTGGCATACGGTGTATTACCTCTGTTAAATTATCAAAGTAAAGCTGCTCATTACCTAAAAGAGAGAAATCGATACGAGTTATTAATGTGGTTATGACCATCACTACTTTATCCTAAAGTGCACAATGTCTAATATAGATTTTTCAGTTAGGAGCAAAAGTTAGTGACTTTTGAAGTTTCTACATTGTTAACTTGTTCTTATAAAGTATTCAATTTAACTTATTTTTAAACTCTTCCAGATGCTGACTGACTCTCTGTGTATTTTCAGCATTTTGGGATTTTTGCTTTCTGGGTGAGTTTGCTCTTTCTTAATCCACATTTACTGTCATTCAACGTGCTGCATCCCTTGTGGTCGGTGGTTTCTCTGCGATCGGCAACAACCTGCAATGCAGAGTGATATTGAATACAATCACAGCGCCATCAAACAGATCAATTTAACCTACGGAAAGCCAAGTTGGTTTTCGGATGTCACTTTGCACTGCTCATGCTGAACTGTCAGGACTGAGGAAATGCTGGGGACTAAATTTGTTATGCGATCAAATGTTAAGTGTGACACAGACTGCTTTAGTGACTTTGTTAAATTCCATTGGGGTGTGGTTGGTGCATGTGAGAATGATCTTTACATTAACAAAATGGTTCATTGCTTTTATGCAACTTGTGAAGTAACTGTTAGCCCCGCTTTGCAAGTTTGCAAAGGTAATACTCGTTGGAGCCTGTGAATGGTGCCATGGCATTCAAAGAGCTGTGTTGTACTTACTGAATCACAGCCACTTCGATTATAAACTTGTTTCCTCGGGACATGTTTCACTGTATGCAAAATGAAATCTCCAGCACTGGGGTCTACCCTGTGAAATTAGCTCCTTCCTGTACTTCCTGCTGTTAGACACCAGCCTCCAAATACAAGAGATTTCATTTTTCCACCCTGTCCCAAGAAGACATGCCCACCACCATGGCATTCGGTGGGAGTTTCAAAAAGGTGGTCATGTCCTGTCCCTAACATCCCTATGGATGCATCGGCACCACATGGAATGCACATTTCCAGCTCACAGTGAAAGAAATCCCAGCCAATTGAAAATTTTGACCTTACATCATGCATTATTGATTCCTGGAATTGCTGTTCACTTCTCCCTCGACAGGAAAGGGAGATCAAAACAAAACTGAATCTGTAAATGCTAGAAATCGGAAATGAAACCATAAAATATTGCAAACACTTATTGGATTGGGTAGTATCTGCAGAGAGAGAAACAGTTTTAATATTTCAGGCTGTATTTCAGTAACTACCAGGATGCTTAGGAGCATTGATACACAGAGGGATCTTGGGGTCCAAGTTCATAGTTTCCTGAAACTGGCAACACACGTGGATAAGGTGGTAAAGATGGCATATGGCATGCTTGCCATCATCAGTTTGGGCACTGGGTATAACATTTGCCAAGTCAGGTTGCAACTGTATAAAACTTTAGTTATGCCACATTCAGAGTATTGTGTGCAGTTCTGGTCCCCACACTCTTGGAAGGATGTGGAGGCTTTGGAGTGAGTGCAAAAGAGGTTTACCAGGACATTTACCAGGATTGGGGTGTATTGGCTATATGGAGAGGTTGGACAAATTTGGATTGTTTTCCACTGGAGCATTAGAGTCTGAGGGTGACTTGATAGAAGCATATCAAATTATGAGAGGCATGGGTGGAATGGAAATGTCATAGGTTTAGGGAGAGAGGTGGAAAGTTTAAAGATGTATGGCTAGATTTCTATGCAGAGGTTGGTAGGTGTCTGGAATGTGCTACCAAGGAAGGTTCTAGAAGCAGATACAATCGCACCATTTAAGAGGCTTTTAGTCAGACACATGAACAGGCAGGGAAGGGAGGGATACAGACCATGTGCAGGTAGATGGGATTATTTTAGAGTGGCATCATGGTTGGCTCAGATATGATAGGTAGAACTGCCTGTTCCCGCGCTGTATTGTTCTAGTTCTGAGGAAGGGTCACCGGACCCGAAATGTTAACTCTGTTTTCTCCTTCACAGATGCTGCCAGACCTGCTGAGCTTTTCCAGCAACTTTGTTTTTGTTCCTGTATTGTTCTAGGTTCTATGAAGCTTTGTCAGAACAGGGATTGCTTAGAAATGTTCTGTTGAAGGTTTAAAACTGAAACTTTAACCCTGCTTTATTCTGCGACAACAAGGTGTAG
>NC_063333.1:23074070-23082560 GCF_021869965.1 Rhincodon typus
TTAAGTGATAAGACATTGACACATAATCCATAGAGAAACTGACTTTAAAATAGTAATAGTGAGCTGGAGTGAAAGGGCCCAAAATGATGACATACAGATACCTCAGAAAAGTAAAGGGGAAAGCATGAGCTGAAGGTAAAGCCTGATGAACACACTGTAATTAGTTTGAGCTGTATTGTTTGATACTATGTACATTGCAGATCAGAGAGGATATGGAGGTAGTTACTACTCAATGACACAATCATTCATAAAACTGGCAAAGAAGGAAAAGTATTGAAGAAGTATCCTCAAGGAGGATACAGATGAAGAGAACTGGGGAATTTTGAGTCCATGTAGGATGTTAACAAGCAACCAGTGACTGAACTTGACGCCATACAAATACCCCAAGAAGTCTCCATGTTGAAATGTAAAGTCCATACCAAAGAAAACACCATAGAAGCCCAAGGAAATTCTTTGGCTGATCAAGTGGCCAGATAGACCACCTCACAAGAAAAACCTCCAATGGAACCCACCTTAATGTGTACATTAAAGATGCTCAGGACTTTAACATAAGACCTACAGGATATGCAGAGTCAGTGCTCCTGAGAGAAAAAATGGGACTTGGATTGGCGCAGGAATTAAACTGTGCAATGGTGGTATTTGGAGACAAAGAGAGATGGACAAACCTATCACCCCGTAGGCATTAATGCTATTTTTGGCACAACAGATCCACTCATAGGAATAGGAGATAGTAGGAACTGCAGATGCTGGAGAATCCGAGACAACAAGCCTCTCTGCTCCTATGATGCTGCTTGGCCTGCTGTGTTCATCCAGCCCTGCACCTTGTTCACTCATAGGAATAATTGGCTCCACAACAAATGATGGGATGATTCCAGAACAGCTGGTAGGGTTGGGGTTTTAAAAGACATGCCCAGGTGGTAGCAGACCATTGAGTGACCTGCCAGAAGAACAACCCCAGACCCATCACAGCCATGTGTAAAGTGAGATCCCCTGCCTCTGCAGGACCGTTCCAATACCCACAAGTTGATTACATATCCCTCCCACCAATGTTGAGGCTATACTAAGGTCCTAGTTATCATCGACAAATTCTCCAGGGTGGAAGCCTCTCCAACCTGATGAGCTGCAGCCAATCGTACAGCTGGTTTTGCGTAAGGATTACATTTCTCTGTGGGCAGTCCTGACCAGCATAGACTCTGACCAAGGAACACATTTCACAGGTGCTGTCTGCCAGGAAGTTTGCAGGCTGCTAAACATTATATGGGAAGTCAACTGCCCTCATCACCCCCAGTCATCAGGGCCAGTGGAACAAGCCAACCGGACAATAAAACAAAGGCTTGCTAATTACCACCAAGAGGGAGTGCCCTGGTCACAAGCCCTGTCAATAGTATTATGTGGCATTTGGGTGACCCCCAGTCAGACACCAGGACTAAGCCCTTTTGAAGTCCTTTTGGAAGGCCTATATCACTACCAGGAACAAGTGATTTACAGAAAGCCAATTGTCACTTAATGAGTCATGCATTGTTAAACTATTGTCAATTCCTAACTAACGTTGTCAGGTCTGCTTCCCAACAGGTATCAGCTGCTTGGGCTGATCCACCAGAGAGAGGCCACGATGTTGTCCTGGGAACTTGGGTCTACATAAAGAAAATCCATAAAGAAATATTAGGAGCAAAGCATTACCAACTGCTACTGATCACTCCAGCGACAGTAAAAGTCCAAGGGAAGAAACTTGGATCCACGGATAAGAACTGTTTCATTTAGCCCAAAATAAGGAATTTGATTGTATTATTATCTGTGTGTATTTTATGTGTTTACTTATGAGTAACTTGCCAACCCCCTGCACCAGAAGGGAGACGAAAGAAAAGAAAGTTACATGTAAATACCTTTTTGTATATGTCCTCCAAACAAGCTAATGTTTCCAGTTGTTGGGTGTATGCCCACATCCCATCCACTCAAAAAATGGCATCTCCTCAAGACCTTGTAATGCATCTGAAATGGCAGAATGGGTAATTCGCCAAAACATCTCCTTAGAGGATCCAGAGCAATTGGCATGGCAGTCCTTATCGGGGACAGGGGTGCATTAAGTGCATATGACTGACTCTTGGGAGCAGTGGGAGTCAACGGGTTACAACCTGACTACCTTTTGTGTGTTTTTTTCTTCTGTGCAGTAACTGACAGGTAAATTGCAATAAGGGTCACCTGAATCTACCCTGCAACTCAGACTGTCATTGAAAATATGAGTTCTAACAGAAAACAACTCAAGTTTTTCTAGCCTCTCCTTATAACTGATACCCTCAAATCCTGGTAAACCTCTTCTGCACCCTCTCCAAAGCCTCCACATCCTTCCTATAATGTGGTGACCAGAATTGAATGTATTACTCTAAGTGTTGCCTAACCAAAGTCTTATGAAACTGCAACATGACATCCTGACTCTTGTACTCAGTTCCACGATCAATAAAGGCAAACATGCCCTATGGCTCTTTACCACCCTATCTACTTGTGTGGCCACTTTCAGGGAGCTATGGACTTTGAACCCCAAGATCCCTCTGTACATGAATGCTGTTCAGGGTCCTGCCATTAATTGTATACTTTTCCTTAATATTTGACCCCCCGAAGTGCAGCACTTCACACTTGCTCAGATTAAACTCCATCTGCCATTTCTCTGCCCATATCTACAACTGATCTGTATCCTGCTGTATCATTTGACAACCTTCTACACCAACCACAACTTCACCAATCTTTGTATTGGCTGCAAACTTACTAACACACCCATCGACATTTTCATCCAAGTCATTTATATATATCACAAACAGCAGAGGTCACAGTACAGATCCCTGCAGAACGCCGCTAGTCATGGACCTCCGCCTGAAAAACACACTTCCACCACTACCCTCTGCCTTCTCTGGGCAAGCCAATTCTGAATCCAAATGGCCAAGTCACCGTGGATCCCATGCATCTTAATCTTCTGGATGAGCCTACCATGAGGGACCTTGTCAAAAGCCTTACTAAAATCCATGTAAACAACATCCACCACTCTACCCTCATCAATCACCTTTGTCACTTCCTTAAAAAATTCAATGAAGTTAGTAAGACATGATCTGCCCCGCACGAAGCCATGCTGGCTGTCCCTAATTAGGCCAAGCTTTTCCAAATGCGCAAAAATCCTATCCCTAAGAATATCCTCCAATAGCTTCCCAACCACCGATGTGAGACTCACCAGTCTATAGTTTCCTGGATTATCCCTATTTCCTTCTTGAACTTCCTCTCAGTCTGCTTCAAAGTGATGCTAATTCACCGCACACTCCTCCCAGTCGGCTTCACGCTGATGCTAACTGCTACACACTTCTCCCAAGATGGAAATGGGTGTGGTAAACACTAAGAAGAAAGGAAAAATTCTTTTTTCTCCTCTTTATTCATTCACAGCATTGCAGGTACTACTTATTGCCGAGCGGGCAATTCAGAGTCAACCACATTGCTGTGGGTCTGGACTCTCATGTAGGCCAGACCAGGTAAGGATGACAATTTCCTTCCCTAAAGGACATTAGTGAACAGATGAATTTTTCCCCCAACAATTGACTCATGGTTATCATTAAGTTCTTAATTCCAGGTATTTATTGAATTCAAATTCTACCATCTCCCATGGCAGGATTTGAACCCCAGTCCTCAGAACATTATCTGGGTCTCCAGATTAACAGTGTAGCGATAATACTACTAGACCATCGTATCACTAGGCCATGATGTGAAATAACAGTCTTTCCTCCATCAGTCGGAAGAAAATGTAAAAATACAGCAGGCTCCTGTTGGGGCTCCTGACCCCATCTGCTCCTGCCTGAGCACATTCTTTCCTTTTCTCTCCTTTCTTGTCTTTTTCTTTTTTCTTTTCTTCATCTTTTGACATTGTGGGAAGTTGGAGCGATGTTTGGCGGGTCATCAGCTGCGGCGGTAGCCGTGCCTGGTGCAGAAGGCCCAGAGCATGGACTTTGTGGGTTATCGTCTGTGGTGATGGTGGTGCCTGGAGCAGGTACCCTTGGCAGCAGTGGTGGCAAGTCACCATGGTGGAGATAGTGCCCAGAATGAGGACTCCTGGCTGCAGAAGGCCTGAAGCATGGGGACTTCTTGAGGCCGGACACCTTGCAGAAACCCTGGAGCTGTGTAATTTCTATTTATGCCTTTTGTAACTCAAAAAGGCACCAGATTGTGGCGACAAAACACTTTTCACTGTGTCTTCCTAAATATATGTGACAAAAATAAATAACTCAATTTTCCATTTTTTTAAAAACTTGAACACAATTTTTACACCAAAACAATTTCAACTTTAAGAGGAATTTCTGAAAAGAATGAGAAAATAGATGTTAAATATCTTTAGAAAAACACTTTGGGGATAAAGGGATAAGAAGGTGTAGAGCTGGATGAACACAGCAGGCCAAGCAGCATCAAAGCAGCAGGAAAACTGACATTTCGGGTCGAGACCCTTCTTCAGAAAAGCTCTGCTAGCAATTCACCTTCATTGTCTAGGAATGAAAGACTATCATTAGCAGGTCTTCTAAAGATCGTATAGAAGATTCAATATTTAATACAGTTTGTAAAGTTTTGATAACACTGCTAATTTTTAGATTACTACATTGGGTTGCAGTAACATTTTATGGATTTGGCCATAGTTACCTTTTTCAAGTAGTTTTTGTACAGTTTTGTTACTGTTAATGATACAATTACCTAAAGCAGCTTTTTATGAGGAAGCCGCCTCCTTTTGTTAATGACCTAAAAGGTGCTGAAAGGTCTGGCTTAAGCCATAATATTCACTTCAATTACACGGAATTCAACAAAAGATTTATTTGTCGGCTTCAAATAAATAAAAGTTTGCATCCAACAGCTTGATTTTGGTTTGACACTTTATTTTGTTGCGAGAACCACATTGTTTAATGGGTTACAGTTCATTAATTGCTTTGATATTTTGTTTCTGTAGAACACAACATCTATATTATTTAGAAGGACACACTGATGTTCTGCTGGAAACATTTGTTCTTAATTTTTTGGTGTTCCTGGGAATATTAAGTGAACGGTTTTATGATAAATGTCACACAGGTTGGAGGATATAATATTGTATAACTTCTCCATATCAAAGTCTAGAATCATAGAATCCCTACTGTGTAGAAGCAGGCCATTTGGCTCATCAAGTCCACACTGACACTCTAAAGAGCATCCCACCCAGACCCAACCCCCTACCCTATAAGTCCCATTGCCAAATGGCATAACCTGCACATCCTTGGACTGTGGGAAGAAACTGGAGCTCCTGGAGGAAACTCAAACAGACACAGGTAGAATGTGCAAACTCCATACAGATGGTTGTCTGAGGGTGGAATTGAACCTGGGTCCCTAGCACTATGAGACAGCAGTGCTAACCACTGAGACACTGTGCTACCATCATTCGATAACAATGAGCTGTTAGTTCCTGGGCCCAGGAATAAGAAATGGCATTTGTTTAACCTACATGACTCTACGGGGCATTGTCCAACTTTATATGTACTGGAGTGTAAAGGAAGCACATTTCAATTATTCTCCTACTCAGAGGGGCGTGTGTGGAGGAGGGGAGGTGAGCAAATGTCAGAAGTATGAGGTTTTGCACAACAGCAAGCATGAATTACAGAAATTGAACAATTCTAAAGCAATATTTTGATAACTTAATTTGGTAAGTAATTAATAAAAGTGGCCATTAAAAGGTTCCGTGTAGCAGATCTAATGAATGTTATTTTTTGTTATTTATGTTAAGAAACAGAGCTACAGAGAGAACCAGAGAGACAGACTAGGACCCAGGTCCTAATGACTGGGGATTGACACTAAGCTAAGGAGTTTAACTGGCATTAACTAAAGCATAACCTCATGTTCACCTCTGGTGGGATACATCTGAGCCAGACTTGGTAGAATTCACTCAAAAGAAGGGGTTGGAATCAGGTTGTCTCTCAGTTTTTCTCCCCTCCCAGCCTGCTTTGTGAGTAGGTTTTGAGGTAACAGGAAGAGGGTGGGAGGGTCTGACTCATTCCTTCCCAAACACACACACAGACACACACACACACAGACACACACACATTCATTCTCACTCCATCACCCTCTCCTCCACACACACAGACACACAGTCCCTTCCTGCATACCACAATCTCTCTCTCTCTCTGCCTCCACAACAGACGCGCTGAGATTTTCCAGCAATCTCTCTCTTTGTTTCAGATTTCCAACATCTGCAGTGTTTTGCTTTCATATAATGTTTTCTCTACCTGTTGTTGGTCGATGTGACTATGCTCAAGAGTTAATGGAACCTGTACATGGTTTTAGTATGAAATGAACTACATCTTGTTCTGAAAGATAACAGCCTCTCCTGCTGAGACTTATTCACAATCCATTCTCCACCATAGACTATTGAACATCCACAAAGATTGACACAGGAAGAGGTTTGGTTGCCACACTTTGCCCCAACCGTAAACTGGTACCCTGGCATCACATCATGTTAAAGGCCTATTATGTTACTGGCCCAGCCAGCAACAGACACATCTCATGAATTAATAATAAAAAGAAGCACAGCTCTTGTGGCTGAAAACATCAAAAATGTTTGATGAGTTGAACGGTTGAGTATTAAGTTGCCCAGCATTTGAGTGAGTGTGTCATCAAAGAGCGCTAGTAAAAATGAAGTCAATCGGAATCGGGGAAAGCTCTTCATTGGCTGAAATCACACACAACACAGCTCCAGGACATCTTTTCAGGAGTTCCTCAGCGTAGTGTCCAATGCCCAACCTTTGTCAGCATCTTCAGCAATGACTTTCCCTCCAACATAAGGTCAGAAGTGGAGATGTTCACTGATGATTGCACAATGTTCAGCACCATTCATGATTCTGATACTGAAGCAGTCTGCACTCACGTGCAACAAGCCCTGGATAACTTTCATTCCAGCCAATGACCATCTTCAACGACAGGAAATTGAAATACCTTCTCTTGACATTCAATGAAATTACTCTAGACAAATTCAACCCTGGTCAACATTCCCGGGGATGTGGGGGGAAAGGTTGCCATTAACCAGAAGCTGAACTGGACCAGCCACAGAAATACTGTGAGGATAAAGAGCAGGTCAGAGACTGGGAATTGCAGTCCCTGATCGCGAGTGATTAACTTGGCTCTAACTACCATTGTTACTCTTTACAAGATTCCAGACTGGAGATTGTTAAGAACAGAAACAGAAGTTGCTGGAAAAGCTCAACAAGTCTGGCAGCATCTGTGAAGAAAAAAATCAGAGTTAACACTGTGGGTCCAGTGATGCTTCCTCAGAACAGTTGCGAGGAAGGGTCACCAGACCCAAAATATTAACTCTGATTTTTTCAGCACAGATGCTGCCAGACTTGCCGAGCTTTTCCAGCAAATTCTATTTTTGTTTCTGATTTACAGTATCTGCAGTTCTTTTGGTTTTTATACAGTTAAGAACAGAATGGGGGTGGCATGGTGGCTCGGTAGTTAGCACTGCTGCCTCACAGCACCAGGGCCCCAGTTTCAATTCCACCCTGAAGTCACTGTCTGTGTGGAGTTTGCACATTCTCCCTGTGTCTGTATGGGTTTCCTCCCACAATCCAAAGATGTGTGGATTGGGTAGGGGGAGGTGAGCCTGGGTGGGATGCCTTCCAGAGGGTCGGTGTAGACTCGTTGGGCCAAATGGCCTGTTTCCATACTGTAGGGATTCAATGAAAGAATACTGCTATTCTTTAGCAAGATCATTGCTGAACTCCAAATTTCACACTTTGTTACCCTCAGACAGATTTTATAGTGGCTACCAGCGCCAAAACTGAAAAACAACAAACTGAATTAATACGTAAAGTAGCAGGATTTATGAATAGACCGAGGCCGTATCTCACTTATACAATGAACAAACTCTAATGACTATTAGAGTTTCAACTTTGATAATGTAAAGACTTCAATCTAGTGATCATTACCTTATTCTGTTCTTTCTATCAATCTTTGGATTTTCACATTTTACTTGGAATGATTGATTGTAAAATTTACCTTGGTTGCAATGCAGTTTGATTTATGAATAAACAGGATAATAATTGCTGCTCATATTTAGGTGTGTGACAGAAAGGGACAGTAAGCTTTATGCTGAATCAATCCATATTGGATATTGACTTAGATGTGTCATTAAGGACTGCACTTCAGGAAAAAATTAAAAAAAGAAGAAAATCTCTAAAATGTTAAGAGAATAGAACAGATGTGGTGTATCCAGGTTTAAAACACTGAATTCTGAAGCCCAAAATAGAACAAAAACAGAAAATGAACAGACTATGAAGTTCACAACTCACCTCTGACTCTCAAATTCTGAAACTGTTTGCTCTGAAACTAGTTTCAGAGATAGTAGGAACTGCAGATGCTGGAGAATCTGAGATAACAAGGTGTAGAGCTGGATGAACACAGCAGGCCAAGCAGTATCAGAGGAGCAGGAAGGCTGACGTTTCGGGCCTAGAT
>NC_063333.1:23082960-23130251 GCF_021869965.1 Rhincodon typus
CAATAGAATCAGAGATAGTAGGAACTGCAGATGCTGGAGAATCCGAGACAACAAGGTTCAATAGAAGTTCCTGAGTCCCCAGTGAATACATTCGCAATTCTGAAATGATTATGAGGGAGTCACCAAGGGTTGAGGAAAGCAGTTAATTTGCATTTCAAGCCCCACTTCCTCAGTGGCTGATTTGTACCTGAATGCTGGTGAGTTGACATTATAATTGATCCCTCTGTGCTTTATCCAGAGACTTTCCAGTGACATAGGTGTGTGTTTGATTCATGAGTGCTTCTAACTCATTATTGCTCTTCTAATTCCTAAGTGGCGAACATCCTTAAGAAACAAAACTAGGTCAACACTACATTTCCCTGTAATGGTAATTTCATACTGTCATCATCATGCTCATTGCTCTGCTTTTATCCTGTCAGAGGACACAACCCGTTGCTTTAGTGAAAGAATTCAATATTAGATGAGATGGTAAAATACAAGTGGGTCTTGCTAAAGAACGATGTTCTTCACAAAACCAAATATAATGATATTATAAGTTGCTTACAGGAAAGTAAGTGGTGCATGAAAATTATTGTGCCCCATTACAGCTAAATGGCAAATTGAAGATACACTTGATTCCAGTCCCATTGAAAACCCCTATATAGTATTAAGTATTAATCCTACATTGTATTGCTTACACTTCTATAGTAATACTGGCCCAGCTCATCTGCTGCTGAAACTCTCATCTGTGCCTTTTTACCTGTTGACGTGACAATTCCAATGCTCTCCTGACTTCCTTCCCATCTGTGCATTGAGTATAAAAGTTGTGAGGTCATCTTGTGGCTGTACAGGATATTGATTAGACCACTTTTGGAATACATTGTTCAATTCCGGTCTCCCTGCTATAAGAAGGATGTTGTGAAACTTGAAAGGATTGGAGGATTTGAGCTATAGGGAGAGGCTGAATACGCTGGGGCTATTTTCCATGGAGTGTCAGAGAATGAGGGGTGACCTTTTGGAGGTTTATAAAATCATGAGGGGCATTGATAGGGTGAATAGCCAAGGTCTTTTCCCCAGGGTAGGGAAGTCCAAAACTAGAGGGCATAGATGAGAGGGAAAAGATTTAAAGGGGATCCAAGGGGCAACTTTTTCGCACAGAGGGTGGTGCATGTATGGAATGAGCTGCCCGAGGAGGTGGTGGAGGCTGGTACAATTATAATATTTAAAAGGCATCTGGATGAATATACGAATAGGAAGGGTTTAGAGGGATATGAGCCAAATGCTGGCAAATTGGACTAATTAATGTAGATTATTTGGTTGGCTTGGACGAGTTGGACCAAAGGGTCTGTTTCCTTGCTGTACATCTCTATGACTCTGTCAAATCCAATTCAACCATTATAATAAAAGTAAAGTACTCCAGATGCTGGAGAGCTGAAATTAAAAAAGAAAATGGTGAAGAATCTTAGCCGGCCTGGCAGCATCTGGGAGAGAAATACAGTTAATAATCCAAGTATGATATGACTCTCCTTTGAAACTGAAGGAGTTGAAAAACAATGTTTTTTAATGTCATAGATGGGTGATGGTTGGCAGGGGTGGGGGCGTGGAAGCAGGAGCAAGGGGAAGGAACAGATGGGAAAAGTGCCAAAGCGAAAGGCAAAGGGAAAGAAGGATATTTCTAATCTAGGCCTGCTGCAAAGTTACAAGCCAAACTGGAGGAACAACATTTAATTTTCTGCTGTAAGTGGAGCAGATTGCTTTCACGTCAAGATCCTCAGCCATTTTGGGAAGATGTGTCAAAGAGAAAAGACCTCTATTTTCATAGGCTCCAAAGGAAAGCTCTTCACACATAGAGTTATTAATGAAGTCGAAAAAATCTCCATAAGAAGAGTAATGCAGCAAATTTATATGTCCATTGACATATCACCAACTTTAAATTAGATACTGGAATAGGTGTAATGGTTTTTATCAGACAAAGAACCATGGTTATCAATTCATTGCCAGTAACCAATAGAAATCCAGTTACATGGTCCAAGAGGAATTGAATTAAGAGTCAAGACAATACTCTAATACGAGGGAAAGTATATATTGGAACCATTGTACATTTCACAGGCACGGTGGCCCAGTGGTTAGCACTGCAGCCTCATGGCGCCAGGGACCTGGGTTTAATTCCATCCTTGGGCGACTGTCTGTGTGGAGTCTGCACGTTCTCCTAGTGTCTGCATGGGTTTCCTCCGGTTTCCTCCCGCAGTCCAAAGATGTGCAGGCTAGGTGGATTGGCCATGCTAAATTGCCCATAGTGTTCAGAGATGTTTATGTTATAGGGGGTTGGGTCTGGGTGGGATGCTCTGAGGATTGGTGTTGACTTATTGAGCCGAAGGGCCTGTTTCCATACTGTAGTGATTAGTGCTTTATAATTTAAGTAGAAATGCTTGTATAAACCTTAATCTTATTGGGGAAGTGGAAGAAACTTAGCAGCAAGATTTCAGGAGCCACTTTAAAAAGATGTTGAGGACTTATTTACAGGTCTAAGAAGACTGAGATTTAACATCGTATTGCTTGGTGTAAAGATGCTAAATCTGTACCTGTTTTCATGCTTAGGAAGATACTGTATCCACTAATGAAGCAATTCCACCTTCAGCTAGAAGATGGGGCTCACTTCTCCTATTATTAAGCCTCAGGGTGTTGCTCTGGAATGGTTCCAGTTCCTAAACCTAATGGTACTCTTTGCAGTTGTGTAGACTTGACTCAACTTAATAAGGATACAGTGAGAGAAATCTATCTGATGTCCTCTGTAAAGAAAATGCTGGAAAGTCCAGAAATATTATATTTCAGAAAACTGAATGTAAACCCAGCTTTTGACAAGTTCCTACGGATGAGATGTCAAAATTACTGACAACATTCATTACTCAGTTCGCAAAATTCTATTTTAGTCCTTTACTATTTGGTAATACATAAGGAGTAGGAATTTTCCAAAGAACGGATTCCAATTTGAACGGATACCCAGTATGCTATCTCTTGTTATAGTTATCACAGACTCACATCATTGTTATGGTACAGAAGGAGACCATTCAGCCCATTATGCTGCCACTAGCTCATGAAACAAGCATCATTACTTAGTTTCCTGCTTTGACCCTGTACTTTTGCACATTTTTCTTTTATCTAAATAATCATCCAAAGGTCCCTTGGATGCTTCAATTGAACCTGCTTCCACCACTTTTATTGATTTCAATAAGACAAAGCGCAGTCTGAATTCTCTGATGAAGTTATACTACCAACTTGGAAGAAAAATGTTTGCTGCATTAGCTGCATCAGTGGAGAAAGAAAGAGAGGGGGAGAGAGAGAGAGAGAGAGAGAGAGCGCAAGAGAACTAATGTTTTAGACCTGATGAAAGGTCATTGACCTGGGAAAGTTAACTTTCTCCACACATGCTGCCTGACCTGCTGAGCAACTCCAGCTCTTTTCATGTCTGGTGTGCTCCATCCAAGGTAACAGTGTCTGCTGGTTCTCTGTTCAGTAACCTGAAGTACAGCAGTTAACATCAATGCCTTTGAAAGCCTTTTCCATTTTTTTAATGATTCACTTCCCCAATCTAACTTTGCTGTTCAAACGTTGTCTAGAATGTTGCTTTTGTGTTGAAGGTGCCTTCCTTAAATTGGTTGGTGGGTGATGACATAATGAGGTGAAACTCTTTCTCATTTTAATTTATCATTGATAAGTTTCTTGAGTTTCTGACTGTGATATATTATTGACTTCACCCCTCATTAACCCCTTAAACTGCATTAACCTCTATTTAAGTTTGAATGAATTCCTCTCCAGATGACTGTAAGCCATCATTTCTGTTTAATCTCTGGCTTCATTTTGTAACTGAGTAACAGGCCAAAGGAAACATTACTACTTGAGTAGACAAGTGCATTGCTTGATGTATAACTGAACCATAGGAACTGGAAGCTCATGGGCCACCCTTGAGATAGGACAACTATGAGTACTACGAGTACATTGAGATTTCTGTACTCATTCACAAGATAGCAGTGTCACTGGCTTGGCCAGCATTTATTGCCCATCTTTAATTGCCCTTGAGAACGTGGCAATAAATTGCCTTCTTGAATCACTGCAGTTTGTGTGGTGTAGGTAGACCAACAGAAGACGATAGGGCTGCTCTCTCATTAGAGAGAGAGAGAGAGAAGACCTGAGGGCCACCATACCTCAGACAACGGGCAATGTTGAGAAGGAGAATCCTTTGTGTTAACATTAGCTGATGCAGGAATTGAATCATCGTTGTCGGCCTCACTCTACACTGCAAACCAGCCATCCAGCCAACTGAGCTAACCAGCTCAAAGTTAAGGACTACTTTGAGGCCCTGGATACAGCTGCCAAGCTGCAGCTCTAGGATCAGGCTCATCAGCCAGACAAGGACGCACAGAGCCCTTGACCAGTGACACGGAATTTCTGAGGTAGGCAATCACACTCATTAGCGCTGACGTGAGAGCGAGGATCTTGATCCAACAGCACTAAAAAGGGACATGATGTTGGAGCTTTAACTTGCTCATCACATCAAACTGAGAATGGGAAGAACAATTTATGAGGACAGGATGCTCATTAGTTGGACAATGGTCAGCATGAAGAAGCAGCAGGAGGTGTTAATTATTGATCTTAGTTAAATAAACTCACATCAGGCAGGAAAACCTAACTGGTGAGTGCATTGTTGTCAGGAATGCAGCAGGGTTTGGCAATCTCTGTAGCTCTATTGTCAGTGACAAAGGTACAATGTGGGATAAATTTGGTTTGCCTACAAAGAACAATGTGAGAATGTATATGTAGGTTCTGAGATGCTCAAAACAGGAGGCAAAAGTCTAGTGGTATTATTATTGGATTGTTAATCCAGACAACTGGTTAAATGTTCTGGGGACCCAGGGCGTATTCTTGCCCTGGCAGATTGTGGAATTTTAATTCAAAACAAAAATCTGGAATTAAGAGTATAATGATGACCATGGAGCTGTTGTCAATTGTTGAAAAAACCCATCTTGTTCACTAATGTCCTTTAGGGAAGGAAACTGTCATCCTTATCTGGTCTGGCCTATGTGTAACTCCAGACCCACAGCAATGTGGTTGACTCTTAACTGCCATCAGTGCAATTAGGGATAGGCAATAAACGCTGACCTAGCCAGCAACGCCCTCAGCTATGAATGAATTACAAAAAACAACATTCAGTTGGACTGGTCCGTAGTGGAGCTTATATTTAAAACAAACCTCTTCGTCTAAGATAAAGCAAAGAACTGTGGATGCTGGAGATCTGAAACAAAAACAGAAATTGCTGAAAAAACTCAGCAGGTCAGACAGCAACTGTGGAGAGAAAGCACAGGGGTGGTATGGTGGCTCAATGGTTAGCACTGCTGCCTCAAAGCACCAGGGACCCATGTTTGATTCCATCCTTGGGCGTCTGTGTGTGGAGTTTGCACATTTTCCCCATGTTCGTGTGGGTTTCATCCCACAGTCCAGAGATGTGCAGGATTAGGTGGATTGGCCATGCTAAATTGCTCTGTAGTGTCCAGGGATGTGCAGGTTAGGAGGATTCGCCATGGGAAATGCAGGGCTACAGAGGGCTGGGTCTGGGTGGGATGTTCTTCGGAAGGTGGGTGTGGACTCCATGGGCTGAATGACCTGCTTCCGCACCATAGGAATTCTATGAAAACACTAAATGTTTTGGGTCCAGTCACCCTTCTTTAGAACTCCTCTTCATTTAAACCTATCAGCATAATATTTTTGTTCTTTCTCCCTTATCTGTTTATCCAGCATTCCCTTAAAATCGGCCTCAGTTACTTTGTCCTCTGTCAGAGTGGAAGAAAGATCAGTTGTGGTGCAATAAAATACTAGAGATGCTGAACTCATAACAGAACATGCTGGGAATATTCAACAGTTTTGGCAGTTTCTCTGACAGTTCTGAGGAAGGGTTACCGGACCCTTAACTCTGTTTTCTCCTTCACAGATGCTGTTAGACCTGCTGAGCTTTTCCAGCAACTTTGTTTTTGTTCCTGATTGACAGCATCCACAGTTCGTTTGGTTTTTACTTTTGGCAGCTTCTCTGACAGAGAGACACAGTTGCATTTCAGGTCGACGGGTGGCCTTGTCTGTTGCTGTGTTGCTGGAAAGTGCTTGTGTGTTAGTCACTTTAGGGCAGGGTAGCCTTCAGCTGTGAGGCCATCTGCAGTTGATGAGCTTGCAGCCTGTCACTATCACATCTCTCAGATGAAGAAGAGTAAAATTATTTACTGATGTATACATCAAATCTTTCTGTTGCTGGCCCATAGTATTTAATGCAATGATGGGACTCTTTTGCTTAGGACAGCAGTCAGGATGAAGAGAATGCTAGGGATTGGAGAACTCAACATAAATGAGATTTAGGCCTTTCAAAGAGGATCAAAAATGGACAATATTGTTTCACATCTATGTGAGATGGTATGTATATAATAGACAGAAACTTGCACAAAATCACTTGCATTTATATAGCACCGTTCACAACCTCAGTCAATCCCAAAGCACTTTGCAGCCAAATATTTGCTCATGAATTGGAGTAGCTGTGGTAAAGTAGTAGATTTGATTGCACAGCAAGCTCCCACAAATGTTAATGTGTTGATAATCAAATCATCTGTTTTAATGATGTCGTTCAGACTAATATTGTCGAGGATTAACGCTGCTGCCCTACTTTGAAATATTGCCATTCAGCTGTAAGTACAAATGGAGTTTTGATTTAGTATTCCATGTACCAAGCAGCACCTCTGACTGTGCAGCACTCCCTTAGTCCTGCTCTAGATGTTTCAACCTTGAGTTTGTGCTAATGCTTTTGGATTGGGACTGGAACCTGTAGCCTTTAGACTCTGATGTGAGAGTGCTCCCACTGACTGCTCACACGACTAGCAACATTAAGCAATTAGCAAAACAAAAAATAACATTGACTGATGATGTAAGGACAGATGCTGATCAATGCTGAACCAAATGTTTATGACCCTCTCAACTATGCAATGAGAAGGTTAGAGACCTTAGAGAAAAAAAACATACAAAAAAGCAAAGAGTAGTGGGAAACTAGTAGACTGGGAAATCTTTAAAGGCCAACAGAAAGCCACAAAAAAAGTTATAAAGAAAAGTAAGATAGATTATGAGAGTAAACTAGCTCAGAATATAAAAACAGGCAGCAAAAGTTTCTATAAATATGTAAATCGTAAAAGAGTGGCGAAGGTAAACATTGGTCCTTTAGAGGATGAGAAGGCCAATTTAATAACTGGGAATGAGGAAATAGCCGAGACATTAAACAGTTATTTTGTGTCGGTCTTCACAGTGGAAGACACAAATAACATGCCGAAAACTAATGGCAAGAAGGTTATAGCAGGTGAGGACCTAGAAACTATCATTATCACTAAGGAGGCAGTGCTGGGCAAACTAATGGGGCTAAAGGTAGACAAGTCTCCTGGCCCTGATGAAATGCATCCCAGGGTACTAAAAGAGGTGATGGGGGGAATAGCAAATGCACTAGTAATTATTTACCAAAATTCACTGGACTCTGGGGTGGTTCCCGCAGATTGGAAAACAGCCAATGTGACGCCACTGTTTAAAAAAGGAAGTAGACAAAAAGCAGGTAACTATAGGCCAGTTAGCTTAACTTCGGTAGTGGGGAAAATGCTTGAATCTATCATTAAGGAAGAAATAGCAAGACATCTGGATATAAACTGTCCCATTGGGAACACCCAGCATGGGTTCATGAAGGGTAGGTCATGTTTAACTAATTTGGTGGAATTCTTTGAGGACATTACTTGCATGGTGGACAATGGGGAACCTGTGGATGTGGTGTATCTGGATTTCCAGAAGGCATTTGACAAGGTGCCACACCAAAGGCTGCTACATAAGATAAAGTTGCATGGTATTACAGGTAATGTATTGGCATGGATAGAGATTGGTTGACCAGTAGAAAGCAAAGAGTAGGGGTAAATGGGTGTTTTTCTGGTTGGCGGTCAGTGGCTAGTGGTGTGCCTCAGGGATCAGTGTTGGGACCTCAATTGTTTACAATTCACATAGATGATTTGGAATTGGGGACTAAGTGTGGTGTGTCAAAATTTGCAGATGACACTAAGGTGAGTGGTAGAGCAAAGTGGGCAGAAGACACTGAAAGTCTGCAGAGGGATATAGATAGTCTAAGTGAGTGGGCAAAGGTCTGGCAGATGGAGTACAATGTTGATAAGTGTGAGGTCATGCATTTTGGTAGGAATAGCAGCAAAATGGACTATGTTTTAAATGGTAAAAAATTGCAGCACGCTGCTGTGCAGAGGGACTTGGGTGTCCTTGTGTATGAATCACTGAAGGTGGGATTGCAGGTGCAGCAGGTGATTAAAAAGGCAAATGGAATTTTGTCTGGCATTGCTCGAGGGATGGAGTTTAAAAACAGGGAGGCTATGCTGCAGCTGTATAGGGTCCTGCTGAGGCCACACCTGGAGTACTGTGGGCAGTTTTGGTCTCTTTACTTGAGAAGAGATATACTAGCACTGGAGGGGGTGCAGAGGAGATTCACTCGGTTGATTCCAGAGTTGAGAGGGTTGGATTATGAGGAGAGACTGAGTAGACTTGGATTATACTCATTGGAATTCAGAAGAATGAGGGGAGGTCTTATAGAAACATATAAGATTATGAAGGGAATAGATAAAGTGGAGGCAGGGAGGTTGTTTCCACTAGCAGGTGAAACTAGGATTAGAGGACATCGCCTCAAAATAAAGGGAAGCAGATGTAGGACTGAGGTCAGGAGGAACTTCTTCACCCAAAGGGTTGTGAATCTGTGGAATTCCCTGCCCAGTGAAGTGGTTGAAGTTACCTCGCTGAATGTTTTTAAGGCAAGGCTAGATAAATTTTTGAACAGTAAAGGAATTAAGGGTTATGGTGAGTGGGTGGGTAAGTGGAGCTGAGTCTGAAAAAGATCAGCCATGATCTTATTAAATGGCGGGGCAGGCTCGAGGGGCCAGATGGCCTACTCCTGCTCCTAGTTCTTATGTTCTTATGAGATGTTATGCTTAGGAATACCTTGTATTTCTTAAATTTGTGCATGTATTTGAAATCTTTTTGCTGATTTGTTATTTCTTTAAGCATGTCTTTTTTATTGTCCATAAGTGGCCTGTGCATAGACATCATTGCCAAGCTTTTTTTTGTGTAATGCAAGATTTTTAATGAGAACCGTCCTGCTCAAAAATAGATGTGCTGTGGCGTTACTTTATTCTTCATCCACTCATCCATCATAGAAATTCGGATGTATTTTAGCAAAAGCTCGTCCAGTTACTTCCGCCAAACATGCTTCAAAGTCTGCTGTTAATCACAACTTTTTTCTGTTCCATCTGCAATCATATCCCAGCTCTCCTTGGGTGATTCTCCTTTAAAACTCCTGTAATCGCCCTCTCCAAAACAATCCTGACTCAACCGTGCTCACAAATTACCATCCTAACTTCAACCTTCCTTTTCTCTCCAAAGTGTTGTCACTTCCCCAGACCCATGCCTAGTTTCCCTTGTTTAAATCCCTCCTCTCAGGTTTTCACTTCTGCCACGCTGCAGCTCTGAACAAAGTGAGTGATTTCATCCTGTTAAAGATAATCTGTCTCTCTTAATCTTCTTGGCTTTCGATACTGCTGACCACACCATCCATGGGCAGCACGGTGGCACAGTGGTTAGCGCTGCTGCCTCACAGCGCCAGGGACCCGGGTTTGATTCCACGCTTGGGCGACTGTCTGTGTGGACAATCTCCTTGTGTCTGCGTGGGTTTCCTCCGGGTGCTTCAGTTTCTTCCCACAGTCCAAAGATGTGCAGGCTAGGTGGATTAGCTATGGGAAATGCAGGGTTATAGGGGTAGAGTTGGAGGGGGGTGATGGGTCTTGGTGGGCTGCTCTTTGGAGGGTTGGTGTGGATTTAATGGGCCAAATGGCCTGCTTCCACTCTGTAGGGATTCTATGATCCACTTCTCTACTGTCATCCAGCTGGGTGCACTCAGTGGATTCCATTCTTATCCACCTAATTATTGCCAGATTAACACTTGGAATTGCTTTTCTTCTTGCTCCTGCATCATTGGTTCTGGTTCCCCACAAAAGACTAATCCTCGGTTACCCCTCCCTAATTCCCATCTACTTGCTGTTCCTCAGCAACACCATCCAGAAGAGTATCTCTCCTATTCACATATGCACTGATGACACCCAGTCCTACCTCACCACCACCTCGCTTGACAACTCTGCAGTGGCCAAATGACACCCAATACTGGATGACCAAACATTTTCACCAACTGAACATTGGGAAGACTGCATTCAGTGCTTTTTGTCCCTGCTCCGAACTCTGTTTCCCAGCCCCATTACTCTCCCTGGCTGAGGTTGAACCTGTATGTTTGCAATGTTGGTGTGGCATTTGATCTTGAGAAGTGTGTCCAAGCACATATTCACCCACATTACAAATGTTTGTTTCCACCTCTACAACATTGCCCAACATCTTGGTTCATCTCCTGCTGGAACTCTCAATCATGCTTTCATTATCTCTAGACTTGATAATTCCAATATCCTCCTCTAATCCCCATGTTCTACCCTCTGTGAACTTGAAGTAATCCAAAGCTCTGTTGCCTTTGTCTTCACTTACACCAATTGTCATTGATGCTGCTGATGACCCATAGCACCTCAGGGATACCCAAATTTGAGCTACCAGATCGGTTTGCAGTCTATCCCATTCGGCACAGTGGTAGTGTCACACAACACAATGCAAGGTATACTCAATGTGAAGAAGGGACTTTGTCTCCACAAGGGCTGGGCTGTATATTGGTCACTCTTACCTAAGCTGTCATGAACAGCTGCATCCTCAGCATAGAGATTGATGAGGACAAAGGTAAGTACATTTTTCCCTTATGTCCTTCCCTTAGCATCTCCAGAGACCCAGTTTAGTACTTCTGTCCTTTAGGACATGACCATCTAAATCAAGAGTCATGTTAGTGAGCTACACTTGATCATGGACATTAAAGTCCCCCGTATTTTGTGCCCTTGCCACTCTCAGTGTTTTCTCCAAATAGTTTTCAATATGGGGGAGCACTGATTCATCAGCTGTGGGGGGTGTTAGGTGCCAATTATCATGAGGTTTCCTTGCCCATGTTTGACCTGATGCCATGAAATTTCATGAGATCTGGAAAAATGTTGAAGACTCCCAGAGAAATTCCCTCCCAACTTGTATACCATTGTGCTGCCATCTCTGCTGGGTATGTTCTGCCAGTGAGATGTTGATGGTGGTGATTGGCACATTGTAAGTTATGGTATGTTGCTGTTACCCTGCAAAAACCTGTTGTTGATTTCCACTTCACTTTGTGTGAAGCCACCAGCCCTGAATGACCCAGGGATATTCAGGACACTTCAACAACATAGGATTTGGGAGGTCATATGTGGCTGTACAGGACATTGGTTAGGCTACTTTTGGAATACTGCATGCAATTCTGGTCTCCCTGCTATAGGAAGGATGTTGTGAAGCTTGAAATGGTTCAGAAAAGATTTACAAGGATGTTGCCAGGATTGGGGGGGGGCGGGGAGCTGGGGTATGAGCTATAGGGAGAGGCTGAATAGGCTGGGGCTATTGTCCCTAGAGTGTCGGAGACTGAAGGATGACCTTATAGAGCTTTATAAAATCATGAGGGGCATGGATAGGGTAAATAGCCAAGGTCTATTCCCCAGGGTATGGGAGTCCAAAACTTGAGGGCATAGGTTTAATATGAGAGGGGAAAGATTTAAAAGGGAGCAAAGGGGAAGGTTCTTCATGCAGGGGGTGGTACATGTATGCAATGAGCTGTCAGAGAAGGTGGAGGAGGCTGGTACAATTACAACATTTAAAAGGAATCTGGATGGGTATATGAATAGGAAGGGTTTGGAGGGATTTGGGCCAAATGCTGCTAAATGCTACTAAATGGGACTAGATTTATATAGGATATCTGGTCAGCATGGATGAGTTGGATCAAATGGTCTGTTCCCTTGCTGTACATTTCTATGACTCTATGACTCCAAGCATCAAACTATATTTCATGAAAAATTAATTCTGTCACTCCTGACCAAAATCTGCTCACCTATCTCATCACTCGCATCTCCGTTTGGCCAAGCTCTTTGCAACTCTCCCATCATTATCCTTGTACATTGAGGAGGTAACGTACCCTGTAGTCTTTGTCCAGACAGCCACTCTTTCTGGGGTTGGATTCACAATGGTCTTGACTTAGTGCTGTCAGCCCATATCAGCTTGATTCGGAACTGTAAACATATTAGGCTACATCTTGACTGAAGCTTTCTGAAAATAAATACAAGGCTGAATTAAGGGGGTGCCATTAAAAGTTAATAAGCACCTCGGTATGTCGAGCCTCACATTCTTTTGATTAGTTTTATTATACATAATTCTATCATCAAACTGTTCAGATGCTATCACTAGTTTACTGGGTCACTGCTAATTGCCACATTAATTAGTATTTTAAAAGCTGCTGCAGTGTTTAAAAACTCACAGAAATAAATGAGGGAACTATGTTAACAGTCATGATTTTTGTGAAATAGTTTCTCCTTCGGACTGGTGTCCTCTGCAAGTCAAGATTCCAGCTGAGTGTTTTCCATACATTTGAATACCTTATTATCTTAGCTGTCCATACATCCGACTTGTCTCTTGAAAGTGTCACCCATACAGTGAGTGCCACAGTGCTATCTTATCTTTGTGTGCACTTACCAGTGATGGTCATTGGACAACAGCAGGGCTTGTTCTTTCTCCCCACCATCCCCCGAGTGATTTTGAGCCCAATTTTAGTTCTCCTGCTATAATCAGAATGTTGTGTAAGAATCGCAGAATCCCTACAGGGTGGAAGCCAGCCATTTGGCCCATTGAATCCACACCAACCCCTTCGAAGAACATCCCACCCAGACCCACCCCCCTCTACCCTATCCCTGTAACCCTACATTTCTTATGGCTGATCCACCTGGCCTGCACAACCCTGGACACTATGGTGCAATTTAGCATGGCCAATCCACTTAACCTGCACATCTTTGCAGTGTGGGAGGAACCTGGAGCACCCGGAGGAAATCCACGCAACACGGGGACAAATGTGCAAACTCCACACAGACAGTCTCTGGAGGGTGGAATCAAATGTGGGTCCCTGATGCAGTGAGGCAGCAGTGCTAACCACTGAACCACCGTGCCCCCTGTGTCACGCGTGACAGCGAGTTTATGTCTAGAAGTTTAATATTCAAATGTGCTTAAAGCACTGTTCACTTTTATACTGTCATGTGAACTTAATGGGAGGAACAGCTGAGGATCTTGAAGGGCTGATACCGACCATCGAGGTCCTTCCCACTAACTGTAGCAATATCTATTAAATCACTGTGACTTATACTTAGTGCTATGTTGGAATAAACTGCGCCTTGTTTAAGATGAGGGTCTCTTCTTGTAAGACCAGCAAATGGTTTTCCTCTACCATACCAGAACAAGTCAGCCCTGTAGACCCTAAAATAGGACAGTGGAAGCAAAACTACACCATGGTATACAATGCTGTGGACAGCCTCATTCAGCCTTGTGGGCAGAGGTTAGGGTTGCTCATACAACATGGTGCGCTGCAGTGTCATTTCCATTTATCTGGCTCATAACTACATGCTGGCACCAGTGGAGTTCTGAAGACTTCTTCTTCAGGCATGGCTTTAGGAATGTTCATCTAGCCTGTAAGCAACTGGAAGAGCTGAACGTACAAGAATCCTACTGAAGAAGTGAAGATTCAACAAGGCAGAATCTGCAGGCGGTGGTAATAGTGTTTCAGGCTTTGTAAGAGACATGCAGCAGCAGGAGAGTTGGGAATTCTCTGCAGCAAGGCACTCCAAAGCAGTTACAAATTTTACGAGGAGCCAGTGACCAGTAGGAGCAGTCATTGGGTTGGGATTCAGTCTTACAGTGAACAGACCACAGTTGCTCTGCTGGTAAAATTAAATTCCCTGATGAACAATTGAGGGAAAACATTTAAAAAAGGTGTAGAATTACATGCTAGGAAAATTAGAAGTAAAGTACTTGCAGCTCACATCAAACATTGCTACCATACTGAGAGACATGGATACGGTAAAGGAAATCAATGACCACAGAAGCAATTCAAACCAAGGTCACTGACATGGGTCATCGTGAAGCCAGAATCAAAGAGATAAAGGGGCATATTTCAAGCAGACGATGTCTACTGAATAAAGAAAGTTCAGAGGTTTTATTTAACGGAGAAGAAACTGCAATGAAGATGGGGTGCATTTATTTAAGCTTCAGAGAGTGAAAATAATTCAGGAAATATTCTGAAAGAAATGAAGATCATCATTAGAGCAGCAGACAGCCAAAATCAGATAGAGAAACAGTCATGAAAATGACCATCATTGTTAACGTTGCCTCCCTAGCCAAGCTGCTCCAGTATTGCTACAACACTGATATCGACCTGACAATGTGGAAAATTACCCAGGTACATTGTGTACACACAAGAAAGGGACAAAATACATCTGGCTAATTACCACATCATCAGTATACTCTTGGGTCATCAATAAAATGATGGAAGGTACCATCAACAGTACTATCAAGCAATACCTGTTTGGCGATAACCTTCTCACTGATATTCAGTTTGGGTTCCGTGAGGGCTACTCAGCTCCTGACCTCATCATAGCCTAGGTTCAAATATAGACAAAAGAGCTGAGTTCCAGAGGTGAGGTGAGAGTGTCTGCCTTTGACATCAAGGCAGCATTTTACTCAGTGTGGCATCAAGAAGACCTCTAAAAACTGTCAATAATGGGAATTGGGGGGCAAACTCTCCACTGGTTGGAGCCCTCTTGAATTGTTTCTTCTATCATGGTGCAGTGGTCATATAGTTCATTCCTCCTACAGCCCTCACTTTCATCCAGACAAGCTGAAAGAACTTCACACCTATTGGATAATTGCAAAGGCCAAGGTTTCTGCATTTTTGCCCTCTGGGTCTGCTTACGCTCCTCACTCAGAGCCATATCCTGTTGACCCTGAACCTGACCAAATCAAAAGAACTTATCTTAAGAAGTATGACAGTGTCTGGGTGCAGAGAATCCAGATTGTTTTCCCCTCCTCCCTGATGAATTGCAGTGTTTGTAATTCAGCCCCTAGCTCATAAACTCTGAATCAAAGCTGCTCAACCTTCAAACACTTGTCAGACATGTTTGCTTCAGACCAAAATAGCATCCAGGAAATCCACATGCTGCAACTTTAATAAACACCTGTCCTGCTATTGTCAATGTGCTTCAAGGAACTACTTAATTATTTCATTCAATTTTATATTTAACCATGTATTTACATATTTTATTAATTTTATTACCAGTTGCTATACTATGTTGAAGTTTAGAAACAAAATAGATCTTTGTCATTTCCCAGATGCTCATGAAATGACCAGCTTCTTCTTCTGTAGCAAATTAAGAAGCAATTTCTGGAGGCTGAGAAAGTTTGGGAAACATAAATGCGTCAGAGCACTTCATTTCCTTCATCTCCTTTACTCCTTTAAACATTTACTTTGGCACTGTTTTAAGTCACTCTCAAGTGCTAAGTCACACGAAGTTGGCTAGTTTTAAGCTCCTAAGATATCATTTAATGATTATCCAGTTTCAGCTGATTCTTAATTAAACTTCTCTTCCATTGGTATCATTGATAAAACCCTGCTTAGGCAAGACTGAGTCCTGTACTTAAATGCATGCAGGATATAAAACAAAGTAAAGGAACTTGTAGCGGAGAATGAAATTGACAGGTACAATGTTGTGGGTATCACAGAAACATGGCTGCAAGGGGATAAGAGCTGGTAACTATCCAAATGTTCTATTTAAAGGACAGGCAAATGGGCAGAGGGAGCAGGATTGTTTAGTTAATAAAAAATGAATTTAAATCAATAGCAAGAAGTGATATAGAGTCAGAAGGTATAGAATCTGTGTGGGTAGAGTTGAGGAATGCAAAGGAAAAAGACCCTGATGGGAGTAGTGTACAAGCAGTAGTCAGGATGTGGGTAGAAAATAAATCAGAAGATAGAAAAGGCATGTAGGAAAGGCACTATTACAATAATCATGGGGGTCTTCAATACGCAGGTGGACTGAGAAAATCAGGTTGGTGGTGTATATCAAGAAAAGGAATTTGTGGAATATCTACGAGATGATTTTTTGGAGCAGCTTGTGGTAGAGCCCAATTGGGAACAGACAATTCTGGATGGCGATGTGTAATGAGGCAGACTTGATGTGGGAGCTTCAGGTGAAGGAACCCCTAAGAGGTTCAGAATTCTGATGTGCAAAGTGACTTGGAAGTCCTACTTCAGTATTCTCTTAAGGTTAACATGCATGTTCAGTTGGCAGTTAGGAAGGCAAATGCAATGTTAGCATTCATTCCAAAAAGACTAGAATGCAAGAAATGTACTGCTAAGGCTATATAAAGTTTTGGTCTGACTGCATTTCGAATACAGTGAAGAATTTTGGGCCTCATATCTAAGGAAGGAATGGCTGGCACTGGAGTAGATCCAGAGGAGATTGATGACAATGATCTTGAGGATAAAGGGTTTGTCAAAAGAGAAGCAGTTGAGGACTCTCGGTCTCTTTTAGATGGAGTTTAGAAGGATGAGGGGGGATCACAATGAAACTCATAGAATACTTAGAGGGCCTGGATAGTGTGAACATGGAGAAGCTGTTTCCATTTATAGGAGAAACTAGGACCACCGAAGGCATAGCCTCAGAGCGAAGGGATGACTCTTTAGAACTGAGATGAGGAGGAATTTCTTCAGCCAGAGGATGGTGAATCTGTGGATCTCATTTCCACAGAGGGCTGTGGAGGCCAAGTCATTGGCTGTGTTTAAGACAGAGTTACTTAGGTTGCTTGATAAGAGGATCAAAGATTACAGGGAGAAGGCAGAAAATTATGGTTGAGAAATATATCAGTCATGATCGAATTACAGTGCAGACTCAATGGGCCAAATGGCCTACATCTGCTTCTGTGTCTTATGGTCTTATGGTCTCATTCATGTCTGTTCATGTATCTGTCGAAGTGCCTCTTGAATTTTGCTATCGTATGTGTTTTTACCACCTCCCCTGGCCATGTGTTCCAGGCACCTACCACCTACTGTATAAAAATTTCGACTTCAGGAAAAAGACTCTTTTGTTTCATCTTTAGACACTGGTGAAGTTCCAGAAGTCTGGAGGGTGTCTTATGTTGTTCCATTGTTTAAGAAAGGTAGCAAAGACGAGCCAGGGAGCTACAGGCCAGTGAGCCTGATATCAGTGGTAGGCACGTTATGGGAGAGGATACCGAGGGACAGGATCAGCCAACATTTGGATAGACAAGGTCTGATTAGGGATAGTCATCATGGATTTGTGCATGGGAAATCATGTCTAACAAATCTTTTATGAGAGATAACAAGGTGTAGAGCTGGATGAACACAGCAGGCCAAGCAGCATCAGAGGAGCAGGAAGGCTGACGTTTCGGGCCTAGACCCTTCTTCAGAAATGGGGGAGGGGAAAGGAATTCTGAAATAAATAGAGAGAGAGGGGGAGGCGGATGGAAGATGGATAAAGGAGCAGATAGGTGGAGAGGAGACAGACAGGTCAAAGAGGTGGGGATGGAGCCAGTAAAGGTGAGTGTAGGTGGGGAGGTAGGGAGGGGATAGGTCAGTCCAGGGAGGATGGACAGGTCAAGGAGGCGGGATGAGGCTGGTAGGTAGGAGGTGGGGTTGGGGCTTGAGGTGGGAGGAATGGATAGGTGGGAGGGAGGACAGGTTAGGGAGGCGGGTACGAGCTGGGCTGGTTTTGGGATGCGGTCGGGGGCGGGGAGATTTTGAAGCTTGTGAAGTCCACATTGGTACCATTGGGCTGCAGGGTTCCCAAGCGGAATATGAGATGCTGTTCCTGCAACCTTCGGGTGGCATCGTTGTGGCACTGCAGGAGGCCCAGGATGGACATGTCATCCAAGGAGTGGGAGGGGGCGTTGAAATGGTTCACGACTGGGAGGTGCAGTCATTTGTCGCGAACCAAGCGTAGGTGTTCCACAAACCGGTCTCCAAGCCTCTGCTTGGTTTCCCCGATGTAGAGGAGGCCCCTTTTCTCCCCCTTGGTCCAGGAACTCCCCACCTACATCCGTGACACCACCCACGCCCTCCACCTCCTCCAAAGCTTCTGATTCCCTCGTCCCCAGCACCTCATCTTTACCATGGACATCCAGTCCCTATACACTTGCATTCCCCATACAGATGGCCTAAAGGCCCTCTGCTTCTTCCTGTCCTACAGACCCAACCAGTCCCCCTCCACTGACACCCTTATCCGCTTAGCTGAACTTGTCCTCACCCTTAACAACATCTCCTTCAATTCCTCCCACTTCCTACAGACAAAAGGGGTGGCCATGGGTACCTGCATGGGCCCCAGCTATCCTGCCTCTTTGTAAGATACGTGGAACAATCCCTCTTCTGAAGCTACACTGGTCCTATCCCCCACCTCTTCCTCCGCTACATCAATGCTCCCCTGAGGAGCTCAAACAGTTCATCCACTTCACTAACACCTTCCACCCCAACCTTAAATCATGGAATCCCTACAGTGTGGAAAAGGCCCTTCAGCCCAACAAATCCACACCGACCCTTGGAGCATCCCACCCAAACCCATCCCCCTATAACCCACCTAATCTACAGACCCCTGAACACTATGGGCAATTTAGCTTAGCCAATCCACCTAACCTACACATATTTGGACTGTGGGAGGAAACCGGAGTACCCAGAGGAAACCCACACAGATATGGGGAGAATGTGCAAACTCCACACACACAGTCGCCCGAGGGTGGAATTGAACCCGGGTCCCTGGCACTGTGAGGCAGCAGTGCTAACCACTGAGCCACTGAGCCACCATGCCACCCTTAATTTCACCTGGACCATCTCCGATACCTCTCTCTCCTTTCTGGACCTCTCTGTTTCCGCCTCTGGCAACCACCTAGAAGCCGATATCCATTTCAAGCCCACCGACTCCCACAGCTACCTAGAATACACCTCCTCTCACCCACCTTCCTGCAAAAATGCCATCCCCTATTCCCAATTCCTTCACCTCCGCCACATCTGCTCCCAAGATGAGGCATTCCACTCCTGGACATCTCAGTTGTCCTTGTTTTTCAAGGACCAAGCAACTTCCCCTCCACAGTGCCCTTGACGTGTCTCTCGCATTTCCCGCAACTTATCCCTCCCAACCCTTCCCTCCAACACCAACCAAAACAAATCCCCCTCATCCTCACATACCACCCCACCAACCTCCGGATCCAACGCATCATCCTCCGACACTTCCGCCATCTGCAATCTGACCCCACTTACAAAGACATTTTTCCCTCCCCACCCTTATCTGCTTTCTGGAGGGACCACTCTCTCCGTGACTCCCTTGTCCGCTCCACACTCCCCACCAGCCCCACCACACCCGGCACTTTTCCCTGCAACTGCAGGAAGTGCTACACCTGCCCCTCACCCCCATCCCAGGCCCCAAGAAGACCTTCCACATCAAACAGATGTTCACCTGCACATCTGCTAATGTGGCATACTGTATCTACTGTTCCTGACGTGGCCTCCTCTACATCGGGGAAACCAAGCGGAGGCTTGGAGACCGCTTTGTGGAACACCTACACTCGGTTCACGACAAACGACTGCACCTCCCAGTCATGAACCACTTCAACTCCCCCTCCCACTCCTTGGACGACATGTCCATCCTGGGTCTCCTGCAGTGCCACAACGATGCCATCCGAAGGTTGCAGGAACAGCACATCATACTTCGCTTGGGAACCCTGCAGCCCAATGGTATCAATGTGGACTTCACAAGCTTCAAAATCTCTCCTCCCTCGACCTCAACCCAAAACCAGCCCAGCTCGTCCCCACCTCCCTAACCTGTCCGTCCTTCCTCCCACCTATCCCCTCCTCCCACCTCAAGCCCCACCCCCATCTCCTACCGACTAACCTCATCCCGCCCCCTTGACCTGTCTGTCCTCCCTGGACTGACCTATCCCCACCCTAACTCCCCACCTACACTCACCTTTACTGGCTCCATCCCCGTCTCTTCGACCTGTCTGTCTCCTCTCCACCTATCTGCTCCTTTATCCATCTTCCAACCACCTCCCCCTCTCTTTCTATTTATTTCAGAACCCCCTTCCCCTCCCCCATTTCTGAAGAAGGGTCTAGGCCCGAAACGTCAGCTTTCCTGCTCCTCTGATGCTGCTTGGCCTGCTGTGTTCATCCAGTTCTACACCTTGTTATCTCAGATTCTCCAGCTTCGGCAGTTCCCATTATCTCTAACAAATCTTTCAGATTTTTTTCAAGAGGTATCCAAGAGGATGGATGAGGATGGGCCAGTGGATGTTGTCTATACGGACGTTAGTAAGGTCTTTGACAAGATCCCGCATGGCAGGCCAGTCATGAAAGTTAGGTTGCATGGGATCCAGGGAAAGTTAGCTAACTGGATTCAAAATTGGCTCGATGGTAGGAAGCAGAGGGTGATGGTTGAAGGTTGTTTCTTGAACTGGAGCCTGTGACTAATGGTGTGCCATACGGGTCGGTGCTGGGACCTTTGTTATTTGTTATTTACATAAATGATCTGGATGTGAATGTACAAGGCATGATTAGTAAGTTTGCGGATGATACAAAATTAGGAGGTATCATTGATAGTGAAGAAGGTTATCAAAAATTACAGAGGGATCTTGATCTGATGGGGAAGTGGGCTGAGGATTGGCAAATGCAATTCAATACAGATAAGTGTGAGGTGTGACATTTTGAAAAGTCAAACCAAGGTAGGGCTTATACAGTAAATGGTAAGGACCTGAGGAGTGTTGTGGAGCAGAGCGACCTAGGAGTACAAGTACATAGTTCGTTGAAAGCAGCGTTACAGGTGGACAGGGTGGTGAAGAAGGCATTTAGCATGCTGGCCTTCATCGGTCGAGGCATTGAGTATAGGAGTTGGGACGTTATGTCACAGTTGTATAAGTCATTGGTAAGGCCGCACTTGGAGTATTGCGTACAGTTTTGGTCACCCTATTATAGGAAAGGCATAGTTACTGGAAAGTGTGCAAAGAAGATTTATGAGGATGTTACCAGGACTAGTAAGCCTGAGTTATAGGGAGAGGTTGGCCAGGATAGGTCTTTATTCCTTGGAACGTAAGAGAATGAGGGATGACCTTATTGAGGTATATAAAATCATGAGGGGCATAGATAGGATGAATGCATATAGTCTTTTTCCCATGGATGGGGAATTGAAAACTAGAGGGCACAGATTTAAGGTGAGAGGGGAAAGATTTAAGAAGGACTTGAGAGGCAAGTTCTTCATGCAGAGAGTGGTGCGTATTTGGAATGTGCTGCCAGAGGAAGTGGTTGAGGCTGGTACAATAACAACGTTTAAATAACATTTGGATAGATACATGGATGAGAAGGTTTTAGAGGGATATGGACTAAATGCGGGCATTTGGAACTAGCTGAGGGGGCACCATGATCAGCATGGACCAGTTTGAGCCGAAGGACCTGTTTCCATGCTGTATTACTCTATGACTCTGACTATCCACTCAATCCATGACTCTCATAATTTTATCCACTTCTATTAGGTCACCCCTCAGCCTCCAATGTTGTAATGAAAACAATTTAAGTTTGTCCAATCTCTCCTTATTGCTAATGTACCCCAATCCAGGCAACATCCTGACAAACCTCTTTTGCACCTTCTCAAAAGTTTCCCAATCCTTCCTATAGTGTGGTGACCAGAAATGCACTCCAAATGTGGCCCCAAAATAAAGGTTTATACAGCTGCAACATGACTTGCCAACTTTTGTACTCAGTGCCTCAACTGATGAAGGCAAGGACTGATAAAGACTGATGCCATATGCCTTCTTTACCACCTCATCCACTTTTGTTGCTATTTTCAGGGAGCTATGGACTTGCACCCCAAGATCTGTCAGTATATCAGTGCTCCTAAGGGTCTTGCCATTTACTTTACACTTTGCTTTTGCATTTGAACTCCAAAAATGCATCACTTCACACTTGTCTGGATTAAACTCCAAACACCATTTCTCCACCAAACTTTCTAACTGATCAATATCAATATCAATATCAATATCAATATCCTTTGATATCCTTCCTCACTATCCACAACTCCACCAATTTTTGTGTCATCTGTGAGCTTACTAATCAGATCACTGATGTTTTTATTTAAAACATTTATATATAATATAAACAACAGAGGTCCCAGCACTGATCCTTGAGGAACACCACAAATCACAGACCTCCAATCAGAAAAACACCCCTCCAAATAAATGCGGTCTCTAAGAATCTTCTCCAATAATTTCCCTACCAGTGATGTAAGGCTCACCTGCCTATAATTTCCTGGATTAGCTCTGTTGCCCTTATTAAACAAAGAAATGGCTGTTCTCCAGTCTTCTGGGTCCTTCCCTTTGGCTAAAGGTCAAAGCTCTCAAGGCCCAAACAATCTCTTCCCTTCAGCCTCCTTCGGCAGTCTCAGATAGCTCCCATCAGGCCCTGGGGACCTATCTACCTTAATGTTTCTCAAGACACTTAACACCTCCTCCTTCTTAATATCTACACACCAAAGAATATCAACATATCCCTCCCTAATCTTACCATCATCTATATCATTCTCCTTGCTGTTGTGAGTTACTTATTAAGGATCTTATCCACTTCCTCTGGTTCCATGCATAAATTCCTTCCTTTTTCCTTGAGTGGACCTAACCTTTCCCTAGTTCCCCTCTTGCTCTTAATATTTGTGCAAAATACTTTGGGATTTTCCTCAATCCCCTCTTCACCCTCCTAGTTCCTTGTTTCAGTTTTTTCTGCTTCCTTTGTATTCCTCAAGAGCCTTGCTTGATTTCAGTTCCCTTATATGCATCTCCATTTTCTTTTTGAATAAACTTGCAATATTTCTTGCCATCCAGGGTTCCTGAATCTTGCAATCCTTGTCTTTCATCATCACAGGAGCATGCTGATCCTGAACTCTGATCAACTTTAAACTATTCAGTTGCGATCTAATTGCCTGCTGTGAGCTCTAAGAGGATTGCTTATAGTTCCATTTCTCCAAAGATGGAGGCAAATGCTTGGCATGAGCTGCTGACTGAAGTTACCTCACAGTCTCAGGAAAACAATAATTGCTGAGGTGCCAACAGCTGGCAGACACCTTGCATGTTTGACTTCCCTCCTATGGTAGACTTTAAGTTTTGTTAAGTGCAACTGGCCTACAGTTGCTTGACTTGTGTCTCGCTCTTTTTCGCAGGAAGCATTCCCAGGGGATCTGTGAGTTCAATGGTTTTCTGTCCTTCTTGTGAAGTCACAAAAAACATTGTTGTGAGAGTTGATGTGTACTCTATACTCTGTTAGTTGACTTGTTGTCTCATTATTTTTCATTTAATAAACAATATTTACAGTCACGCTTTCCACCAAGTAGCTGATACAGCCATTCAAATGTTTAAAGATTGCGTTGGAAACATTCCAGTATTTGCAAGGGGTTCCCAGGATCAGTTCACTGATTGCGTGCCTCTCTCTCATGTTGTCTACATGCAAACAAAAGCACTGGCATGGAGTTGTGAAATACTTAAAATATTTTTGTCAACCTATCCACATTAAGGTGTTTAAACTCCTCACAATTGCAAACATGCCTCATTATTTTAACCAGGCCATTTACATAGAAACATAGAAGATAGGAGCGGGAGGAGGCCATTCAGCCCTTCGAACCTTCATCGCCATCCTTCACATTCATGGCTGATCGTCCAACTCAATAGCCTAATCCTGCTTTCTCCCCATAACCTTTGATCCCATTCGCCCCAAGTGCTAGTCGCCTCTTGAATACATTCAATGTTTTGGCATCAACTACTTCCTGAGGTAATGAATTCCTCAGGCTCACCACTATTTGGGTGAAGAAATGTAATGGACATCTAATTATATTATCATATTATCACAGATCTGAAGATCCCGCGAGTGCAGCATTAAATCTGTGAATAGCGCTAATTAGTCTGACTGCCCACATGTATATATTAATTTAGATCTCACGAGGTAATCACAAGTTTCATCGCTTGTGCTTTGAATCCACCTATGATCACAGATATTTCTGTGATGTTCAACACTCCACAGACAGCCGCTCTCGCCGCATCCTGAGATCCACACTCAGTGCCATGCAGCATCACATGCACACTCTCGACCTCTCTCTCCAACAGCATCGCATCAGACTGGCTCAGGATTGCACCACTTCACAGTTCCACTTCATCCTCTGGCTCATTCGCCATGCTAACAAGAAACTTTTTTCTTATCAGGCATCAAGGTCCACAAGATGCAACAACTCAGAGATACCCGTGGTCCTTCCTCCCCTCCCCTTCTCTCGGACTCCATCCCCTCCCCCTACCCTACCTCCTGTTGGGTATTCATCAATTCACCATCCTTCCTAACCTTTCATTCTCCAATGCTAAACATTCTGTATTTGGCAAAGGTCTCAGCTTTATTCATCTGCGTCCCCACCTTAACAAATTTTGAGCACGTCATGACGGCGAACCCTTCTTCCGTCGTCTTCGCTTCCCTGTGCATTTCTTTAGAATCACAACAGTGTGGAAGCAGGCCATTTGGCCCAACAAGTCCACACCAACCCTCCGAAAAGCATCCCACTGAGACCCATCCCCTTACCCTATCCCTGTAACGCTACGTTTCCCATGGCTAACACACCTAACTTACACATCCCCGAACACTATGGGCAATTTAGCATGGCCAATCCACCTAACTTGTTTTGGACAAAAGTCTTCTCCCCGTCCCACAAGCCCTTTCACCCAGCTTCAAAACTCTCCCTCTGCTTGGGCCCCTTCCTCTGGCCTTTTACCTGCACTCGTGCTGTTCATTGAGAACTATTGATGTGACATTGATCACCTCAATTTCTCTGGCCCCTTTACCCAATCCAACCTATCTCCTTCCGAACTGACTGCACTCCATGCACTTAATCCAACCCTGTCTTTGTTATTAAGCCTGCCGATAAGGGTGCTGCTGTTGTAGTGTGGCATACTGACTTCTATATTGCAGAGGCTGAGAGCCAGCTCTCAGATATCTCCTCCTATCTTCCCCTGGAGCATGACCCCACCATGGAACATCAGGCCATTGGGGATTGACTGGCCACTAATATCCACTATAAACCCATCAACTCACACAGCTACCTGGACTGTACATCCTTTCACCCTGTTTCCTATGAAGACTCCATCCCATTCTCTCAGTTCCTCTGTCTCTGCCGTGTATGTCCCGATGAAGCCAACTTCGATAAGGGAGCCTCTTCCTCAACCAAGGATCCCCCAGCACTGTTATCCACAGGGCTCTAAGCTGGGTCTGATCCATCTCCCACACTTCTGCCCTCACCCCCTTTATCGCCTCCTGCAACAGCGATAGGGTTCCCCTTGTCCTTACCTAACATCTCAAACAGGACCCCGAGCCTCCAGTTGCCTGCCACTTTAACACACCACCCTGTTTCCTGGCTAACATCTCTGTCTCAGGCTTGCTGCAGTGTTCCAGTGAAGCTCAGCACAAGCTGGAAGAACAACACCTCATTTTCCGCTTGGGGACCCTGCAGCCCTCCGGACTCAATATTGAGTTCAATAACTTTAGGGCCTGAACTCTCCCATGTCCCAGCCCCCTACCCCACACACCAGGCCTTGTTACCACATAGCCTGCCATTTCACACTACCTATTGTTATTCACTAACAGTCCCCATAAACAGCTATTCACCCTCCCAGCCAGATTGTTACCCACTCCTTTGTCTGTCCAACTGCTCTTCTCTCTCTTTGGGCTCTATCCCCACCTACTATTTACTCCTTACCCCTCCCCCCACCCTATCTTCTGCATATGAACCGTTTTCCTAGCTACCATCAGTTCTGAGGAAGGGTCACCAGACCCAAAACATTCATTCTGATTTCTCTTCACAGATGCTGCCAGACCTGCTGAGCTTTTCCAGCAACTTTTGTTTTTGTTTTTGATTTACAGCATCCACAGTTCTTTTGGTTCTCATGAGGTAATCATCTGGATCCATTTAGTTTGCATCATTCACAGCCCTGTCTTGCTTGTTCACAATGGAGAGTTGAAAACAAACTTTAATGTTCTAGTAAAATAAAATGGCAGGAACACAGATGCTGAAACTTTTTAAAAACACTGGTAATGCACTACAGGTCAGTCAGTATCGCTAAAGACAAAAGGAAGTCTTTATCATTCTATATTTGCATCTTCCACCAGAAGTGAGGACAGGAAGTTGATGGGCATTTTAGAAAGATTTGGGAAAATAGACAATGCAGCAGAGAGGGAAGTACCAATAGAAACATTGATCACAGACTGGAATCTACTGAGTTAAATAAACTTCAAACAGAAAATCGTCAGAGAAGGTCATCAGTGAAATGATGTGGAGTCAGAAAAAAATACCTAAGGCACTGGCTAGGACCACCATGTGTATGCAAACTTCCAATATGATTTGCGGTATTTTAAAGTATTGTAAATAAACCTGCTGTGTACTTAAAACTACTGTCATCTGTGTATTCAAAAACCAAAACAAAAATTCCTGAAAAGCTCACTGGGTCTGGCAACGTCTGTGGAGAAAAATCAGAATTAACGTTTTGGGTCTGGTGACTCTGTTCTGAAGAAAGGTCACTGAACCCGAAACATTAACTCTGATTTCTCTCCACAAATGCTGCCAGACCCGTTGAGCTTTTCCAGCAATTTTGTTATTGTTTCTGATATGCAGCATCCATAGTTTTTTTTGTTCTAATAATGATCTCCTCTGATTTATATTCTATTGTGTCGACTTTATATGAAGTAAGTAATTTCGTTGCCGCTGCTTCTTCAAATTGCAACAGAACAGTTCCCGTTTAAGTTCCATGTTCAAGATTTTATTGTATATACATGGCACCAATTGCATTACACACTTTTTACATCCTCAAAAAAGGCTCGTATGTTCTCAGATGCTAACGGAGCCGAGCGAAAGTATCCAATCTTCTTACATAGCGTGTCGCATGACACGGAATATTAATCTTTTTACATTTGTTAAATATGAAATTTAAAAATTAAGACAGCAAAAATATCAGGAAATGTACAGTCAACTTGCTATGAGTAACACTGTTTCTTTTCATCATGACTGAAAGACCACAAAACAAATTCCAGACACAAAAACTGGACAGAAATGTCTTTCTGTTGTTGGTGCAAGAGTTGAAAGCAAAGACGTACCCAGTACCACATGTATTCCTTGGAATGGAAATTCTGAAAGGAAAAGCTGCCTTTTTACTTTCTGTTATTACCTGAGCTCTCCAGAGTCTCTTTCTGTTGCTAAAACGGACTCATGGTACACATCTAATCATTCACAAATATGACCAAGTCGTTAATGGAAACGTATCCCCCCAATACTGTCGGTGCGAGATTTTTTGTTTAATGAACCGTTCTGCCTCTCTCCAGAACCTGCAGAAAGACCTTTGCAGTGCCATGCTCAAAATTAATCTGCTGTGTGAGCCTTCACTTAAAGAGAAAACCAAACGTGGATGCACAGCTTGGGAAAATAATGTTGCCCCAAGCAGAGGCTAAAGGGCTCAGGGTGGGGAGCTTGAAAATCCACAGACCAAGCTCGCAATGGTTCTGCCAGATCCCTGCTCACCGCTTGCCTCCCGTGCTGACCCAGCCAGAGATCAGGACTCCATATTCCGGTGGGATCTAGCCACCAGGTGACTCCTTGGGCACATATCAGTTTGGGCATCACCCCTATGAAACCACAGGGCCTTCTGAACCAACCATCCAGCCGGTTTTTTAAAGGGATAAGCAGCATTCCTGCGCAAATGAAGATGTCTCTGCAGCAGGAAAAGTCATGTTCTCTGTGCAACAGAGCTCCAACAGTCATCTTCATGTACAAATTGGGGAGGTGATTGTGGTGGGGGGGCATGCACCATGACACTAGTCTTCAGTTAAAGGCCTAACCGGCAGTTCCTAAAGAGAAGCCTGGAGGCCGCTCTAATTAAATAGCCTTGGAATTTTATATGGTTTGAGTGGGTGGATGGGGAAATTTTCTGGATTAACTGCTTTTGGTGTGAAGAAGTGTGCGTTTCTTGTGCCTCAGGGATCAGTGTTGGGACCGCAATTATTTACAATTTATATAGATGATTTGGAGTTGGGGACCACGTGTAGGGTGTCAAAGTTTGCAGATGACACTAAGATAAGTGGCAGAGCAAAGTGTGCAGAGGACTGTGAAACTTTGCAGAGGAACATAGATACATTGAGTGAGTGGGCAAACAATGTAAATAAATGTGAAGTCATACATTTTGGTAGGAGTAATAGTAAAAAGGATTATTACTTGAATGGTAAAAAGTTGCAGCATGCTGCTATGCAGAGGGACCTGGGTGTCCTTGTGCATGAATCACAGAAGGTAGGTCTGCAGGTACAACAAGTAATTAGGAAGGCAAATGTAATTTTGTCCTTCATTGCTAAAGGGATTGAGATTAAAAGCAGAGAGGTTATGTTGCAGCTGTACAAGGTGCTGGTGAGGCCACACCTGGAGTACTGTGTGCAGTTTTGGTCTCCTTACTTGAGAAAGGACGTACTGGCACTGGAGGGGGTGCAAAGGAGGTTCACTAGGTTGATTCTGGAGTTGAGGAGGTTGGCTTATGAGGAGAGACTGAGTAGATTGTGACTATGTTCATTGGAATTCAGAAGATTGAGGGGGGATCTTATAGAAACATATAAAATTATGAAGGGAATACATAAGATAGAAGTAGAGAGGATGTTTCCACTGGCAGGTGAAGCTAGGACAAGAGGGCATAGCCTCAAGATTAGAGGGAGCAGATTTAGGACTGAATTGAGAAGGAACTTCTTCACCCAGAGGGTTGTTAATCTGTGGTATTCCTTGCCCAGTGAAGTGGTTGACGTTACTTCAGTAAACGTTTTTAAAGATAAGGTAGGTATTTTTTTGAACAATAAAGGAATTAAGGGATACGGTGAGAATGCAGGTAAGTGCATCTGAGTCCATGAAAAGATCAGCCATGATCTTATTGAATGGTGGAGCAGGCTCGAAGGGCCGGACGGCCAACTCCTGCTCCTAGTTCTTATGTTCTTCGCACTATGGATTCGATCTCGAGGAAAATCAGTTGGTTCAGGGCTAATTTCCTCACTGACGTGGTCATTTTGTTTTGGAACATGCTGCCTCAGCCAAGCACGTCGTCCACTCTATTTCAAATACGAATTGGGAACAAACACCCTGCATCTTTTAGAAAGTCTTAGCCATATTGAACCTTGGACATGTGTGATGACATGTAGGGGGAGCAAATGCAACTTCTGGGTGACCATGTCACAGAGTGAGAAAAGAAACAGTAAAAAAAAACAGTAATACTTAGAAAGGAGCTGATTGGACCAGTTTGCATAATTTATAATTATTACCAGCTTTTTCCTTCTCTGCCAGATGGAAGTAAACTGAAGCTGAGCACCACATATGCAGGAGGGTGAGTTTGAGTTGCCAGCGGCAAATCATATTTTTGCGAGTAACACCGCTCATTCTGGCTCAACAAAAATATAAGCTTTGCAGTGTTTATCAAGAGGCATTTCAAAGAGGCCACTCAAGACCTAAGTCAGAGACTTGTGTCCGAGTGTTGCTTCAGGATTCTACAATCGCTGTTGCTCTCCATTTGCACAATTGAATGGCCTCGTGCCTGCATTGGGAGGGGTAGGCAGATTGTTCATCCACTTGCAAGCCCAACTGAGTGTGGTATTGGGTGGGTCGCCATAACACCATAAGATATAGGAGCAGAATTAAGCCATTCAGCCCATCGAGTCCACACTGACCCTCCAAAGAGCATCCCACTCAGAACCAAGCACCCACCCTATCCCCATAACCCTGCATTGACCATGTCTAACCCATCTGCCCTGCACTATGGGGCAATTTAGCATGGCCAATCCACCTAACCTGCACATCTTTCGACTGTGGGAGGAAACTGGAGCATCTGGAGGAAACCCATGCAGACATGGGGGGAACACAAAAACTTCAAACAGACAGTGTCCCAAGAATGGAATTGAACCCAGATCCCTGGTGCCTGTGAGTGTCAATCACTGAACCACCTCACTTAATCATGGCTGATATGTTTCTCAAAACCATTCTCCCCTAACCCTTGATTCCCTTACCAACCAAGAACCTATCTATCTCTGCCTTAACTACACTCAATGACCTGGCCTCCACAGCCCTGTGTGGCAATGAGTTCCACAGATTCACCATCCTCTGGCTGAAAGAATTCCTCCTCATCTCAGTTCTAAAGGGTTGTCCCTTCACTCTGAGGCTGTGCCCTTGGGTCCCAGTCTCTCCTACCAGTGGAAACATTTTTCTCCACGTCCACTCTATCCAGGCCTCTCTGTATGCTCTAAGTTTCGTGGGTCATAGGCGTCAGTGGGGCAGCTCCGCTATACCCTACTTTACAACATCTAGCTGCTTTTTATTTTGGTGTAGCCATGAGTCCATTCTCTCAGCTGTGGTTTCACGGATTTTATTCTCTTGTTTCCAATATAACGTTTGATCGACCTTTAAACTGAAAGCCTAATTGTGGAAGTATGATTCTCAAACAGGCCAGAATCCTTAGCTACTGTTTCACCTGGGGTCTACCTCCATTTCCCATAGAGTTGGCTGTCTTGACTCCAAAAGAGTTTTGTTGTGCTTCACTGAACAGCTCATTGCTTGGTGTTAATACACTCATGTCCTGATTGTGATACAAAGATATTTACTTCAGCGATAAACAATACTGATTCGGGTGGGGCTAAGGCTATTTTTTTTGTTGTGCTAGCTCAGTTTAATTTTGCTTTACACCAAAGTTGAATAATCACTTCAAACCAGTTAATGTTTGGACATTAACTGGAAAAGATTGTATAAGTTGTGCATCAGGAGACTGTGCATAAATTACAGATTAATAAGAAACTAATTCTTAAATTGTATTTAATGGACACAGCAAATGAGCATTTGGAATGAGAGCACCCTATCAGAGAAGTTGATGATAGAAGGATTTTATCCTTCTCTCTAAAGTGCCTGTCACATCAGTTGTTGGGCGAACAGTTTGAATTTCCGACTTTATATTACTGAATTTTTACTCCTTGTTGATTTTCAGCTGCAATGTGAGAAATAGAGGGTTCTTGATTCTGTCAGGCAATTCATTATCAATGGGCAATGGAGCTCCGCATTTACTATGAACAGCTTTTGAGCCTTGTCATGATGGGGCAGGAAAGGGTTGCGTTGAGGTGATGGCATGAAGCTGTCTTCTGAAGAAATGGGGGAGATTTGGAGGTTAGCTTTTCATGTTCTTTTGTTGAAGTCCACATTAAAAATCACAAGCCAGCGCCTTTGTCTGCTGTCCCTCCGCAGTTGGCAGAAACTGATCTTGCTCCGGTGGTTTCTTCACCCACGTGCCCAGGTCGGCTTTCCGCAATGCTTTAAACAGCTGCCGCTTGGCTGCCTGGTAGGGCTCGGCTGCCAGTTTGGCTTCGCAGTACATGGATGGCGCTCCCTGAAGGTTCGAGCCTCGTGTACTCAGCTGTGGAGGGGAACAGAACAGAACGAGTCAGCCGGCGCAGGCAAGAGACTCAAACAGATGTGCAATTTCCACATTTAATTTCTGCAAGCAGTTTCCCGGCTTGCACACCTTGTGGCCTTGTCTGCTCCCCATGAAGGGTTTCATTAAAAAAAAGAGCATTAAAATAACGATGTGAGTCTGGTCACTGCTGCTGCTGGTGCAATAAATTGCTAGAAGGCATTCGGATATGAAGATTAAAACTCCAGCTGTGCAAAAATTGAAATGATTTTAAAGAAAGCACAATGTAGGCTGAAGTGTTTCCAAAAATACATTCCTTTGTCATTCTAATGTTTAATGTAAGGCTTCTTCAATACTAGATAGGTCTGGTTTAGTTGTCGATATGTAATCACTTCACATAGCCCAATACCGAGGCATGTGTCACTGGGTTAATCAGACTTTAGCCATTGACAAGCTAGAGTCTGGCAATATCTAACGAAGCTGTGGATTTTGGTGCTGTGCTGAAGGTTGATAATACGTTATTAGTATTTGGGAACTTCGGTAATAAAGTAGAGGTGAACGGATTTTGGGTCTTAGTTCTGTGAAGGTGCCTTGCTTTTTTTAAGGGTCAGAAACACTTTTTTAAAGCAATTAACAGCATTTCCAAGAAATCATGAGATGAAGGTAAATGATTAGACAAGCTACCGAGTGAAGTCATTGCTGAAGTTTTATTAAGTTGAAAACAGTCCATATTATAGAGGGGAGGTTCTGATGGTCTTAATAAACATAAAGGTGGCTAAATCTCCAGGACCTGATCAAATGCATCACAGGATATTATGGGAAGCTAGGGAAGAAATTGCAGGGCCCCTAGCAGAGATATTTGTATCATCTACAGCCATGGGTGAGGCACTGGAGAACTGGAGGATGGCTAATGTTGTGGCTTTATTTAAGAAAGGCTGTAAGGAGAAACCTGGGAACTATAGACTGGTGAGTCTGACTTCAGTGGTGGTAGGTTGTTGGAGGGGATTCTGAGAGTTAGGATTTACATGCATTTGGAGAGACAAGGACTGGACAGGGATATTTAGCATGGCTTTGTGCAAGGGAAATTGTATATCACAAACTTGATTGAGTTTTTTGACAATGTGACCAGAAAGATAGATGAGGGCAGAGCAGTAGACATTGTCTACATGGACTTTAGCAAAGCCTTTGACAAGGTTCCACATGGTGAACTGGTTAGTAAAGTTAGATCACATTCAGGGGTTCAGGGAGAGCTTGCTAAATGGATACAAAATTGGCTTGACAGTAAGAGACAGAAGGTGTTGATGGAGGGTTGTTTTTTGGACTGGAGGCCTGTGACCAGTGGTACTCCATAGGGATTGCTGCTAGGTCCACTTTTGTTCATCATTTATATAAATGATTTGAATGAGCATTTAGGAGGTATGGTCAGTAAGTTCACAGATGACACCAAAATTGGTGGTATGGTCAATAGTGAAGAAGGTTATCTAAGATTACAAGAGGGTCTTTATCAATTGGGTCCATGGGATGAAGAGTGGCAGATAGTGTTTAATTTGGATAAATGTGAGGTATTGCATTTTGGTAAAATGAACAAGGGCAGGATTTATATAGGTAATGGTACCTGGGTAGTGTTGTTGAGCAAAGAGACCTGGGAGTTCAGGTGCATGGTTCTTTGAAAGCTACATCACAGGTAGACAGGGTGGTTAAGAAGGCATTTGGCACACTTGTCTTCATTGCTCAGACCATTGAGTATGAGTTGGGAAGTCATGTTGAGGTTGTACAGGACATTGGTGAGTTCTGGTCACCCTGTTATAGGAAGAATATCATTAAATTGGAGAGAGTTCAGAAAAAATTTACAAGGAAGAAATTTACAAAAATTTGCTGGGATTAGAGGGTTTGAGCTATAAGGAAAGGTCGGATAAGCAAGGACATTTTTTCATTGGAGTGTAGTGGGTTGAGGGGTGACCTTATACAGGTTTATGAAATTATAGATTAGGTGAATAGCAAAGATATTTTCCCTTTGCTAAGGGAGTTCAAAACTAGAGGGTATTTATTTTTAAGGTGAGATTAAAAAGGATCTAAGGGGCAAATTTTTCACACAGAGGGTAGATTGTATGTGGAGAAGAAGTGGTACATGCAGGTACAGTTACAATATTTAAAAGACATTTGGACAGGTACATGAATAGGAGAAGTTTGGAGGGGTATGGGCCAAATGCAGGCGAGTGGGACTAGTTTAGTTCGGGAAACTTGGTCAGCATGGATGCGTTGGACAGAAGGGTCTGTTGCTGTGCTGTAGGACTCTATAAGTTGAGTTTTAATGTCTATAGAATGAGAAGCCAGAGGCCTGAAGCAGGTTCAGCAGAAGAGAAAGATCTGGACCAGCAGCAGGGCAGTTTAGTTTCAGCAACATCCAGGCCATCAAAGCTGGAAGGGAACATTAAGCTAACCAGGGTAGGACTTACATAGTCAATTATAGGGGCCTGGGGATTGTTATAGAACAAAGAGAGAGAGGGGCAAAAACAAAGTTGCTGGAAAAGCTCAGCAGGTCTGGCAGCATCTGTAGAGGAGAAAACAGAGTTAACGTTTCGGGTCCAGTGACTGAGCTTTTCCAGCAACTTTGTTTTTGTTCCTGATTTACAGCATCCGCAGTTCTTTTGGTTTTTAAAGAGATAGAAGGGTACAGGTTCATAGCTCTTGAAAATGGCATCACAGGTAGACAGGACAGTGAGGAAGGTTTTTGGCATGCTAGCTTTAATCAGTCAGAGCACTGAGTATTGGAGATGGGATATCTTGTTGCAGCTGTACAAGACGTTGGTAAGGCCACATTCGGAGTACTGTGTGGAGTACTGGTCACCCTACTATAGAAAAGATATGATTAAACTAGAAAGAGTGTAGAAAAGATTTACTAGGATGCTACATGGACTGGTAGGTTTGTGTTATAAGGCGTGTTAGTTAGGCTGGGACTCTTCCCTGGAGCGTAGGAGACTGAGGGATGATCTTATGGAGGTCTATAAAATCATGAGAGGCATAGATAAAGTAGATAGCTGACACCTTTTCCCCATGGTAGGGGAGTCTAAAATGAGAGGGCACAGGTTTAAGGTGAGAGGGGACAGATACAAAAGGGTCTAGAGGGGCAACTGTTTCACACAGAGGGTGATAAGTTGTCTGGAACAGGTCTCCAGAGGTAGTAGTGGAAGCGAGTACAATTTTGTCATTTAAGAAAATTGAGACATGTACATGGATGGGATAGGTATGGAGTAATGTGGACCAAATACAGGCAAATTGGACTAGTTTAAATAGTGAAAATGGGTTGGCATGGGCCAGTTGGGCCGAAGGGGCTATTTTCATGCTGTCGACCTTTATGACTCTATGACTCTATTAAGCTGTTTTACCGGTCCAAGTACAGTAGTTAGAACTGGCAAAATCCTGAGGATTACTCAGAGTTCAGTGAAAAAAAATTAGTGATTTCACCTGTGTGTCTTGGGGGCACACTAATTGAAAGACCATAAGACCAGAAGATATGGGAGGAGAATTAGTCCATTCGGCCCAGCAAATCTTCTCCACCATTCGATTATGACTGATATGCTTCTCAATCCTATTCTCCTGCCTTCTCTCTATACCCCTTGATTTCCTTATTAATCAAGAACCAAGCTATCTCTGTCTTAAATATACTCAATAATTATAGCAATGAGCTCCGCATATTAACCACCCTCTGGCTGAAGAAACTTCTCCTCATCTCAGTTCTAAAGGGTTGTCCCTTTTACTCTGAGGCTGTGGCCTTGGGTCCTAGTCTCTCCTACTAGTGGAAACATCTGCTTCACGCCCACTCTATTCAGGCCTCTCAGTTTTACATAAGTTTCAATGAGATCCCACCTTATCCTTCTAAACTCCATTGAGTATAGACCCAGAGTACTCAACTACCCTCATGACAAGCTCTTCATCCTGGGATCATTCTTCTAAACATCATCTGGACCTCCTCTAAAGCTAACACATCCTTTCTTAGACACGGGGCCCAAAACTGCTCACAATATTCCAAATATGGTCTTACCAAAGCCTTGTGCAATCTCAGCAGTACGTCTCTGCTCTTGTATTTTAACCCTCTTGAAATGAACGCTACATTGCATTTTCTTTCCTAAATGTCAACTGAATCTGCATGTTAACCTTAAGAGAATCCTGAACTAGGACTTCCAAGTCCCTTTGTGCTTCAGTTTTCAGAAGCTTATCCCCGTTTAGAAAATAGTCAATGCCTCTATTCTTCCTATCAAAGTGCATAATTTCACATTTTTCCCACATTGTATTCCATCTGCCACTTCTTTGCTCACTGTCCTAGCCTGTCCAAGTCCTTCTGCAGCCTCCCTGCTTCCTCAACATTACCTGTTGCTCCACTTATCTTTGTGTCATCTGCAAACATAGCAACAATACCCTCAGCTCCGTCATCCGGATCATTAATGCATGACACAAAAAGTTGTTGTCCCATTACTGACCCCTGCAGAACTCTACTAGTCACCAGCGGCCATCCTGGAAAAGACCCCTTTCTCTCTACTCTCTGCCTTCTGCCAGTCAGCCAATCCTCTATCCATTGCCAATACCTTGCCCCTAACACCATGGGCTCTTATCTATTCAGCAACCTCCTGCGCAGCACCTTGTCAAAGGCCTCCTGGAAATCTAAATAGATGATGTCTACTGGCTCTCCTTTGTCTAACTTGCTTGTGACCCTCTCAAAGAATTCGAACAGAATTATTTGGCATGACCTCCCCTTGATGAAGCCATGCTGACCCAGATTTATTTTACCATGCATTTCCAAGTACTCTGCAATTTCATCCTTTGTAATGGACTCTAAAATCTTACCAACAACCAAAGTCAGGCTAACTGGCCTATCATTTCCTGTCTTCTAACTCCCTCCCTTCTTAAAGAGGGTTATTACATTCGCCATTTTCGAGAACCTTGGCACCCTCCCTGACTCCAATGATTCTTGATAGGTCAGCACCAATGAGAGAATCACATCTGGTGAATACACAGAAATTCATCAATAGAAAATATTTCTGACCTTGCCGGTTGAGTAAGAAATTCTAAAGTATAGGTAGGATGTCTGTAAGGGATACTGTGGGTAGAAGGGGCTGAACCTTTCCTTTTGCTGTTTATGATGAGATTGTTTCAAAATATTTCACATGTATATAGTTTTGTCTTTTTTTCCGTGCGGTAAACTTATGCTCTTTGGTTGAAAGTAAATTGGCAGCCTTCTGGTGGTGACTGACTGTCATTGTAACAGCCTTATAAAAGTGAAACATATGGTCTATTGACCCAGCCTCACTCTTGGACCTGACTTAAGATCATATGACCATAAGAAATAGAAACAGGAGGCAGGCTGTTCAGCCCCTTAAACATTCCTCACATGCATTCTCCTGTATTTTTCCCATAACCCTTTATTCTCTGACTCATCAAGAATGTATCAATCCTATCCTTAAATATACACAAGGACCCTGCTCCAAGGTTTCTGTGGCAAGGAATTCCAAAAAAACTCACAACCTGCTGTGAGATGAAATTCCTCCTCATCTCAGTCTTAAATGGATGCTCATTTATTTTGAGACCTCTGGTCCTAGGCTCTCCCATGAGAGGAAATATTCTCTTAGCATTTACTCTATCAAGCCCATCAGGAATCTTACATGTTTCAATGGGATCACCTCTCATTCTTCCAAACTCCAGTGAGTACAGTCCTAACCTGGAAAAAAAACAGAAGTTGCTGGAAAAGCTCAGCAGGTCTGGCAGCATCCGTGAAGAAAAATTCAGAGCTAACATTTCGGGTCCGGTGACCCTTCCTCAGAACTCAGAGTCCTAACCTGTCTAGCATTTGTTCCTAAGACGATCCCTCCATACCTGAGATTATCCCAGTGAACCTCCTCTGAACTGCCTCCAATGAAATAATATCTTGTCTTAAATAAGGGAACAATAACTGCTCACAGTGCTCCAGATGCGGTCTCACCAGCAACTTGTACAGTTGTGGTAAGACTTCCATACTTATACTCCAAACCCCTTGAAATAAGGGCAACTATTCCATTAGCTTCCTGATTACCTGCTCCACCTGTCTGCACAAAATCTAAGCTAATGCCCCAGTACCGTCCTGTGAAACTGATGGACTGTTGGAGATACTGTGTTTCATTTGGGATGTTAAATCAATGCCCCAAAAGTATGAATATAGATAGAGATATAAATAAATACACAAATAAATAGATGTAGAACAGACATAAAAGCTCTGACGGTAAAGTCGAATAATTGAGTTCTCTCTGATGTTCAAGTCAATATTCATCGCTCAGTAGCACCTAAAACAGTAAATAATCTGTCACACTCCTGCATGCCTAAGGGTCTCAGGTAGGTGTGTCAATGTGGCATGTGCATGTGTGTTTATGTTGTTGGTGGTGTGTGTTTGTGTATGAGTTTGTGTGTGCAGGTGTTGGTGGGCTGTGTATGTATGTTGGTGGTTTACATGTGTATGCTTGTGTGCGAGTGTGGAAACAGGCCCTTCGGCCCAACAAGACCACACTGACACACACAGCATCCCACCCAGACACATCTCCGTCATGTACACATCCCTGAACACTATCAGTAATTTAGCATGGCCAATCCACCTAGCCTGCACAGCTTTGGATTGTGGAAGGAAAACAGAGCACCAGGAGGAAACCCACGCAGACCTGGGGAGAATGTGCAAAATCTACACAGACAGATGCCCAAGGGTAGAATTGAACCCAGGTCCCTGGCACTGTGAGGCAGCAGTGCTAACCACTGAGCCACCATGCTGGCACATATGTGTGTGCATGTTGGTATGTGAGTGTATGTTAGTGTGTGTGTGTGTTGGTGTGTGTGTGTGTGTGTGAGTAAGTGTGTGTTGATATTTGCATGTGTGTGTGAGATGGTGGGGTGTGTGTATTTTGGTGGTGTGTGTGTGTGTGTTGGTGGAATGTGTGTATTTTGGTGTTTTTGTGTGTATGTCAATGGTGTGTGTGTATGTGTGTGTGTGTGTTGGTGGGGTGTGTGTATTTTGGTGATTTTGTGTGCATGTCGATGGTGTGTGTGTGTGTATGTGTGTGTGTTGGTGGGGTGTGTATGTGTGTGTGGGTGTGTGTGTGTGTGTGAGTGTGTATGTTTGTTGGTGGGGTGTGTGGATTTGCATGTACAGTGCAGGGTATCAGAACCACATTAGTGGAGATTGTTGAACAGGAGATGTCAGTTCAAAATGCAGTTGCTGATGTTGCCTTCTCACATTCAGTCATTGAACTTCTTGTGGCACTGTAGTCCTAGGGGTTAGACTCTGGATATCGATCTCTCTAGCCAGCTGCTCCCATTTCCTTCTGAAGGAAGTGCTTGAGGGCCTGCTGCAGCAATATATAGCTGGGTGCATACTTCGTAGACTGTTACACTCGATACTTTTTAATGAGATTTTATTGATTTTCCATCAGAATATTTTCCCATTGAAAGTTCTATTGATTTTCTATCATAACCAACCTGCCTTTTCTAAGTCATACTTAGCAAGAACTGTAAGAATAAAAGTATTTTTTTGCTTCTGTTTTTGAGCGCTGCTTAGCCTTGTGTCCAATCCCTTAGGGAGGCATTGTGGAAACTTAGTGCTGCCTCCTTGTTTTGAATGATTGTAACATTCAGCCATGTGTGATGCACCCTGCTGGCTGTGTTCACTTAGCAAGCACCTCTTAAAGGCAGTCTACCCCTTATATAGGAGAGCTGCACACATCACCCAGAAACTATTCTTGATTGCCTGTAGTTCAAGTGACTGTCAGAGAAGAACACCACATGGAGCAACGGACAAGATGGTTCTAAGGTTCTCAGGTGTGACCCCTGTTGGTTGATAGGATGAGAGATTTCATGTTTCCCAAAGGGAATGGGAGCATGGAGCTAGGGAGATCATTTCCCAGAGCCTGACCCTAAGGAACAGGCCAGAGTGCAACAAAATGCTCAAGAGGGTGGTCAAGATCAGTGAGTACATCATCACATCTTCCACCCAGCACACAACTAACCTCTCAGACTTCACAATGCATTCATCCCATCAGCACAACTTGGCAGTCAGGACTTAGGCCAAACTTCTGAAGTTGCACCTCACTAGCAAAGACCTGCCATTGAAACCAGCCTCTGATCCAATTCAACAGTTTCCATGTTTCCCTAGATATTCAGCGATGGCAGGAACATTGCAACACACTTAGTGACACTCCTTGCAGGGCATGGCATCTCGTAATCATAGGTGACACAGGTATTGCTGACTGATTGATGGTATATTCCTGCCTTACTGCCCTTTTTAGATCCTGCCTCACCCTCATCCTGCTAACCAGAGGGTTAAGCATGTTACAGATAGTGCGATCACAGACCCCTGGCTACCCACCCATCACCCTCTCCTCACCCTACACCTCACTTTCTGCATTTCTACTCCTCACCTACTGTGGCCAGACGGGCTGCTCAAAATTGTGGACTTACGAAAAACCAGATGATAAATAAAGCATGCTGAGAAATGGAGCCAATCAAGCATTGGCCAAAAGTATCTGTCCTTAAAAACAAAACAAGTTGCACACCCAGACAGCCTGCAGCTGGCGACAGCACAATACTCAATTGCCCCAGCCCATTCCCATTGCCATGACAATAGGAAACATTGAGTTGTTTTCCAGAACAAAGGGGTGCCTCACACCCTTATTTGGGAAAAACCTACGTGCCCCAAACGCCGTCAGGAATGAAGGCCCAAGAACCACCCCACCATCAACACATCAATGCCTGATTGGGTCCGATCGATCAGGGTGATCGAGCCTTGATCGATCCATTAGTTGGAATCGAAGTTTCTCCCAAAAGGGCACGAAAGCTTCCAGGTGTAAGAATTATTGCAACACCACCCTCGGGAGCAATAACTCGAGACCAGCAGCCATGAAGAGGAGATGACCCTGGGACCACCGGGAGAAGAAGACCAAACCAATCATCGCTACATGGATCAAGGCCAAGATCTAGTGTGGTGGATCATTCAAAGTTAAGTTAATGTACAAGATAGTTATTTAAAATTTATAATGTTGATTGTTAGTTTGAAGTCCATTTTGTTATTATGGTATTAATTGTGTTGAAGTAGATGAAGATCATTTCATATTACTATTAACAGTCGACTCGCAGTTTCTTTGCTGGATGTAGAAGGGTTAAAACACACTGTGTGGCAGGCACAACACTTCGAACCACTGATATCTGTACCACCCATTGCTACAGTCACTCAATTCACCCGTAACACTGCTCATTCCCACTTATTTGTCCCAAGATGATTGTTGAAAACTCAGATACTCTCCCACAATATCTCAATGAATTGTTTTGAAGTATTATACAGGCAAACTCCCATATCGTACTCAGTTCAATAAAGAATCAGGAACACTAACCCTTAAAAACATTCTTCCTATTGATGGCTGTTGAATTCAAACCTAGACCCTCGGAATATTGACACAATGCTCACTGACTGTGCCACCCAGTCTCATCATTAGGTCCCAATTTATCAATAGTCTTTCAGATGATATGGTGATGCAGGTGTAATTGGAGATTGAATACTTGTTGTGTGGGAAGCTTCATGCTACATTATCATTCTAGACACAATGTTAAAAAGCTGCAATCCTTTAACTCCCCTCCAAAATGTAAGGAAAGCTTACTTCAAGAAAATGGCATGTGCAGGAGAATCATTCAAAATGTCAGATCAATAATTCATGAACAAAAGAGAACTGCCCTCACACTTAATTCCACTGGGATACAGATGCAAAGTCAAAGTTTAAAAGAATATTAGGTTTTTAAAAATATCTGATTTTCACTTGCAATATAAATTAAACAGCAAAAGAATTTGTTCCAACAACATAAGACTGTAATACAATTACAGAACTTATGCAGTAACTAGTACTCTGAAATTATAACAACTCATTACTAATAGGGGTATTAGTACCGCATTTAACTAAAGAAGACATGGAAATAAATTGAAAAGGATTTACACTGAGTGGAAGGGCTTCAGGCTCCTGGTTTTGAGACTTCTTGATGTTAATAAAAAGTTGTGTGGAGAATACAGATTCTGTTTCATTGGGGTTACTGGATACATATCACTTATAAGCTGTCAGAAAGAATTTTCACTAAATCTGACTACATAGAGGAAATTCTTAGCAGAAGGAAATCTCATTCATGACATTTATTAAATTACTGATTGAGCCCCTCAGGGATGTATATTTGTAGCTGATAAAGTGTAAATCCAATAACCCATAATTTATTGAGGATGAATGGATTTTGAATGGGAAACATCAAGCGAATAGTCTATGAAACTTCAGAGTCCTCTGAATGACTCAATGCTATCAACAGGTCTTGAGTCCATCACCACGTACAGCATTTTGTTTATTCTTTCACGGGGTGTGGCATTGCTGTCAATTGTTGCCTATTCTTAACAGCCCTTGAGTCATTTGAAAGGAACTTTATCAATGCAAGTGCGCCTTCCTTTAAGAGGGAATGCATCCATGAACATCACTATGCACAGGCTATTCAGACAATGATAAGTCATGGAGGAACTTCAGAATTGTTAAGAAAAAAGACCAACCCATGACAGTGTTTCTTCCAGGAGTAGGCAGGCAGGCCCTGACAATAAGAGAGAACCCCACCCACTCTGGCAGAGATGCTAATGCGCGGAGGTGAACTTTGCCACCAGTGAGACTCTCCTTGTGTTATGAAGAATCCGGCTCAGATTGGCATTTCTCCCCAACTCCCCAACACCACATGGGAATAAAGCCATTTGTCCCATTGTGACTGCACTGCCCCAGCAATTGGCATTATAACTAAGTGCCATCCTCCTGTCTTCACCTGCACAGTATTTCTATTTCAATAACCATCCAAAGATCTCTTGAAAGCCTCAACTGAATCTCAACCACCACTCTTCCAGCAATGCATTCCAGACCCAAAGCGCTCATCGCGTGAAAAAATTTTCCTCTCACGACACGTGCTTTTTTTGCAGATCATGTTAAATCTGTGCTCTCTCATTCTTTCAAGTAGAATAAAATTGCACCTGTCCAGTCTCTCTCATATTGTATTTACCACTGCCAAACCTCTGCCATTCCTCACACTCAGAAAGTTACCCAATGGCAGGATGGCTCAGGTATCCAACACCACGCAGCTCCCTGCCATATTACCAGCCCTCTCCCTCTCCTAGTCCACCATTTGGTAGTTGGAGAAAGTCCTTCCTATGTCCTTGTTCACTTATATGGTCAACAGCAATTCTGACAGGCTTACACCATGTTGCCAACTGCTGATGGCAAATTCAGAGCTGTGCTAAAAACATGTTTACCCTGGAGGACGGAGCTGTGAATCTGCTCTCTTACTTAGCACAATCGATCTGAGCTACCCACTGCCAACTTTAATTCACTCCAAACGATTTCTGTGAGATGCAATACAATTGAGGTAATTGAAGATGTCAATATGACAATGACCATCCACCAATAACCAAGGCTATCTCCTTCCATCAGGGTTGTTCCCTGTATTTGTTAAGCTATTGTACAAGATGTTAGTGAGGCCACTTCTGTAGTACTGTGTGCAGTTCTGGTAGCTCTGTTATAAGAAGAATATTATTAAACTTGAGAAGGTTCAGAAAAGATTTACCAGGATGTTGCCAGGAATGGAGGCTTTGTGATATAGACTGGAAAGGCTGGGACATTTTTTCACTGGACGTTGAGGGGTGACCTTATGAGGTTTATAAAATTATGACGAGCATAGATAAACTGAATGCCAAGGGTCTTTTCCCTAGGGTGGATATTCAAAACTAAAGGGCATATTTTTAGGGTGAGAAGAGAAAGATTTAGAAAGACACGAGGGACAACTTTTTTACACAGAGAGTGATTCGTGTGTGGAATGATCTCCCAGAGGAAGTGATGGATGCAGGTACAGTTACAATGTTTAAAAGACATTTGGATAAATTCATGAATAGGAAAGGTTTGGTAGCATATGGGCCATGTGCAGGCAGGTGGGACTAGTTTAGTTTGGGAACATGGTCGACGAGGATTAGTTGTACCAAAGGGTCTGTTTCCATGCTGTATCACTATCTAGTTAAATTGTGGATGTTAATTATGTTTTGTGTGCTTGGGGTTGCAATGGGAAGCAAGTTCATTGTGGAATGCAATAAACATATCAGAATCACATATAGAGAGTAGTGTATTGAAGTCTGTGCTTGCCTACCCATAGTTGAGATAAACATCAGCATCACCACCAATTTTGATCTCTCAACTGATACTCCGTTTCCTGCCAGAGCAGCTCTGAGGGATAGGGCACTATTACAAAAATCATGGGGCCTTCAATATGCAGGTGGATTGGGAAAAGGAGGTTAGTAGCAGATATCATAGAAAGGAATTCATGGAATGTCTCCATGATGGATTTTTGGGACAGCTTGTGGTAGAGTCCATCAGGGAACAGGCAATTCTGGATTCGGTGATGTGCAATGAGGCCAAGCGATTGAGTGTAGTTAAGATACAGATAGATAGATAGTTGATTAGTAGGGAAATCAATGGTTATGGGGATAAGGCAGGAGAATGGGGTTGATTGAATGGCAGAGCAGACTCCATAGAATCCCTACAGTGTGGAAACAGGCCATTCGGCCCAACAAGCCCACACAGACCCTCTGAAGAGCATCCCACCCAGACCCATCCCCCTACCCTATCCCTGTAACCCTGCATTTCCAATGGCTAACCATCAAACCTACACATCCCTGAACACTACGGGTAATTTAGCATGGTCAATCCATCTAACCTGCACATCTTTGGATTGTGGGAGGAAACCGGATTAACCAGCGAAAACTCACGCAGACACGGGGAGAATGTGCAAACTCCACACAGACAGTCGCCCGAGGCTGGAATTGAACCCGGGTCCCTGGTACAGAGGCAGCAGTGTAAACCACTGAGCCACCGTGCCTCCTGTGCTGCTGAATGGCCCACTTCTGCTCCTATATCTTATGGCCTGATGGAAATCGTGTTGCACGTTGTAGGTAGGAACTCCTGATCTTGCGTCACAACTCAACAATTCCTGTTATTAGCACGGTGCACAATATAAGCCTCTGGAGCTGCACCATCGAAAGTGATGGGCAAAACGAAGCCAGGGTGATGTGAGCAAAATCTTTTTCACACAGCAAGTTGTTGTTACGGACTGCATTGCCTGGAAATATGGTGGAGGCCAGTTAAATTGTGGCATTCAAAAGGGCATTGGATAATTTTTTTAGGATAGAAATTGTGTGCCAAGGGTGTGTGAACGATGTTCATTTGAAGAGCTGGTGCAGGCATGATGGGCTGAATAGCCTACTTCTGCGCTGTCATGGTTCTGTGATTCTGTGACAGGATTGAGAGAAGGGTACTGTCAACATGAAGGCAAGGGGAGAAGATGCATTCGGAGCTGATGACTTGACACTGCCTTAAATTGAGCACGTGGTAGGAAAAGTCAATCATTGAATTTTTTGGTTCTGCTTAGAAGTTGGCATTGAAAAGAGATTCATTAGAGGCGTTCAAAATGATGAGGATCGAGCTGGAGCGGTCAAGAGAGAAACTGTTACCGTTGGTGGAAGGATTGCGAATCAGAGGATACCAATTTAAAGGTGATTGGCGAAGAAATGAGGATGACATGAGGGAGATGCTGTTTATGCAGCCAGAGATTAGGATTTGGATTGCACTGTCTGAGAGTGTGGTGGAGGCCGAGTCAAACGTGGCTTTTGAGAAGAGATTTGCAAAACACTGTATGAGGAAAGAAAAAAAATCTGTAGGACACAGGGGACACGGTGGGCAAATAGAACTACCTGAGTTGCTGTTGTAGAGAGATGGCTCGGATATATCCAATTAGCTTCCTTCTCCACTGAAACCACTCTCTGTTTCTGTGAATTGAGGCAATGAAGGAGAAATAACAACGTAAATTTTCATTTACATAGGGAGTTTAACGTGGTGGAGAGAAAAAAAAACGACCTGAGTAACTTCGCTGGAGCCTTAGAGAATAAATTCTAACAATTCTAGAAGGACCTATTAGGGCAGCAGATCAAAAGCTTGCAGAAATACCTCATTTCTAAGAAGCATCTTGAAGGAGGAGAGAGCACAGAGAAGCATATGAGCACAGCCAGTGGAGGAAAGTGGAAGAGATGCTGGTATGATTGGTGTTAGGCGTGAAGTGGGAAGTGCCAGGTTGGGTGAGTGAAGGAAGTACTTCAGAATCAGTACAAACAGGCCAGATCACTTGGTGTGGAAATATGGAACTTCACAGGATGGTGACTTTCTGATTTGGACTTGGGCACAGTTGTCCTCCCTAAGTAAGTATTGACTGTTGGCTGGTGATGTAAACTTGTAGTACAAAAAGCATGCATTGCTGGATCACTAAGTACTTTTACCTTGCCGTAAAGCTTGGCCCACTGGGTATAAAGTGCACGTTTGCAGAGTCTGGACGAGCTACCCAGGTCTCCCTTTCCAGTTGTGGCATTAATGACCTCCAGGTCGGAGTCACCCAACGTCCAGTTTACACTGAAGCTAGGAGACTTCCCTTGCTGACGAAATCCAGTGCTACTGATGCCTGCAGAGAAATGGAAGCAAGTGAAATTAGAATAGAAGCACAGGCCCACATAGTGAATACACACAGGAAAGAGGTGCAGAACCTTTCCCCCAGTAAGAAAATGTCGAGAACATTTGTACACATGCGGGAGGATCATTTTGAAGTATGCGTATCCCTCGAATACACATTTTCTGTTTTGTTATGGGCTGTGTGTGAACAACAGGTGTACACAGAAGTTTGAGAATCCTTCGATCATAGCATCCATTGGAATGTGGAACCAAAACCAGCTTCCCACGAGCCTCACTCATGTTACAATCTGTTTGGAAACATTTTAATGGAGTGAATGCATCTTGAGGGAATACAGTTGGCCTTTTAAAACCTTGAGAAAGGCAAATATCACTTAAAAAGGGTTCCAAAGAGGAGAAATCTCTCAGTAGCTCTTAACTCTTCCTTTCACTGGTCCTGCTAGAAAATACAATGATTTTCCTGTTCAATTTGTGATATAGAATATCACTTGTGATTGCATCTTGAATTAATTTGTAATTAAAATCAATGGGATGACTAAAAAGTTTTTAAATATGCAAAGAGAAAACACTATTGTTGGCAGCTTCAAATCAGAAAACTCAGAATTCATTTCTTGTGGCTTCTTTTGACCCCAGAGATGTGACTCCAACCTTCCATTCCAGATGCCAACTCCAAATATTGCCCCTGATCAGCTGCCTTTATTTCTGCAGGCATCTAATCTCCATTTCCTTGATCTGTTGCATCTCCAATTTACCTGTCACATTGGCTCTACCTCATTTGTGTCCAAGTTCTGTTAAAATGATATAAAAATAAAAAGTGGAACTGGAAGAAGGCATTAAACCTTATTGTTCTTTAAACAAGAACGTTGGCATATTTCAACGTCTCTGCTAGTCACTGGAGAAAAAGAAGGTTTGAAATAAAAATCTTCAGATTAGATTTATTTATTTGTCAAATGTACTAAGTATAGGAATACGTAAGTACAGTGAAAAGTGCACAAAGTCGCCACTCATTGGCGTCCACTAGGTGACAAAACACCAGAATTAAAAGATTTAACAGAGACAAAATGTAACCAAGAAAGAAAAATTCCGGATTTCAGAGTCTCAATTCCCATCTCCACAATGGTGCAGGCGCTGCTCCAATCACTCGGACCCTGTTGCTCCCTCACTGGCCCCGCTCTCACC
>NC_063333.1:23135251-23135374 GCF_021869965.1 Rhincodon typus
TCGCTCCCTCACTGACCCGTTCTCATCGCTGCTCCCTCACCGGCCCCGCTCTCACCACCATTCCCTCACCGTCCCACTCTCACTGCCCCTGCCTCACTGGCCCCGCTCTCACTGCCGTTCCCT
>NC_063333.1:23135384-23184356 GCF_021869965.1 Rhincodon typus
CCGGCCCCGCTCTCACCACCGCTCCCTCACCGTCCCGCTCTCACCACCGTTCCCTCACCGGCCCCGCTCTCACTGTCACTCCCTCACCAGCCCCGCTCTCACTGCCGTTCCCTCACCGTCCCACTCTCACTGCCCCTGCCTCACCAGCCCCGCTCTCACTGCCCCTGCCTCACCAGCCCCACTCTCACTGCCGCTCCCTCACCGGCCCCGCTCTCACTGCCCCTGCCTCACTGGCCCCGCTCTCACTGCCGTTCCCTCACCGTCCCACTCTCACTGCCGTTCCCTCACCGGCCCCGGTCTCACTGCTGCTCCCTCGCCGGCACCGCTCTCACCACCCCTGCCTCACCGGCCCGCTCTCGCTGCCAAATCCATGATCCGCTGCTTTTGCTCCGGCCCATGCTCAATCCGCTGTCGCTACAGGACAATGCCCGTGCATTCTTTTCCCTCCACATGGTTCCTGGTTGCGACCTGACTACTTCCCGACTCCTTAGATGAGTAGTTAAAAGGGTGGGGGCGTGGGGGGATAGAATTACTGCAGAGAGGAGGGAGAAGAGGAGAAAAAGAATGGAAAAGGAATGGAGCTAATTACCCTGCTGCCATCTTGCTGTTACCACAAACAGGAACTCAGTTTCTAACCAAAATGCACTCAATGGTGTTTAGGCTATGGCGATGAAAGAGGAAGCACTGCGCTCATTTTTTGCTACTAGGGGCAGGCTGCCCATCTTTGCTTAAGTTCCTGGCCCCAGGCATACTTTGGTCTCAGCTTCAAATCCCTCCATTCAGGGCTAAGGAGGATGAGGCATATGATGGATGGCAATCGGAAGATTGGCTTAAGGAGATGACGGTTTCAAGGCAGAGGTTATATTTGCCCTCTCGGCCGATTCTAGGCCATTGGCAGAAGAGAATAGAGAGCACATAGAGTTCGATGTGGTCCAACATAATCAAATGATGGATGGCTAAATCCCATGGACCTTATTACTAATTCCTGATTTCTCTCTGTTGACATACTTCTCTTTTTCTCTTTGTTTCCTCGATGACATTCGTTTCCATCAGAATGTCAGTGATTTTTATCATCACTGGGGTTAAAAGGCATAAAAATACAGGCTGTGTCTGGCCTCTCTTGATGTTGACCATCTCAGTATATAAATAGAAGATGCTGAATGCATGAAATGGATTTTCCTAGAAAGATAGACTTTTTTGCAAATTGCAAAGAGAGTTTGGCAGTATTTTAATGGAAGACTAGATGTAAGTGTAATAGGATATATTGCAGCCTTTTTTAAACCATGAGATCAGCTGGATGAACCACAATGTTGTTTTTCGATGCTGATATCTCTGTGTTCACATAATTCATCAACTGCATAAATGCATGGTTCTTAATGGAGGTCTCCCAGTGTTACTCTCCTCTATTCATTCCCCAGAGAATGTGGACCTCTGGGAAAGGTCTGTACAACTGAAATCCTTGATATTGGATCTGCTTTTGGTTGGGGCACACTTCAGCTCTTGAGAAGAGTAGACACTGTAGGACACCTACGGCAAAAGTGATCCATTTGATTGTCTAAATGAATCAGGGAGGAATCCTCAGATTTGAAAAAAAAATCTATTTTCTCAATGTTCCAGGGAGATGACGTGGCTCTGGTTTTGGGGAACGGGGCCAGGGTGTGCCGAGAGTGTATATATTGTGATACATGAGGAATACCAATTGTTTGGGATGAGCTTTATGGACCTGGGGATCTTTATGGGTCTGTCATTATTCCTATGTTCATACTTGTAAGCCACCCAGTGCTAGTCTGCATCAGGAGCAGGCCAGGAGAGGAGCTGTCAAACCATTGCTTCTGTCAGGCCGGAGTCGATCATTAAGATTTTATGTTAGCTGCAGCTGATGGGGAAGGAGCCAAGTGCACAATTTAAATGTAAAATACCCATTAGCTCGTCAACACTGTGAAAAACGCCAGGGAAGTGGCTTCTCGAATGGCTTTGGTGGAGACTGACTCTGAGGAATTACTGAGGCTGACAGTGAGACTAAGCTGAATTAACATGACTGTAAGTTTTAATAAAAGCCTTGGGTAATGACTGATGTTAATTTAGCTCCTCCATACTGTCAAATTGTCAGAATCAGTTATTCCTCCCTGTCTAGGATCAAAGAGCACTCTACAAAACCCATAGGCATTGTCATGTAGGGAAAAAAAATCAAAAGGAAATCAGTTAAAAAGAGTGAAGTTTTAACCATCTTTTTGTAAAACAAAAGTCAAAGATCACTCTTTAAACTCTGCTTTTCTTTTAAAAAAAGTAAGAATCTACCCCTTTGTGATAAATTTTATATCTCCAAAACCGGAGGGTTTTGAGTTAGTTGGGAATAGAGTCATACAGCATGGAAACAGACTCTTCGGTCCAACTAGTCCACGCTGACTATGTTCTAAAACTAAACCAGTCCCACTTGCCCATATCACTTCAAACCTTTCCAATTCACGTACTTATCCAAAAGTCTTTTAAATGTTATAACTGTACCTGCAAGCACCACTTCCTCTAGCAGTTCATTCCATAACTGTGTAAAGAAAATTGTCCCTCATGTCTTTTTTTAAAACTTCATCCTCTCACCTTTAAAATATGCCCCCTAGTTATGAACTCCCCTATCATGGACATTTAAAAAAAAGATTAAAAATCACAAACCTAAAGCCAGCCCACCTAGAACCCACCCACCTTGAATCTTAACATGCAAGCATCAGTAAAAAATGATCATGACCCTGTCCGATTTTCATAGAAACCTCACTGATTCACTGATGCACTTTAGGGAAGGAAACCTGTCTTCCCCTTTTCTGATTTGGGCTCACGTTTCACTTTTGGTTGACTTTTGATCGGTCTTTAAAATAGCTTTGTAAACCATTCTGTAGGACTGAGGGTAATTAGGGATTGGGAATAAATGCTGACAAGATTAGATGATACTTTCCAGAAGCCATGCAATCTTCCTATGCTAAATTGGATTCTGCTGACAGGATACGCTGTTTTCCTTTGTGTCGACCTGTTCTATTTTGGTGGCAGCAGTGACTGCTAATATGACTGTGCTGCAATGACAAGTCACCTGTCTCTATTCAGAGACTATCATGGTGCTGATTGCTGGGAAACTCAGTGTCAAGATTTGTTAGAATTAAATATTTCAAAGCGTTCTGACAAAATTTGCTGTTAATAAAGCACGTGAAAGGAAACAGATTAAAAGGAAAGCCCATTTTATGAAATTAACAACCACAGTAACCATTCAACAATGCTGTCGTTTCATTGGTTCACCGCAACATTAAGAAGCCATGGTGCTTAATATTTCCAAATTGTGTTCTTTACCCAAGTACCAACGCTCCATTAAATTGGCTTCTGTCTAAGTAAGCAATTATCTCTAAAATGCAAATTAAACTGAAATTAAGAACTTAATGACTGACATTTTAAAGATAATAGAAAAAAATTATGCTGTTCAGCAACAGTGTGCATGGTCTGGAAGCTAAGAGCATAAAAGTGAAATTCTAAATTTCAGCCTTGTTTTTATTTTACTTTTAACATGGGTTTCCAGAGTTTAATTACAAAATGGTCATTATTTACCTGTATGCACTGTGATAACTCCTTATGTGGATGAAAATTGTCATGACATTACATCGCATACAGGGAAAAGTGCAAAGAGGTTATGGCAAATTGGTGCCCCTACTGCAGTTGATTTCTTAATTCTAAGCCCTGACGACTTGAATTTGTCACTGTTGGACGATTTACTTCAGTTCTCAGTTAATTTTCTGACCTGAAATCTGTGCAAACATATGAACATGGGTACTGTCTAGGTATAGAGTTGTGCTCAGAGCACACCAAGGGGGTGTGGATGAAGTCTGTGGGACCGAGGAACTTTAAGAACTTGGACAGATTGAGAGTAAAAACACAACTCTTACTCAGTGCCTTAACTTATATTGCAAAATCAGGGAACATCTTAGATAATCAAACTTGTTATTAAGTTAAAGAATATGTGGCATCGACAAGTTGGTATCATTTCTGAGATTTGCTGTTACCAAACAGAATCAAACACATACAGATGAAGATTTGAAGATAATAGAATATGAATGCAAGAATGTTTAACTGACTTGACAACCCTATCTTTTACCAAGATGGGTCCTGCAAATGAAAGGAAGGAGTTGCTTTCTGGGAGTATGGGAATCGTGTTTTCCATGTATGCTGTAGAGTTTTAATGATACAGTATGTACCATTTTGTCTCCTACAGGATCCCTGTCCTGACACTAGTCTGTTGACAGACTGATTCCCCTCTGAGCAATGACACTCCAGAAAAGATTGCCGCTGGGATAGAGTTAGTGTTGTAGCAGGGGCTGGGGGAGGAATGTTTAATGTGGGTAGCAGCAGTCATTAATTCCCATGGGGGTCCGATCCCTGAGACATCAGATCCCTCTTCTCCTTGGGGCCACCAAATTCCTCATCCCTGCAGTATTCCTATGAAGGGTTGGAAGGTGGGAAAGCATAGTGGGCTGTGACCACAATGCGACAATTATATATAAAAAAGGGAATTACTGTCATGCTCAATAGTGGCAGAAACAATTAAGAACTATGGGTTTAAAACATCTTTCCATCCTAAACTTGGGTGAACCTTGAGTTACGAACAAATTCAGTTTCATTCAATAAACTAAAATGCTGCATGAGGTCAGTGGAATCTTTAAGTATATACCACTTGTTTAGAACAGATAATAACTATCTGGCATCTATTCTTAAGTTAAAATTATAGGGGTAGTGCTTCTACTCCATTGTTTTGAAGATTTTAAGATGTCCCTAAAGCTGCTGGCAAACTTAAGAAAATGAGCACAATTTGAAAAGTCTCCCCAGGCAAATGCAAAACATTAAATCCTGCATCTTCAAACCAGGCTATAGAACATAGAACATAGAACATTACAGCGCAATACAGGCCCTTTGGCCCTCGATGTTGCGCCGACCTGTGAAACTAATCTGAAGCCCATCTAACCTAAACTATTCCATTATCATCCATATGTTTATCCAATGACCATTTAAATGCCCTTAAAGTGGGCGAGTCTACTATTTTTGCAGGCAGGGCATTCCACGCCCTTACTACTCTCTGAGTAAAGAACCTACCTCTGACATCTGTCCTATATCTATCACCCCTCAATTTAAAGCTATGTCCCCTCGTGCTAGCCATCACCATCCGAGGAAAAAGGCTCCCACTGTCCACCCTATCTAATCCTCTGATCATCTTGTATGTCTCTATTAAGTCACCTCTTAACCTTCTATGGTTGGTGTATGTGGACATCATCAAATTCAGGTGAACTGAAGTCTTGAACCAGTGTAAAACATTGCAGAATACATCAACTGACATGCCTAAAGCCTCTACTCACACTAAAGCAAATTATTGTGAATGCTGAACATTTGAAACAAATATAGAAAATGCTGGAGAAACTCAGCAGGTCTGGCAGCATCTGTGGACAGAGAAGCAGGGTTAACATTTCAAGTCCTGTATGACTTTTTCAGAACAGGAGTTATAGAGTCATACAGCAGAGCAACAGACCCTTCTGCCCAACTTATCCATACCGAGCCTATTCAGTCTCTCCTTATAACTCAAACCCTCCACACTGTGTAACATCCTTGTAAATGTGTTTTGCACCGTTTTCAGTTTAATAACATCCTTCCTACAGCAGGGTGACCAGAACTGCACGCACCATTCCAAAACTGGCCTTACCAATGTATTGTGCAGCCTCAATGTGGTGTCCCAACTCTCACACTTAATACGCTGACTGTTACGGCAAGTGTACCAAATGCCTTCTTCAGCACTCTGCCTAGCTGTGACACCACTTTTGAAGAACTATGTACCTGCACCCCTAAGGTTTGTCTGTTTGACAACATTTCCTAGACCCCTGCAATTAACTGTGTAAGTGCTGCCCTGGCTTGTCTTACTAAAATGCAACACCTTGCATTTATCAGAATTAAATTCCATCTGCCATTCCTCAGTTGTGCAGAAAAGTTATAAAGGACTCGCGATGTTAGTTCTGCTTCTCTCACCACAGATGCTGCTGACAGACCCATTGAGTTTCTCCAGTATTTTCTGTTTGTTTTAGCTGAAATTCATTTAGGTTTAAAATACCTCAATCCTTAATTTCCCCAGATACTGTATGATCTAACACTGCAGCAACATGTTTATTCCACTGGTTACCCAGCATTTTTTTAAGGAGGGCAAAGTCCATGCCCAGAGATCAGATGACCACACATCACAGGCTGCAATGAGGCCAGACAGTCAGCTAACTGTTTATAAGACTGATAACATACCGCTCAGGAGAGGCTGGTTGCATCGATAAGGTGGTAGCAGCTGAACAACATCCTCCAGCCGTTGGCATAATGCACGGGAAATGTGACCAACGTGATGTGTGCTTCCCAACACAATGCTCTGTAGGTAGATCGGTTCAATAAAATGACTCAGGAGAGATCCTTGAGCACCCAGAATGTTCCACCTGAAATATGGGAAAGGTTTAGGAGTTAGGAAAAATAAAATGCGCTGGTTAAGAAGTCTAATTTTGAAACCTTTCACCGTGTCAGGCTGTGTTTGTTCTATACAGGAGCCTAGCTAAACCAGATTGTTCCCAGCTGAACACTTTTCATTTGAACTTGTAGTTAATTTGGCATAACCAGCCTCTCGTTTGCTAATTGTGCTACACTGCAATTAAGTATTGAATGGGCAGTTTGGCTAATGACAATTTAGTACAGACGGCTTGTACATACGTGTCTGATAAATATGTGACCTGCATTTATATTTAAGGGACGAACAAAGGAGTAGTAAGATTAAAGATGTTTTGGTGTTAAAGTAGTGGGGTCACAAGTCGGAAATTTAGAGAAAAACCGAAAGAACTGCGGATGCTGTAAATCAGGAACAAAAACAAAGTTGCTGGAAAAGCTCAGCAGGTCTGGCAGCATCTGTAAAGAAAAAAATCAGAGTTAACGTTTCAGGTCCGGTGACCCTTCCTCAGAATATGTTGTCCTCTGAGGAAGGGTTACTGGACTCGAACAGTTAACTCTGATTTTTTTCTTCACAGATGCTGCCAGACCTACTGAGCTTTTCCAGCAACTTCTGTTTTTGTTCCAGAAATTTAGAGATATAGCCAGAATTTATAGTTATTATTAACCAGCAGTCTAAGAATACGGGGTAAACCATTCAGGATTGAAATGAGGAAGAATTTTTTCACTTAGAGAGTTGCGAACCTGTGGAATTCTCTCGCACAGAAAACTGTTGGGACCAATTCATTAGATATATTCAAGAGGGAGCCGGGCGTGGTCCTTATGGCTAAAGGGATCAATGGGTATGGAGCAAAAGCGGGAGTGAGATACTGAAATTGCACTATCAGCCATGATCATATTGAATGGTTGTGCGGCCTCTAAGGGCTGAATGGCCTGCTCCTGCACCTATTTCTATGTTTCTATGTTACTGTTCTCCTTCTTGCAAAATTGTGAGTCATGACAATATAAAGACATTAATAATAGCAGGAGTGAGGCCACTTGGCCATTTGGCACTGTCATTCAATATAATCTTGGTTGATCCAGCTGAGATCCATTTCCCACTCACTCCTTAGATTCCTCTATTCTCTTAGTGACCAAAAACCGCTAAGCTCTATCTTGAATATTCTTGGCAACTGAATGTAAGTAGTTCCAAAGATTCACAATGCTTTGAGTGAAGAAGCCTTTCCTCATCTCAGCTCTAATAGATAATTGCTTGACTTGAGACAAGGATGTGAATGTCAGTTCTCACAACCTGCTTTGGGAGAAACTCCCTCCGATTTGCAGGATCTTGACTTTGGGGCGGAGTAGCGGGTATGGAATAGAGTTGGGCACACTGCTCCTGTGTATACATCACGGGGCTAGCTGACTGCCAGCTCAGTCTGTCCTGCTCTATTCTCTTCCCACCCTGGATCACCTTACTTCAGTCTCTAGCACTCTATCCCTGGATATCCCTACAACCCCAAAGCACTGCAGTGGTTCAGGGAAGCAACTTACCACCATCCCCTCCAGGGCAATTAGGGATGGTCAATAAATGCTGACCCACATGCCTTGAACGAACAAAATAAAACATTTGTTTGGGATGGGGAGATAGCTGTTCAGGGGAGGTGCAAGAGACTGATATCCTGAGGGTGAACAACTGCCAAATTATTGGGAAAGGATTTACAAATGAAAGATTAACAATGCTATGGGAAACCTTCCCATGTTGTCAAATGTAAAGAAGGGTTATACAGAGTAAACCCATTTTGCAACTCAAGCCTCATGAAATAAAAGCAAATGAAAAGCTCCTTTGTCTTCCTTGTCAAATTTCATATAAATTCCTATCTGTGTACTGTAATTGACTCCACTGAGGCTAGAAAACAGCTCAAGAGAGACAGGTGTGCAGGTCAACTATAAATCCACATGGAAAGTTACAGTTAAGCTGCCATGGGCAACAGCTTTGCTAGTACATCCATTGTGGAGATACAGTCATTGTACCTCTCTTTGATCTCCCTCCTTTTTTTTCCTTTATTCATTCATGGGATGAGGGCGTCACTGGCTAGGCAGCATTTATTGCCCATCCCTAACTGCCCAGAGGGCAATTCAGAGTCAACCACATTGCTGTGGGTCTGAAGTCACATGTAGACCAGGCGAGGTAAGGATGGCAGTTTCCTTTCCTAAAGGACATTAGTGAACCAGATGGGTTTTTCTGACAATCGACAATGGTTTCATGGTCATCATTAGATTTTTAATTCCAGATATTTTATTGAATTCAAATTCCACCATCTGCTGTGGTGGGATTTGAACCCAGGTACCCAGAATGTTGTCTGGTCTCCGGATTAACGGTCCAGCAATAATACCACTAGGCCGTTGCCTCCCCGTAAAGAAATTGCAAATTGTACTTGAGCCAGGTCGGAGTTGAACCTATAATCTCCTGATCCGTAGTCAGGTGCGTTATCCATTGTGCACAACCACACTGAAATGAAGAATATTAAACATTGATTCACCAAGTCTCCTTTGTCAGTGCCTTTTATATAGAAGTTCTGTTGAAATGTTCAATGACATTTATGACAGGCGTGTTTGGTTTTCATACTTTTGGAATTTTAATCTAAATAAACTGTGCAGTGTTCCTGTGCTCCTTCGTTGATCCTAATGTGGTCTTGTGCATTTGAAAAGCTGGCTAGATCACTTCAGTGGGCAGTTGAAAATCAACCAGACTGGTAGGAGCTCTGGTGTGGCATGCAGGACTTGTAAGAAAGCAGACTGGTGAGTACTGAATATAATTATTGATATACAGTGGAATCCTCAACTCTGCACCAGGAGGCAAGGGTTCAAATCTCACCTGCTCCAGAGATATGTCACAACATCTCTGAAGAGGTTGATTAGGAAACTACTTTATACAATTAACACACTACACTCCATACTCATTGGAAAAAGCCTCCAGTCATTACTTGTCTCTTGACCATTATGGTACAATTCCATCTTTATGTCTTTACACACAACTAAACATTACTTATGGCAGTGGATTAGGCTAGAATTAGTGGCCATCATCAAAAGGAGTAAAAACTGATACTGTAGTCTATATGAATGTGTGTCTGTTTGTGTATATATTATATATATATAATATATGCACACATACATATACTTCATTTCTATTTAATTGGTTGCTAATATCATTATTGCTAATCATGCAGATAGACTATGACATTAAGTGATTAACATCTTTTGATGAAACCATTGTAATGTCACTGGAATCATTTACAATATTTTTGTAAGCTACCAAATGCTATTAATGTGTAAGTTTAGTAACATTAAGTAACATGGGTTATTAATTTATAATAAACATTTGTTATGACACATTTACAAAGGTACTGTTATCAATTACTGTGAAATTACATTTAATTTCAGCACTCCACTAATAGTTCATACATTTTATTTAGCTTTAGGGAAAACTTAGCTTGTGGGAAAAGTAATGTCATACATTAAGCCAAGCCCTTGCAAAAAAAACAAGATGCCCTGTTATAGTATCTTTCACATAAAACATGGTCCCATAAAGAAAGACTTACATTTTAATAGTGACTTTCTAAAACACTTCACAGCCAGTGAAGTACCTTTGAATTGTTGACATTAGACAATTGGTGTGCAGGAAGCTTCTGCAAGCTGCAATGTTTTAATGAACAGATGATGTTTTTCTGTATTGATGGATAAATATTGGTCTGGTCACCACAAAAGTGGAATTGCTTCACAGGGATATTCAATTTCCACCTAAGGGAGCAGATAGCTTGAGCTTAATGTCTTATTCACAGATAGCATCTGTGACAGTACAGCACACTGTAGCACTACATTGGAATATCCCCTAGATAGAGACTTGAATCCACAGCCCTGCGACTTTAAAACGTCATGATTTATAGCAATTCAGCCATGACTGACATCATGGGACTAATTACAATGGGACTCAGGGAATGGGGGATGTCTGCAAAAGAACAAGGAAATGTTGTGAGTTTCTCCTCCAGCCTTGCTTGTATCAAATGTAAACACTAGAAATTTTTATCTTCTGCAACTTACGTTTATTAGAAATGAAAAACTTTATAAATGATGTAAATGGTCTCTTATTTTTATTTGTATTGAACTATTTTGGGAGGGAAACATAAATAGCATGTTTATACAGCATATACTTTATTACAGAGGAAGTTATATGGATTTATTATATTCTACTTTAAAGCAGTGCTTACAGCATTATTTCAGCACCTTTGATTTAGTGGATGTCTCAGTATAATTAAGCACACTGGTCATTGAGTATGTTGAGCAGAACTGGTCTGTGTGGTATTTGAATGATCCTTCAAGCTTTATGAAGCAACTGGGGGTTAGATGGCATGAGGGGCCCAGTGAAACCCGACCTCCAGCCATTGGGAACCAAGGAGTACCCACCGCACCACAGCCCTGGGCAACTGGGACCAGCGACGCCCTGAATAGGGAGCAGAGCATGTCAGTCCCTCTGTTGGGCTCAGAACTGGACCTTGCTGGCTTCGTTCTCACCCCAATGATATTGGATCAGAGCAGCACCCCCAGGGAGGAACAGGACAGCTACCTCATTGCCAACAGTGTGCGACAGTTCACCCACATTATAGGGATGCAGGGATTTTCCCAGTGAGCAGACCACAAGCACCTTCTCAGTGAGAAGACCACAGGTAAATGGACATTGGGTCTATGCGTAATTCTATAAACTCTCAAAATGGGTTTTAAAATTGCCAGCATTAAAGTGCGTGGTGTTAAATCTACTATCAATGTGTTTGTACATCGGCCAATATCAAAGCGGACCTCCTGTTACTGCAGGCGTGTGGAATACAGGAGTGTTGAGCTTATGGGCCCACGGGCCTTTGATTTGGTCACAGGGGAAACAAGTACCGTTCCTCCAGCCTGGGCATTCTGCTGCAAGGAGGCAATTTCACCATCTCCGAGGTTAAGGAGGTGGTGGGTGGGAGCCTCATCGTAGCAGATGTTGTGTACAGAAACACTCCCCTGCCCCAGTGGTAAAGAGTGAGCGGCTAGCTCCCACTGCTGCTGGCAGCGTCCAAGCCGTTCATTCTGGCCGGAGACTTCAACTACATCATCGATGTGGATGGACGATCTGAAGGGGCTGACAGCAAACCAGACGCCCCATCCAGATTCCTGATGGAAAAGGTTAAAGTTGCCAAGCTTCACTACCCCTGCAGACACAGCACAGTGTAGATGTACCTGGTCACGGCCATATGGGGTCTATCTGCTCAAGGATATCCTTCCTGTTTGTATCCTGAATGTTCTCAGTCAGACCCACTGACATCAAGCTGGTGTTCTCTGACCCCTGCCTCCTGCTGTCTGACGGTCACCTACAGGAAGGCCAATGGGCCAGCAAGGGAACGTGGAAGCTGAATGTGAAACTGTTGACCCCAGTTTTGAGGAGTTCAAAAGGGATTACACAGGTTGGAGATATGTGAAGCCTCTTTTTGAGTCTCCGGGGCACTGGTGGGGAACAGTCAAGGAGAATATCAAGAGGTTCTTCATCCTCAAAGGTGTTCAGAAGGCAAGAGAGAGATGGTGCAAATGATGGGGCTGATGTTACGGAGAATCTCCAGGAGGTGAAGAGCCAGCAAGCCTCGCTCTTTGCCTTGGAGCCTTTCAAGATGATCCTCCAGCCCAGTGACCGCACCATGGAGCAGGATGAGATGTGTTTGTGTTTCTTTGTCCAGAAGGTCCATGGGGAGAGCTCTGTGTTCAGCAGCCTGAAGATAGAAGATGGCTTGGTAATGTCATCTCAGTCTGACATCCTGAGGACTAGCAAATCCTTTTATACCAGACTGTATACACAAAGCCCACAGACAGTGCAGCCCTGTCCTCTATTATGGAGGTCTCAGAGGACAGCAAATGGAAGAGGCTGGACAAGCCCTTATCTCTGGATGAGTTGACCAAGGCTCTCGGGTCATTAGAAAAGAATAAAACTCCTGGAAGTGACGGCTTACTGGGCGAGTTGTATTCAGCTCTGTGGGATTTGATTGGCCAGGATCTTCTGGAGATGTACAACAGTGTGTTTCTGGCAGGTAGCATGTGAGAATCCATGAGGGAAGGTATCATCACCCTCATCTACAAGTGGAAGGGGCAGAAGGAGGAAATTAGAAATTGGCAACCCATTTCACCGCTGAATGCAGACGACAAAATCCTGTCTAAGGTCATCTACCCCGACCGAACCAATACTGTGCCAGGCAGGATGATCTCTGAGAGTCTCATGCTCCTCAGGGATATGATCACTCATGTGCAGGACAGGTGAGTGGATGCCTACCTCATCAGCTTGGACTAGGAGAAGGCCTTTGACAGGATAACGCACATGTACATGTGGGATGTGCTCTTCAAAACGGGTGTTGGGAAGGGAATCCACAATTGGATCCGACTACTCTACACCAACAAAGTTAGCGCAGTCTCAATCAATGGGTGGGAATCAGAACGCTCCCCAATCAGATCTGGCATCAGTCAGGGTTGCCCACTCTCTGCTGGCTTTTTTCTGTGTTGTACAGAGCCTTTTGCTGAATCCATTATGAAGGATGTAAGCCTGAGAGGGGTGATATTCCAGGCAGCGGAGCCTGTAGGTCAAAGCCTGCCTGTACATGGACAACATTGCCATTTTCTGCACAGATCCACTGTCAGTGCACAGACTCATGAGCATCTGCAACCAGTTTGAACTGGCCCTGGGAACCAAAGTAACTTGAGGCAAAAGCGAGGCCATGTTCTTTGGGAACTGGGCCAACCGATCCTTTATACCCTTCACCATCAGGGCAGATTACCTGAAGATGCTGGGAATATGGTTTGGAGGGGCCAAGGGGGTGCAAACACTTGGGAGGAGCACATTGCCAAGGTGAGGCAGAAACTGGGCTTTTGGGACCACCGCTCCGTCTCTATTGCAGTTAAAAACCTGGTCGTCAGGTGTGAGGTATTCTCTGTTGTTGTACATGGCGCAGGTCTGGCCCATTCCCTGAAATTGTGCCATTGCAGTCACCTGCAGTCACTTCATCTGGAGGTCTAAGATGGACACTGTCCCGAGGGACACCATGTACAAAGCTCGGGATAAGTCAGGGGAAGGACGTACCCAATGCCACCCCCATCTTGATGGCTTGTGTGTGGCTGCATCAAGCTGTGCATAGACCCTCGGTACGCAAACACCAAGTGTCACTACACACTACACACCAAGTAGTTGAACCATTCCGTATCACCTGTCCCTTGTGGAGAAATCTGCAAAGAAAACACCTTTGATCACAAGTCCATCAGGAAGTGGTCGGCACATAGTGTCCTTGAGCCCCCTGTGGGAAAACCAAAGGCTGGATCCTGTTGGGTTGTTCCCTGAGCAGACTGTCAAAGTCATTTGGAAGAATGCGTCATCACCAAATTGAGGGGGGGGTCATTATGCCTCAGCTGGCTGAGAAGGAGAGTCCTTCATGGTAACCCTAGCCAGTGCCAGAATTGAACCTACACTGGTGGTGTCACTCTGCATTGTAAACTAGGTACCTGGCCCATTGAGCTGATGCACCCACTACACAGGCGAAAAGAAAAGTTCCAGTCCATGCTAACAATTTCATCCACTAAATGATAATGGAAGCCCCACCGTTATGACACATCAGAGACTGATGTTTGTCTCTTACCAAGAGGTTCACAGTATGGGTGCTTTAACAGTCTCCAGTGCTCCATTGCTGCCATGCACACTAATGAGTTCCCAAAGCATATTAAATCAGTGGCTAAACATTATGTACCTAATTTTTTACATCATTGTTCTTTTCATTAATTAACGTTTCTCCATCGTTAGTGCAATTATTGCAGTTGCCTTGCCACTGTACACCTCCTTCCATGATTAATAAGTAGTCATTATATTTAGCTTTCTGAATCAGTCAATTAACAGAGAATACTTTGTGTTAATTACAGACTGTTAAAGGCAATGTTCTGTACCTGGAGAGCAATCTATTTTTCTGGAACCGGCGACACATATCGCCATAAAAAAGGTTCCTTCAATAATTTTCAGAAACAGAAACAATTCTTTCCTCTGTGTTAACTCACCAGCAGAATCAACACTGTGAACTAAAGCCATCTTTTAATATCATGCAAGAAAAAGCAGCCATCTGGCATTAGTGATTGAGGGAAGAAGATCTCTTTCGGTGTGTGGGTCATTAAGGTAACATATTCATCTACTTAAATTCCAGGCTGAAAGCTCAAATAAAATTGAAGATGATAGTCATACATAAACAATTAGCCCATTTTGCTGCCTGCAGGAAACTTTAGCTGCACTCTGTCAACATAATTTGCATAATTGCAGTTAATCCATGATATAGTTTTACTTAATCCCAAGTGCCAAATGCAAACAAATCAAACTTCTAGTGGGCAGAAAGTTGCCATTCAGTTAGTATAGACGGTTTTACATTGCTCACGCACTTTATTCTTTAGCAATGCTGCAATCTTTCAGTCTTTGACAAAATGTCTTGCAGCAGGGTGAGGAATGGCTTGAATTGTTGCTTTTGCCCATTTAATCCTGACTACATTTTGTGCAGCAAACTGCTGGGTATGAGAGGCAGAAGCATTCTGCCTCCTCTCCAGGGCATTTGTGACCTGAGTGAAGTGGGAATAGTCATAAGGTAAGAACCCAGTGTTGGAGGTAGTGTATTGGCGTGGATGAAGAGTTGGTTTATATGCAGGAAACAGCGAGTGGGGACAAAGGGGTTCTTTACAAGGTTGCATCATGCCACCAGTGGGGTTCCACAGGGATCAGTACTAGGACTGCAACTGTTCACAATTTATAATGTTGACTGTTGAATTTGCAGACAACACAAAGGTAGAAAGGCAGGTTGAGAGAGGGATACAAACAGTTGGCAGAGAGGTATTGGTAGATAAGTGTGCAAAAAATTGGCAAATGGAGTGTAATGTGGAAAAGTATGAAGTTGTTCATTTGGAAGGCGGAATAAAAGAACGCAGTATTATTTAAATGGAGAAAAACTGCAGAAAGCTGCAACAAAAAGGGACTTGGGGGAACTTGTGCACAAAACACTGAAAGCTAGCACACAGGTGGATTAGGTAATCAGAAAGCCTAATTGAATGTTGGCCCTTATTTCAAGGGGAACAAAAGCGATGGGGACACTGTAGGAAAGTGGATGTGAGGAGTGTCGGATTGGCCTTGATCCTATTGAATGTGAAGCAGGCTCAACGGGCTGAATGGCCTACTGCTGTTCCTGTATCTTGTGGTGTTATGGAAAATAACCAATGAGACTGAAAGGTTTTAAACTTAACAATGAAAGGATTGAGAAAGAAGTGTTAGTTAGAATGGGTAAATTCAATGTTAAAGTAGGAAAAGAAAAAAAAGGATTCACAGAGGGAAATGAAGATTGAATTATGAAAGTAAAATAGAAAAAGTTGTAAAGGAAAATCTGTTAAAATTTCAATAAAAATACAACTCCAACAATGATTAAAACCAAAAGGAATGATATTTCACAGTCACAATGGTTAATTTTCAGTGTCATGGTGGCTGACTGATAGTAATTAGCTCCAAATTTAAAGTTGAAATGAATTTTATACTTACCTGTGTTAAGTTTACATTTACGTTGCAAGTAGAGCATCACACTTTAAAGGAGAGCCAGACATTTGAATGGAGAACTAGACAGCAAGATGACATTTTTGTGAAGCTACCAGTGGAGTAGTGCATCTCCAACAGCAACGTTACAATTTCTGTGTTGAATCTCATATCTGCTCTTCATTCGAAATATAAATAATGGCGAAGTTAGTTTCTGCAGCATTGCTTCGAAGGTGGTGTTTGAGATTTTGGATGTATTTCCCCGAGTACTGGGTCGGGTTGTGGTGCGACATGACCCATCTCTGGTTCTGCACCCCAGAGAGCAGTAGTTCTGGCACAAGTCTGGCTGAATGGTGATGGAGGAGATGAGAAACCATCTGGATTGGCTAGGTTCTGGCTTATTTGCTGAATATCCACCAATGTGAAGCCTCGATCCTTTCCAAATACTCTCCTTTCCGTGAGGTGGGATGCTGGGCTGAGGAGGAGCGGGATCTTACTAGCTGGAGAAGCTTCAATCACACCCCCAACTCCCTGGCTTGAATTATAATGAACAGTGAGCCCACTAGTGTTATCTAAGTTGACTGTTCCTCGGCCTTGTATCAATGCAGTCCACTCCAAACTAATGCATGCCAGTGGGGTGGAACAGTGGTTCTGTGGTTAGCGCTGCTGCATCAGAGGGGCAAGGACCTGGGTTCAGTTCTAGCCTTGAGCGACTGTCTGTGTGGAGTTTGTGCATTCTCCCTGTGTCTATGTCGGTTTATTCCGGGTGCTCCAGTTTCCTCCCACAGTCCAAAGATGGGCAGGATAGATGGATTAACATGGGGAATGCAGGGTTACAGGTAGAGGGTAGGGGCTGGGTCTGGCTGGGATGTTCTTTGAAGGGTTGGTGTGGACTTGGTTGGTTGAATGGCTTGCTTCCACACAGGTAACTGGTTTTGGCAGCTTCCTGTATGGCTGCCCAATGCTGCCATTTCCCAACTCTCTTCGTCCATTGGGTGTCCTGGTGATGCAGGGATGTCTAAAATAGATGACCTCATTCTGACCCTAGAAACTTTGACAATGTCAGGAGCATAACTCACTGGCAGGCGCTTCCCGACACATGTATGGAGCAGTATGTGGTATTTACATCTTAGGCTGTCAGTGACAATTTCAACTTTGAACAGTCATCCTGTGCACATCTGAAGCATGGTTCATATCACCACATGTTGCAATTCACAAAACTTTGGCAGATGTGTTTCATTAGTTATGGCAGGAACTGAATATCTCAGTGAGACATGACTACACAGCAGAAACAAGACGAATATCAATTTTTCTTGCATGTACTGATTTCTAATAAGGATTGCCTTTGTATCATTGGTGCCAGATTCAACTGACACTCCAATTGACAGCCTTCTACTGATAATAAACTGGTTAAGTGTATCTTCGCATGTATGTGTGTACCTGGTGGCACAATGATATTGTCAGTAGCATAGGGGTATGGTGCAGAGGTAATGAGATGAGTTTGGAAATATCGTTTTTTTCTTTCATTCTTGTGGGAGGTGGGCAATATTAGCTGGTCAGCCTTTATTGCTCATCCCTAGTTTTGCTTGAGAGGATGATGGTGAGCTGACTACTTAAACCACTCAGTCCATTTGGTGTCGTCACACTCACAATACCATTGGGGAGGGAGTTCCATGATTTTTACTCAGCAACTTTGAAGGAATGGTGACATATTTCCAAGTCAGAATGGTGAGTGGCTTGGGGGCAGAACTTCCAGGTGGTGATCTGCCCATGTATTTTCTGCTCTTGTTCTTCTGGATGGTAGTGTTTGTAGGTTTGGAAAGTGCTGTCTAAGGAGTCTTCTGCAGTGCAAGTTGTATACCCTGCTGCGACTGAACATTGGTAGTGGAGGGAGTGAATGTTTCTGCATGTGATACCAATGAAGCAAGCTGCTTTGTCCTGGATGGTGTCAAGTTTCTTGAGTATTGCTGGAGCTGAACTCATCCAGGCCAGTGGGGAGTATTCCATTGCACTTCTGACTTGTGCCTTTTAGATAGTGGAGAGGCTTTGGGGAATCAGGAGGTGAGTTACTCATTCCTATCCTCTGATCCTCTCTTGTAGCCGCTGTATTTATATGGCTAGTCTAGTTCAATTTATGGTGAATGGCAACCTCCAGATGCTGATAGTGGGGGTTTAATCAATAATAATACCATTGAAGCTCAAGGGCAATGGCTAGATTCTCTCATGCTGTAGATAGTCATTGCCTGGTACTTGTGTGATGCAGAAGTTACTTATCACTTTTCAGCCCAAGCCTGCCTAGGAACTTCAAGGCAGGTGAAATAGGCCCTTCGGCCCATCATGTCTGCTCCACTATTCAATGAGATTGTGTCTGATCTGATGAAGTGAATAGGCTGCAGTTTATAGATTTTCTGTAGCACTTCAAATATTTCTGTTGGTATCTTGGGGAGATCAGAAGAACACTATTTACTGTTTCAATAAGGGACATTATTCTCCATTACAACTGATGATTTACTCTTCCAGTTATGAGCAGTTTTATCTTGTGCACAATAAGAACTGGGCTGAGACATTCTAGACTCAGTACATTTAAAGCGAGCAAAAGGAGAAGGCTTCTGTCCCATCAGCCTGGTCTGAACTTCAAGCCTCACACACACACACACACACACACACACACACGCATGCACACGCAAACACACGTGCACGCACACACACACATAAACGCACAGACACACACAGACACACACACACAGACACACACATACACACACACACGCAGATGCACACACACGCGCACAGACACACATACACGCACAGACACACACAGACACACACACAGACACACACACATACACACACACGCACATGCACACACACACTCACAGACACACATACACGCACAGACACAGACGCAGACACACAGACATACATGCATGCACAGACACACACACACACACGCGCCCAGACACACAGACACACATGAATCTATGGGGTGAATTTCTATTTGCAGATACATTCTATCTTGTTCAAAAAGCACACAATTTATAAACAGTCAGTCATTGTGCCATTTTATAAATTCCTACTTTACAAATAAAACCAGTCTGATTCCAAGCCAAAACAAAAACAGATTCTAAACAAGGCCTCACACCTAACATGCATTGCCTGATCTCAAATGTCACGCCTTCTTTACACTGATAAGACCTTTTTAGTTCTCTCAGGACAGTGACTTCAAAGGAATTCAGGATTTATGTATACATATTAATTAATTAAAACCGTCTAACTGATTAAAGATTTAACAGCATCTTAGGTTTGTTTAATACATCCTCATCAATGGTGTGACCCTTTGATCTTTTACTTATAAATTCTGTGTCTGATACCACCTCTCTCACTAACACCTGAAGAAGGAGTGAGACTCCAAAAGCTTGTGTTTTCAAATAAACCTGTTGGAATAAAACCTGGTGATGTGTAATTTCTGACCTAAAGCCACACAGACCATAGTGCTGTAAGTCAGTGTTGCCCAGATTAGTTTCTCATTGGAGGATCTCCACTGTCATATGTTCTTTCAAGAGCGAACTATACTGTAAATGGAAAAGCCCTGGGGAAAATTGATACACAGAGAGATCTGGGTGTTCAGGTCCATTGTACCCTGAAGGTGGCAACACAGGTCGATAGAGTAGTCAAGAAGGCATACGGCATGCTTTCATTCATCGGACGGGGTATTGAGTACAGTTTCAGTTACAGTAACTGTTACAGTTGTATGGGACTTTGGTTCGACCACATTTGGAATACTGTGTACAGTTTTGGTCGCCACATTACCAAAAGGATGTGGATGCGTTGGAGAGGGTGCAGAGGACGTTCACCAGGATGTTGCCTGGTATGGAGGGTGCTAGATATGAGGAGATGTTGAGTAGATTTGGATTATTTACATTAGAAAGAAGGAGGTTGAGGGGGGACCTGATTGAAGTCTACAAAATCATAAGAGGTATAGATAGGGTGGATAGCAAGAAGCTTTTTTCCCACAGTGGGGGACTCAATTACTAGGGGTCATGATTTTAAGGTGAGAGGGGAAAAGTTTAAGGGAGATATGGTGGAAAGTTCTTTATGCAGAGGGTGGTGGGTGCCTGGAACGCGTTGCCAGTGGAGGTGGTAGAGGTGGGCTCGATAGCATCAGTTAAGATGTATCTAGATAGATACATGAATGGGCAGGGAGCAGAGGGATACAGATCCTTGGAAAATAGGCGACAGGTTTAGATAGAGGATCTGGATCGGCGCAGGCTTGGAGGGCCGAAGGGCCTGTTCCTGTGCTGTAATTTTCTTTATTCTTTGTTCTTTGTTTTTCTGCTTCTTGTGCTTCACCTTAATGATTTGTCGCCTGACAGTGTTTCTTCAGTCACCACAGTCATTTAGTGACATATAGTGCATCTGGCTGTTATTGCTTCTTCTCAGTAGAGGGTACTGTTGTACAACATTACAATTAACAACGCATTTGAGTTGCAACAGGTTTGCACTGTATATGCTTCGTGCTCAATAATGATGTTCGCAACTTCAAAGAGGCAACTTAAGTCACTTCTGCCTGCTGAAACTGGGAAATTCTGCAGAGATTTCCATTGCCGTAGCTCCAAAAATGAGCAATTAAACCCACAACACTACCTGTCCATCCAAGCTAGGTTACTGACCTGAAATATCAGGCTCACAATGGGCATTCAGGCTGGGGGAGGGGTGAGTCAGCAGTGGTAATAAGAATTATGAGTTAATTACCACGAGGAAACGTTAGACAGACTGTATCCATTGGAGTTTGGAATAATGAGAGGTGATGTTATTGAAGCATGTGACATCCTGAGGGGTCTTGACAGGATGGATTTTAAAAGAATGTTTCCCCTTGAGGGAGAGACAAGGACCAGGGGACACAGTTTAAAACTAAAAGGGTCTTTAGTTTAAGATGGAGATGAGGAGAATCCTTTTTTTTCTCTCAGAGGTTTGTGAGTTTTGGATTTTTCTCTCCCAGAAAGCAATGGAGGTCATTGATTATTTTTAAAGCAGGGATAGATAGATTCTTGACTAACAAGGGACAAAAGGGTAAGGGGAATGGATGGGAATGTGGGGTTGAGGCTACAATCAGGTCGGCAATGATGCTATTAAATGGTGGAATAGGCTTGATGGACCAAATGATCTACACCTGCTCCTATCTCATACGTTTGTGTGTATGGAAACATAATGTCAGTATGCTGCTTGAGCACTTGTTGCAACTTTTAGTGGCAGGTTAGCACAGTTTGCTTGTGTTCCATTTCAGAGCTTGGTGGAAAACCTCATTATTACATTGAGATTGAGCTGCCATTGGTGCACTGCAGCCACCAGCTGATGTGCAACTGGTCATGAAGCCTTTCCAGTCAGAGGGCAGCAGGAGTTACCGTGATTTTGAAGAATTCAACAGTGACCAAGGTGAACAAGGCAAATGTTGGTCAAGTCCAGGGATTTCTTACAATAAAAGCCAAAGCTGAATGCTGGAAATGTAAGCTAAGAGAAAACAAAGCTGTAAATGTAGTCAGTGTAGAACTGGAGGAACACAGCAGGCCAGGTAGCATCAGAGGAGCAGGAAAGCTGACGTTTTGGATCGGGACCCTTCTTCAGAAAAGCTGAAGAAGAAAATTCTGAAGAAGGGTCCTGACCCGAAACGCAGCTTTCCTGCTCCTCTGATGCTGCCTGGCCTGCTGTGTTCTTCCAGCTCTACACCTTTTTATCTCTGACTCCAGCATCTGCAGTTCCTACTATCTCTGGAAATGTAGACAATTCCCTGGGAATTGCCCAGGAAGTTGAGACTTCCGATGGGCACTTATTAGGTGTCTGTAGCCCACCGAGAAAGTCGACAACTGTGAGGTATTATGGGAGACTGGAGGCTTTTTAATTATTCACCCGTGGGATGAGGATGCTACTGGCTGGGCAAGCATTTTTTGTCCATCCCTAGTTGCCTTTTAGAAGGTGGTGGTGAACTGTCTTCTTGAACTGCTGTTGTTGTTGGTAGATCCACAATGCTGTTGGGAAGGGCATTATTTATCTTAGAAATTGAAACCCACTCCCAATTCCCATTAAAATTAACGACCCTCCTGACTCACCATTGTCTATATCCCCACCTTCACCCCCACTCCCCTCTTCCACCTGAGTACCAAACTCCACCAGCAGCAACAACCCCCTCCCCCCATCCAACCTGACCCCCCGACTACCCTGTAGCCCTCCACAGACCCCTGACATACACCACTCCAACCCTGACATCCAGCTCCCCTTGATGCTTCAATCCACAACCGTATCTGACAAACCCCTTGACCCCAGATCTCACCACCCCAATTCCCATGACAGTCCCCAAACCCAGCAGCTCCTGCTGCAGGTTGGCACACCAGTGCCTGTCCTCTCTGTTGCTGCCTGTTCAGCTGAGAAGGATACAAGGGGAGAAATTTCACCAGAAATCCCCACTCAATGTAAGTGGGATCCCTTTTTTGTCTGACTTTGGATTGCAAACAGTAACACCGACACAGACTGGAAGATTTGGGTCACTTCTGGTTTTAGGTTTATGGAATTTTCATCAACTCTGATGAAAGGTCATAAACTGTAACATTAACTCCACTTCTCTCCATAAATATTGCCACTCCTGGTGAGTTTTTGCTGACATTTTTTTGATCTTATACTGCTTTTCTGCAAAAGTCTGGCAGTTCCGACGTATGAAGACAGATGGGATCGGTTTGAACTATATTTACTGAAGTCCTCATAGAAACCTGTAACATTCTAACAGGACTAGACAGGATAAATGCAGGAAGGATGTTCCCAATGATCAGGAGCCCAGAAACAGGGGTCCCATTAGGGTATGGGGTAGGCCATTTAGGGCTGAGATAAGGAGAAATTTCTTCGCTTTACACAGAAAGTGGTGTACCTATGGAATTCTCTGTCATAGAAAGCAATTCAGGCCAAAATATGAATGTTTTCAAGAGGGAGATCAGTATAATTCTTATAGCTGAAGGGTTCAAAGGGTATGGGGAGAAAGAGGGAACAAGGTCTTGAGTTGGATGATTAACTATGATAATATTGAATGATGGAGCAGGCTTGACTGCCCGACTAGTTTTCTCCTGTTTCTACTTTCTCTGTTTCTATGTTTCCAAGTCTGGTTAGCTCGACACTATCTACAGATACAGTCGACTTCAATTCTGACAAATGGAATTATGCAAAGAAATAAATTTTTCTCTAGGCATCACTCAACATTTGCATCATTTATGTAATTTACCCTGTACACTTGTATCACATCAATGAACATGCACCTTAAGGATCAGCATTCAGTCGCTATGCTCTCTGGGGAAATTGATGATGTGGCCCTTTAATTCCTTGTGATTACCAATCTGTTTTTGGCTTGTGGAAGTGGGTTCTTGCCAAAGGTGCATGAAGACTAAGGTCAAAGATGGAAATACTTGCTTATAGTTGGATGTAGAGGGGAAAGTGTTTAAACAGTTTGGAGATGAACTGATCAAACTGGTAATCTTTTTGGACCTTTTAGTTTCTTATTTTTAGTTTCTTCCCCTTTCATACAGGGGAAGGTGACGGCCTAGTGGTATTATTGCTGGACTGTTAATCCAGAGATCCGTGTATTGTCCTGGGGACCCAAGTTTGAATCTCACCACGACAGATGGAATTAAGAGTCTAATGGTGACCATGAATCTAATGTCAATTGTTGGAAAAACACATTTGTGGTTAACTAATGTCCTTTACGGAGGAAAACTGGCATCCTTACCTGGTCTGGCCTACATGTGACTCCAGACCCAAAACCAGGGACACCCACCTCCATGAATGAATTTAAATAAAGCTTCCCTGAGTTGAAGATGTATGATTTGAACACAGGTCGCGACTGTAGATAATGGGTAATCCAAGATCCAGCACAGTCTTGCTCACAAGGGTGCCAGATTTCAGAAGCAGGTGCTTAAACCTGTTACTTGTAAGCATCTCACATTAATTACTGCAGTAGCTATTCTTAAACAAATCAATCACAGGATGTAGGTGTCGCTGGCTAGGCCAGTATTCATTGCCTATTCCTAATTGCCCAGAGGGCAGTTAAAAGTCAACTGCTTTGCTGTGGTTCTGGAGTCACATGTAGGCCAGACCAGGTAAGGATGGCAGTTTCCTTCCCTAAAGAGTCCTATTGAACCAAATGGGATTTTATGACATTCAACAGTAGTTACATGGTCGCTGTTAGACCAGCTTCTTATTCTAGATTTTTATTGAATCTGACTGACAGCCTGGCAGAAAACCGACTACAAAATTGTCAGAGTTCCTGCCTTCAGATTAGGAAGAACCTCTTGGTTGCTGGGGTTTCCCGCTCCTTCCTTGGCCACCTGTAAATAGTGGGGCTGTTTTTAAAAATGTACTCATTGGATGTGGGCATTGCAGGCTGGGCCAGTATTTATTGCCCCTCCCCAGTTGCCCTTCAGAAGTTGGTTGTGAGCAGCCTTCTTGAATGGCCACAGTCCATATGATCTGCTTCTCTCTCTCTCTGCTGATGTGACCTGACCTGCTGAGTGTTCCCAGCAATACCTCTTTGCATTCCAGACCAACAGCAGCCACGGTAATTTGTGTTTTTTGCTACAAAATTAGATGCTCGCCTAGTGTGGGGTAATTGCAATGGTATTGGAGCAATACATGGGTTAGAAACTGTGATGGGGAGGTATCTACAAATATAGTACTCACTGCAACCCTTGCTGTTCTGCTGGAATCCTCTCACACAATGTCAAGGATTCTAAGTCACATAGTGATAAAATTAACGTTCAATTAAGAAAATATGTTCAGACCATCATATATCTAGTTTGTTTAATATTGTAGAGGGCTAAAATTTATTGAAGTGCAAATAATAATATTTATGATTGGCTTCAAATTGAACTCTCAGTTAGTCATAACATTCACCTGCTAAACACTTATCATGTTAAAAGTTACTCAGATGTGACAGGAAAACAGCAAATTGAGAGAACATACAGTGACACAGGGTCAAGTAGCTCACAAATGGTGATAGACAAGTCTGACAGAAATGGACATCAATTTGAACAGAACATTTATCAATTGTTGTCCAGCAACAGAATACAATTACAGACTTGGGCAAGCCATTAGAAACCTCTGCTGTACAGTGAGCCATCTGTACCGACTGTAATGATCAGTATTACAAAAGAGAAGTAACATTTTGCGTTAAAATTACAGATGTTAATTTCAAGACCTGAAGCCACAAAAATCGCTGTGTAAGTGCAAACATTTATTCCTTAAAACCTAAGGAAGTACGCAAGTCAAATGAAAACATAACAGAAGATTCTCTAAATATCTCCTGCGTAAACTCAATTCTCAGTGATTGATTCTATTACAGGGGCCCCCCAACCCCCGCAGACACCCCCCACGCCCCGCAGACCCCCCCCACCCCCCGCAGACCCCCCCCCCAGCCCACAAAGAACCCCCCCCAGCCAAAAAGCCACCGGGACATTGAGGAACAAATGTGTGGGCAGATTATGGAAAGATGCAAAAACAACAGGATTGTCGTAGTGGGTGACTTTAAATTCCCCAATACTGACTTAGAGCAAGGGGTTTAAGTGGGACAGAATTTGTGAGGTGCATCCAGAGGGTGTCTTGAAACAATATGTGGATAGTACAACTGGAGGTGGGGCCATTCTGGACCTACTATTGGCAAATGACCTTGACCACTAATCTTACAGTGGGAGAGCATTTTGGAAACAGTGATCACAACTCCTTGAGATTTAAGATAGCTATGAATAAGGATAAGTCAGGACCTTGTGGGAAGGTACTAAACTGAGGGATGGAAAATTATGACAATATTAGGCAGGAGCTTGGGAGTGTTAATTGGGTGGAGCTGTTATCAGGCAAGTCCCCATTTAATATATGGGAGTTTAAAGACCTGCTGATCAGAGTTCAAGTCGGCATGCTCCAGTAAGTAGGAAGGACAAAGATGGCAAGGTATGGGACCGTTGGGATGATGAGGAAGATTGTGAATTTAGTCAAAAAGGAAAAGAAAGCAGGAAAATACTCAAGCAGGAAATTAGAAGAGCAAGGATGGACTGGGAAATGTCCTTGGCAAGTAGGGTTAAAGAGAATTCCAAGGCATTTTATACATACATTAAAAGCAAGAGGATAACTAGAGAGAGGGTAGGACCATTCAAGGATAAAGGACGGAACTTGTGCTTGGAGGAAAAGGATATGGGCGAGATCCTAAATGAGCATTTTGTGTCGGTATTCATCCAGGAGAAGGATGTGGAGGGTAGTGAGATTGGTATGGAGCATACTACTATGCTATGGCATTTTAAGGCTAAGAAAGAAGTGGTGTTGGCTCTCTTGAAGAGCATTAAAATGGATAAGTCCCCATGGCCCAATGGTATCTACCCCACGTGTATGAGAGAGGAGATTGCTGGGGCCTTGAAAAAGATCTCTGTATTCTTGTGAACCACTGGAGAGATCCTGGAGGACTGGCAAGTGGATAATGTTGTTCCTTTTTTCAAGAAGGGAAATAGGGATAATCCAGGAAATTATAGACTGGTGACTCTCACGTCAATGGTTGGGAAACTACTGGAGAGGATTCTCAGGGATAGGATTTATCTGAATTTGGAAAAGCATGGCCTAATTAGGTATAGTCAGCATGCCTTTGTGTAGGGAAAGTCATGTCTTATTAACTTGATTTTTTTTGAGGAGGTGACAAATGTGATCGATGAAGGTAGAGCAGTGGATGTTGTTTACATGGATTTTAGTAAAGCTTTCGACAAGGTCCCTCATGGTAGGCTCATCCAGAACATGAAGATACATGGCATCCACGGTGACTTGGCCACGTGGATTCAGAATTGGCTTGCCCAGAGAAGACAGATGGTAGTGTAGGAAGGGTGTTTTTCAGGCTGGAGATCTGTGACTAGTGGTGTTCCGCAGGGATCTGGACTGGGATCTCTACTATTTGTGATTTATATAAATGATTTGGATAAAAATATAGATGGGTGGGTTAGTAAAATTGCAGATGACACAAAGATTGGGGATAGTTGTAGAAGGTTATCAAAGTATTCAGTGGGATATATACAGTTGCAGATTTGGGCGGAGAAATGGCAGATGGAGTTTAATCTGGGCAAGTGTGAAGAGTTGCACTTTGGGAGATCAAATGATAAGGGATTGTATACATTTAATCGCAGGACCTTTAACAACATTGATGTACAGAGGGATCTTGGGGGCCTGATCCACAGCTCCCTGAAGGTGGCCTCACAAGTAGATAGGGTGAGAAAAAAGTCATATAGTATGCTTGCCTTTATTGTTCGGGCATTGAGTACAAGAATCAGGAAGTGATGTTGCAGCTCTATAAAACTTTGTTAAGTCTGCATTTAGAGTATTGCATTCAGTTCTGGTTGCCACATTACAGGAAGGATGTGGAGGCTTTGGAAAGAGTGCAGAAGAAATTTACCAGGTTGCAGCCCTGGTTTCAAGGGTATGAGCTATCAGGAGAGGCCAAAGGACCTATGCTGCACTGTTCTATGTTCTATATTCTATGAAACACTATGTCCCATATCTTGTGGCCATGTGATATAGTTGCTGACAGACAATTGTAGCTGCATGATAATTTGGCATTTGTGTCATGTGAAACCTTAAAATCTGTGCCACTGCCTTATTGTGGCTGTAGTCAGCAACACTAACAAAGAAAGTTAGCCTAAAAAGTATGTAATTCTTAAATTTCCTCTACACTGGGCCATCTGTAGTCAATCATTTTTCTTCAATGATACGCATCATTCCAAGCTAGCAAAGTAGCAACTGGCATCCTATTGATGCCATAGGATTCCAGTATCAATATTAATAATGGTCTATTCCCCGTAAGAGGTGGGCCCTTTGGATACCGGATTGCTATCCGATCGATAAGGCAGTAAACCTATCAACCTCACCATGAGACTGATTTTACTGATACAAATGCCCCCAAACAACCTCCTGACCCCCATTAATGCTGGGCTAATGTGATAAAAGTTGTGTTGAATGATTTTTCTTAGGTGACTATTCCAACATTTCTGATACAGTTCACATTGTGCCTAACACAACTTTAACACTGTATGCAGTCCTACTCTTTGCTGAGTTTGCTCCATCCTGAATTGCAATGAAAAAAAGAGAAAAGATGATAAATATTTCATCAATGCTATGTCTTTAGGAAACACCTGAAAAGTTTTTCATGTTCAATATGATTACATTGAGATGCGGTGACTGTTATTAACTATGGTCACCACATTGGCGGTACCATAGCAAGAACCAAGACTGGTCTGAGATGGAACAATGTGTCCAGGAAAGGACAAAAGCTACAATTTATCTGTTTCCTCTTGACTCTCTTACAATGTAGTCCAACATACCTTGGAGTACAGTTCCATGTATGCCAGTGTACAGTTTTACACACATGAGTGAATAGCTCTACTCCCACTGTGTTACATATCAATGTCAATGGGTCTACAGATTCTGGGATATAGTTTCACACTGACTGGGGTATAGTGCTACATACTCTGGGTTTAAATGTTATATCCAATGAAGTATAGTTCTGTGCATCCATAGATTTCTCTCTGTAATACCTACCTTCATGCCATATGGAGAATACTCATCTATCTTGCTGCAATCATTTAACTGTCATCAGTGTCATGGCTACATATCATAATCCTGGATCAACTAAGGACATAACAAACTTCTAAATTGTGAGGTTTTTTTTTTTTAACAGGATTGGTACACCATAATGGCTGTGAATGTCAACCCAATGACTGTCTGGAGAGAGAGAATGTCCCACCTGCAATGTCAATAAGATCTCCAAATAGAAAAGTGCACTGCAAACTAAACGGCAATCCCCATGAGCATTTCACACTATGAACATGACAAGTGCAGCCTCACCAACGACTTATACAACTGCAACATAACATGCCAACTCCTATACTCAATGCCTCGACCGATGAAGGCCAGCATGCTAAATGCCTTCTTCACCACCCTGTCCACCTGTGACGCTGCTTTCAACAAAATATGTACTTGTACTCTTAGGTCTCGCTGTTCCACAACACTCCTCAGGACTTTGCCATTTACTGTATAAGTCCTACCTTGGTTTGACTTTCCAAAATGCAATAACTCACACTTATCTATATTGAATTGCATTTGCCAATCCTCAGCCCACTCCCCCATCAGATCAAGATCAAGAAAACAACATGCGACACCAACAGACTGAAGACCGACTGTTTAATCACCACCTGTAATGGCACCAGTAACATCTGCTGAAATGGTCACAACATTTGTCCATCCACTTTTTACAAACAGCTTAGTATTTCTTTTGTATATCTTTTAACTTGTTTTTGAACTTTCATCTAATTCTAACCTGTGTTTATGTGTGTGTACTGAGTTATTACTTCTTCTCATGTTTAGTAACTAATGAACTCACTCTGTTGTTACCTCAAGAAAGCCTGGCTAAATTGGCTCCTTTTAAAACATAAATTCATTTGGTCTGAAAGAAAAGTATCCACAAGGCAGGGAGGAGTTCCTTTGTAAATGAACTTTGTTGCAATTAATTGAGAGGCCAGGTGAATAGCCAATTCATCTCCCCTCGCACAGGAGCCCAACAATTTGGAGTAACCCAAATGGAACCATAACAACTTGGAGAAGTTTGTAACATCAACAACCTTGAACATATGAGTTTCTGTTAATTTCTTTAAATCATTTCTAAATGTAGTGAAAAGCTGAGTTTCCAGTACCAAACACTGGGGACACCATAAGTCATATCCAGACAATTGCGTCTGTCTCTTATTTCCTCAGCAATTTCTGACTTATAAAAGAAAAATCACTGCCTTTAAACACACCGCCTTTCTTGACCTCAGGATTTCTTAAAGAGCTTTACAACCAATTACTTTCAAAGTGTAGTCGCTCCTTGTAGTGCAGAAAACACAGCAACCAATTTTCACGCAGCAAATTCATACAAACAGCATTGTGATAAAGATTTTTTCCCCCTATTGTGTGAATTGAGCAATAAATATTGGCCAGAACCCCAAAGACCATTTCTTGTTGGAAGTGGTGGTATGGGATATTTTCAATTCACCCAGAACTTGATGGTGCCAAAATAGTTTGCAGTGGAGGGGTCTGGGTGGGATGCTCTTCGGAGGGCCTTTGTTGACTCAATGGGCCAAATGGCCTCTTTCTGCACTGTAATGATTCTAACTTGAATACATAATATTCTGAATCAGGGGCATAAATGCTGTAAACTGAACAACAGATAACACATAAGAATCAGTGGTTAGCACTGCATCACAGTGCCAGGGACCCAGGTTCAATTCCACCCTTGGGTGACTGTCTGTGTGGCGTTTGTACATTCTCCCTGTGTCTGTGTTGGTTTCCTCTGGGCGCTCCGGTTTCCTCCCACAGTCCAAAGAGGTGCAGTTTAGGTGGATTGGCCATGCTAAATTGCCCTGGAATGTACAGGCTAGGTGAGTTAGTCATAGGAAATGCAGAGCTACAGGGATGGGGGGTTAGCCTGGATGGGATGCTCTTCGGAGGGACAGTGTGGACTCGATGGGCAGGATGGCCTGCTACCACACTGTAGGGATTCTATGATTTTATGCTGCCTCAAATCCTCAGTTTTTGGTTATTTTAATCAACCTGTTCAGACATGCTAAGCCATACCATTGGGGCAGGTAGGACGTGAACTCAGACCTTCTGGCTCATAGATAGTGACACTATCACTATTCCACTAGAGCTATTGCTTTTATTTTTATCAACAGTCTCTTGAAGCCTTATTGAATGTTTTCTGGAAGTCCACATAAATATCATACACACTCCCTTAACTCCTAGGCTGGTTAACTCTGAAAAAAGTAAACTAAGTTTAAAGACCTTAACTTACTTTTTACAGTTCCATGCTGGCTCTGTCTGATTCGTTTATCTTTGTCCAAATGTTCTCCACTCTGTCCTCAATAATTTATTCTGGTGCCTTCTCCATGGCAGACGTTAGACTAATAGGCATATAATTTTCTAATTTATCTCTCTTACCCTTCATAAATAGTGGATTGACATTGACAATTTTTCAATCCAAGAGGACAATTCCTGAATTGAGAGAGTTTTAGAAGATCATTCTGTTGAATATATTTAGGCTGGGATAGAGAGATCTCTGGTCCCTCTGCAATTGGAGGGATATAGGGAGTAGGAGGAAAACTGACTTGAAGATTGGCCATGATTGTATAGCCTGATGGAGCAGGCCCAATGGGCCATAATGATCTACACCTCTCTGTTACGTCCTTATCATGTCTAGAGCACGGCAAATCATCAGACTCTGGAGATTTATGTGTATACACTTAAGGCTGTGATAGATTCTGGATCAGTCGGGGAATGAAGGGGAAAAGACTGGAGAGTGGACATGTGGAATGTCAGATCAGTCATGATTCTATTGAATGGTGAAGTAGGCTCGAGGGGCTGAATGGACTAGTCTTATTCCTATTACTTAGGTCTCTTATGGTCTCTTTCTCATTATCATTGCCAAATATTTTCTATACTATATTTTTCCAAGGCGTAAGTACTACTAAACTAAGACTGACATCCATATGTCCCTATTTACAAATCTCCAAATTCTGTTGGCCATGTTATGACTTTATCTATTGCACTCACACCATCATGTGAAGGGAGAACTCAGCTCAGTCTCGTTGTATCCACAATCATTGCATGTTTGTTAGCTGGGGATTGAATGACTAAAACCAGCACCTTGCTCTTTCTTGTCTACATCCCTACTCTCAAGGTACTGAGGCCAAAGTTGGAGAACAGAGCACAATTCCCATCGAGTTCATTCCATTCAATATGGCGAGGTTGGGACTGGGGTTGGGGGTAGTGTTGGAGAGGGGAGGGAAGCAGGAGTGCCAGGCCCAGTAACTTGTGGGTTGGGGGGAGGTTTGCAGAGCAGGGGTAGCAGGGGCTTCAGGTGTGCAGCTGGGTAAGTGGGGAGTGTATACAGCAGCAGGGGAAGGGGTGTCAGTTACAGATTGGGGAAAGTATGATCATGTCTAGTGGTGGGGGATGGGATGTTGGATACAGAGCAAGGGTAAGGGGTCTCAGTCCCAGGTGGGGGGTTTTGCTGTTGGTTCAGGGGCTGGGGCGTGTAAATGATATGATGGAGTTCTATTTATAGGTGTGTGTTTGTGTGTAGTATGGACTCTGTTTAATAGTACTCAGGAGTTAGACTCTGTATATAATAGTCTAACTTTTCCTGAGTAAATATTTATGTAATTTCATTAGAACCCTCAAAATTCATTGATTTAAATGGGACTCTTGGAGGGTTTCAAGCATTGAGCCATTACCCAGAAGTATCTTCAATTTACTGGGAAATTCTTTTGGGGTCTGCTGTTGATGGAAATTCTGCAGAGTCCCCACGTACAGCTTCCATGTACACTGTAGTAATGACCATCTGACTATTGAAAAACCCAAGCCATTAAGTAAATATCTGTCAACTCCCACCGAGTAAGGCGCCAGAGTGAACAATGAATTCAAGAAGTTATATCGAATAGATGCAGAGGTGTTATCCCTGGCCTCAGTAGATGGAGATTGCATCAGGCATATGAGGAGAGTAATGGAATGAAGTTGGGAACTCCCCCATACACACCAGCTTGACTTGAGACAGGAGTCATGGGAAGAACAAGGGGAAGATGCACCCATGTACATTCCTATCAAAGGTTAAAGGATTTGTGCAAATGGGGTGGTTTGATAGTATAACTGGTTCCTGCGTGCACACTCCCATCATCACACCTTCCCTCCCTGCAGAAATGTGCATTTCATTGTCTCCAGCTCCAAAAAAATGCTTCTAGGGCACTGAGATAACAAGGTGTAGAGCTGGATGAACACTGTTTTGATTTATGAATTGATAAATGTTTTTAAGGCAAGGCTAGATAAATTTTTGAACAGTAAAGGAATTAAGGCTATGGTGAGTGGGCGGGTAAGTGGAGCTGAGTCTCAAAAAGATCAGCCATGATCTTATTAAATGGCGGGGCAGACTCGAGGGGCCAGATGGCCTACTCCTGCTCCTAGTTCTTATGTTCTTATTTTTTCTCCCTTTTTCTTACTTCTACTTGAGTCTGTAGGCAGTTGTCTCTTGATCCTGTGGCATTAATGGGTTAGAAAAATTACAGTACAGAAAAAAGGCCATTCAGCCCATCATGTCTGTACTGACTGCCCATCCTAATCCCACTTACCAGCACTTCATCTATAGCCTTACAGATTCTGGCACTTCAGGTGCAGATCCCCTTTAAATGATTTGAGTATTTCCGGTCAACCACTAAACTGGGCAGCAAATTCCAGACACCCACGGTGCTCAGAGCGAAAGTACTTCTCCTTATGTCCCCTTTAATTCTTCTATCATTTACCTTAAATCTGTGCTCCCTAGTTACTGACCACCTCACGGGAGGAGTCAGATCTTCCTTGTCTACTCCATACAAGTCCCTCATTTTTGTATACCTTGGCTGACCACTCAGCCTTCTCTGTTCTGAAGGAAACACTCCGAGAGTATTCAATCTTTCCTCTTAGCTATAATTTCCATGCCCTGACACCATTCTTGTAAATGTCCTCTATACTTTCTCAGGAGCAAATACATCCTTCCTGCAATGTGGTGACCAGGATTTTACTTTCTGCGGCAGAGACTTCCACAGGCTCAGCACTCTAAGGGTGAAAACAATTTTCTCTATCTCAGTCTTAAATGGCCTATTATGTATCGTTAGACTGTGATTCCTGGTTTTGGGCTGGCTGGTCATTGGGAACATCAGGAATATCTTTCCTGCATTTATCCTGTCAAGTTTGAATTTTATAGATTTCTAATGACAGCCCCTCTTCATTCTTTTAAGTGAATATAGGCCTAAATCAACTCATCGACCTTTATATATCAGTCCCGCAATCCCAAGAATCAGTCTGGTAAACATTTCCCTCAATAGCCAGAACATCCATCCTTAGATAAGGAGACCAGAACTGCACACAATACACCAGGTGTGGTTTCACCAAGGCCCTGTACAATTGACTTCCCTGCTCCTGCACTCAAATCCTCTCACTATGATGGGCAATATACCATTTGTTTTTTCATCACAAGCTGCACCTGCATGCTTACTTTCAGTGACTGATGTACAAGGGCATCCAGGTCTTGTTGTGCTTCCACCCTTCTGAACTCATTGCCGTCCAGATAATAATCTGCCTTCCTGCTTTTGTTATTAAAGTGGATAATCTCACATTTATCCACATTATATTTCATTGGTTGCACAATTGCCCACTCACTCAACTTCTCCAAATTACACCGAAGCATCCCTGCATCCCTCCCCCCTTGCTTTGTGTCATCTGCAAAATGGGTGATATTACATTTCATTCCCTCAACTAATTCACTTAGAAATATTGTAAATAGCTGGGCTCCAAGCATTGATGCCTGCGGTATCCCACTAGTCACTGGCTTCCAGTCAGAAAAAGCCAGATTTATTCCTCCTCTTTGTTTCTTGACTGACAACAAGTTCTCTATCCATGTCAGCACGCTACCCCAGTCCAATACGCTTTAATTTTTCATGCTAATTTTACGTGCTTTACATTGCACTTTTGTAGTCAATACCTTGCTCAATGAAGGAGAGCATCCATATGCCTTCTTTATCACCTTACGGCAGTGACAGAGTAGCAGAGTTGCGTTTGAGTTCCTGGTCTGGCGCTCATCCGCTTCTATCTGCTTTCTTTGCTTTGTCCCTTTTCCTTTTTCTCTTTTAATGCCTCTTCGGCATCTTCAGCATGGCAGAAGTGGGCCTGGCAGCGTGAAGCATGCAGTGGCAACAGCAGAGAGCGAGCTAGCAGCACAGAGGAGAAAGCAAGTCCAGTTATTGAAGATGGCAGCACCTGCATGGTAGGCTCATCTGCTCAAGGCTGGCTGCATCCTTTTTTCTGTCTCTCTCTCTCCTTTCCATCTTGTTTTCTTTTCTTCTTCTTTTCTACATCTTCCTCACATCGTGGGGAGGCTGAAAAGGTGTCGACAGTGATTGGAATGGGGACTCCTGGCTTTGTAGGCCCAAGATGTGGACTCCTGGAATTGGCGGCAAGGCTTTGCCTGCAGCATTGAAGAAACGGAGACATCTAGCAGCAGTAGGCCCAGAGCATAGACCTTGCAAAGGTCCTGGAGTTGTATTTGGGACCGCAGCCGATGAAGATGTAGTCCATTTACATACTGTCTTTTCACTCGTTTGTACTGCAAAATGGCCCTGTATAGTGGTGACAGGATACTTTTCACAATATTCCCAAGACATATGTAACAATAAATCATTCTTTCACCTTCAGGGATCTATGGATAAACATGCCAAGGCACTTCCTTCTGCCATCTCTCTCAATAACCAAAATGGGTAGAAGGATGGTGCTACCAATCCTTTCTCCTTTCACTGGGTCTAAGGGTCTATTTGATTTACAGTGGCAGAGGAGCACCCACTACTGAGTCCAATCAAGAAGACTAACTATTACCTTAGTGTGAATTTATTGCAATGATAACCATTTTGTCAGACATTGTTACTAAGACTACGTGGAAAACTCTGGAAATAGTTCTGCATTCCACAAGATCGTAAGATATTTTCAACCCAAACTAGTATGTCATGCTCAGACTGCATGGAGAATGATGCAATTTCCAACCTTACCCCTTTCAGAACCGTTACGTTTATCTCTATCATTTTTATTTCCATTGCTCTCTTTCAGTCACTGGCCCCACTTTTGTTGAGTTCCCAATCTAAGCCCAATTGCTGTGAACATGAGCCTGCAGTTGACTGCAGGTTCCCATTACACTGTACAAATGGATCATTAGAAAGGTTTGTGAAAAGAGTATCTGAGAGGCTTGGAAAATCTGAAAAATGTGCTGACAACTGTACTGGCTACAGTCACGCCTCATTCTGAGAGGCTACTCAAAGTGGTTGTTGATAACAGTGACATCGATGTGGGGGCTGCTTTACTGCAAGATGGCAAGACTGGACCAACAGCCTGATTTTTTTTCAAATATTGTGATTGCATGGCAAATATATTTAATAGTTGAGAAAGAGACATTGAGTCTTGTGTTGACTCCACACCATTTTGATACACGCATCACCAAAAATTTAGAAGAAAGTTGTGAACCACAATCCTTTGACTTCCTTGGAAAAAATTCAAGACAAGAACTTACAGTTGTTTTGTTGGAGTTTAATTCTCCAACTATATCATTTGAAAACTGTTCATGTGCCTGGGAAAGAAACTGTTCTATTGGACACTTTATGAAGGAAGCCCTGCTGTGGTACCCATGGAATTAAGTAAAGTATGATTGTTTTGTGGCTCATTATGTATTCACTATCAATATGTTACTACTGTTACAGTGAAATAAAAATAGTGTTAAGGTAATTTTTGATGGGTAATGAAAATGCCTCTTAAAGATACACTTTAATTCTTCTTTGGGAGAGGTATAATGTAAGGTGTGTAATATATATATCCATATATTATAATATCAGTTATTTTATATTTTGAATTTTGAACTAATGGCATGTGGGGTTTTGGTCTTTTGTAATGAAGGGGTTTAATTATTAAATCGTCAGTATTTCTGGAGCCAAGATTTTTTTCTAAACCAGTATGAGAAAGAGAGTTCCTGGAGTGATAATGGGAAACTCTCAAGACCAGACATTGAAAGCAACCGATAAATCATAGATGGCATTTTCATATTGTTGAGCGATGTTTTGTTTTGTACAGGTGGGATTGTATTTTTACTGTGCATTTTGAAATCTTTTAAATTGTGATATATATAAATGATCTATTATTCTATTTTAACTTCATTTCTTTTGTGTAATAAAACTGTTTTATTGTTGAAACCAAATCTACAACATATCACGTTTGTGTTTTGGTGAAAGACCACCACAAAATTAAAAAAAAAAATCTATCAAGCCTGATTTAAGTCCAGGATCTGACTTGTTCAGTAATAACATCAACTGGCACTGTAAAATGACTGTGAGTGTGCCAGAGAACTCAGAGCAGCCATCTTGAAATTGTAAAAGCACTGACAATTTTGAACAAAAACAAAGTTGCTGGAAAAGCTCAGCAGGTCTGGCAGCATCTGTGAAAGAAAAAACAAGAGTTAACGTTTCCAGTGACGTTTCCTCAGGACAGGGGACAACTTTGAACCTGCAGTTTAATGGAATTTTCTATTTCCTTGCTTGAATCAATTTTTCAGTAATAAATCCCACGGAATTATTATGTTATATTTGGAACAACTGTAATCCTAGTTATTTACAACTATCAGCTCCCACATAATTGGCATAAAATAATATTTTAAGCACCAGTTAAAAGATGCTTACTTATTTGAATGTTTTCATCTCAAATATATCTTTTTTGCATCTATGGTTATTTCTTCAGGAATGTGTGCTTGACACGGTGTGTAGCAATCTGAGACTTTATAATACATTCACCACAGGCAGTGGCCTGCTACTAAATGTTGCTTTTTCACCTGTGAACAGAGGATTGTTCAGAGAATGAAAAAAAACATCAAGACCTGGAACACTCAACCTGAAAAGGTTTGGAGGCTGATTCCATAAACAATTTTGAAAGGGGATTGAACAGGTACTCGAGAAAAACATGACAGGCAGATTGACCAAAAATCAGCAGAAATATGTGACTAAACATGGCCACCCTTTCAAAGAGCTACCACAGCCATGATGGGTCGAATGGCCTCCTCCCCTGTGCTGTATGATTCTATAATTGTAATGTAAGTTTTTGCGAGAGAGATGGAATCATAACTGCAGGTTCGAAATTGTTATTCCTTTTGCAATTTCAAAATGGCCGCTCTGAATTCTCTGACACACACAGTAGTAACAAAAACAGAAAATGCTGGAAAAGCTTAGCAGGCCTAGCAATTTCTATTTTTGTTTCTGATTCACAGCATCTGCAGTTCTTTTGCCTTTTACATTCACAATAGTGTTACAATCCCAGTTGATGTTGTTACTGAATAAGTCAGATCCTGGATTGAAATCAGGTTTGATAGATAATACTTTTAAATTTCATGAAGTGATCTTTCACTGAAACATAAATATGATGTGTTATAGATTTGGTTTTGACAATAAAATACTTTTATTGTGCAAATAATGGATCTATTTACATATATCACAATTTAAAAGATTTCAAAACACACAGTAAAAATACCATCCCACCTATATAAAAAAAATCGTTCTACATTATGCAAATGCCATTTATCACATCTATAGGCTTGACCCATGGCTCACTCTTCTTTGTAACCTCCCAAAGTGGATAAAATGAGTGCCACCACTTAGAATGTTGGGTGAAAGCAGCAGACTGTTAGCATTGAACAGTAACCTCTACATGGCAGTTGCAGCTCCTGTTTGCTTGATAACGTAACAGTGATCCTGTGTTCTTAGCTTCAAGGTGTGTTCAAAGTTGTCCATGTTAGAGAAACAGCTAGACTACTTGCTTGCTGGCCTGGTCTTTGCTCAGGCATATGGGAGCACTGAACTTATCACTTCTTGTCTAACTGAGTTTGATGTGAGTAAGCTCTCTCTCTGTGAAGTTGTGCTCTAGATAAAAATATGAGGGAAGGGTCTTTCCTAGAAGACTATTCTCCCTCAATGAATAGAAAAAGGGAAGGATTTTATCTTGAAGCTGCCTGTGGCGTAGTTAGGGAGCACGATGGGTTTTTATTCATTCATAGAATGTGGGCATTGCTAGGTAGGCCAGCATTTATTGGCCAGTCTTTAGTTGCCCTTAAGAAAGTGTTGTTGAGCTGCAAAGAAAAATCTGGTCTATGGTTGGGCTGCTCATTTTCAATTCTTAGGCAAAATCTCTGAAAAAAATGCCTAGCACATTGACTCAAACCATGTGAATCTCTACTTAAACATAGCGACGGCGATGCAGAAATTTGGAAACCCTTCCACTAAAAAGATGTGAATGACAAGACATTTTGAACATTGAAGGCTGAGACTGATAGGTTTTTGTTGACAAGAGCATCAAAGGAGATATACTGGCATTGAAGGCCAGTCCACAGAAGGTTCATGAAACTGATACTTATTGAGTTATTGAGGAGATGTTGAGTGGATTGAGCCTGTACTCATTGGAATATAGAAGAATGAGAGGCAACCTTAGTGAAACATATAAGATTCTTAGCGGACTTGATAGCATAAATGTGGAAAGTTGTTGCCCCTTACTAAACCTCTTACATTTAGATAACCTGTAAGAAGGCTAAACAACGTCTCTTCTTCCTCAGGAGTCTAAGGAAATTCAGCATGTCCATAAGGACTCTCACCAATGCACTGAAGAAAGCATTCTTTCTGGATGCATCACGGCTCTGCCAGGACCGTAAGAAACTACAGAGAGTTGAGAACACAACCCAGTCCATCACGCAAACCAACCTTCCATCCATTGACTCCATCTACACTTTTCCCTGCCTCGGAAAGGCAGCCAACATCATAAAAGACCCCTCCCATCCCGGTTATAATCACTTCCAACCCCTTCTGTCAGGCAGAAGATACAAAAGCTTAAACACAAGTACCAACAGGTTCAAGGGCAGCTTTGTCCCCGCTGTTATTAGACTTCTGAATGGACCTCTCAAATCTCAAATCTAATGTTGATTTTGCTTTTTGTGCAGCTTCTTTGCAGCCGTAACTTTGTTTTCCTCGTGCTGTTCAATCACCCTATGATCTTTGTATGTTATGATCTGCCTGCGCTGCCCGCAAAACAAAACCTTTCACTGTACCTAGGTACATGTGACAACAATAAATCAAATCAAATCAAACTTATTTTTAACAGTTCTAAGCTTTTCTACCCTTTTTCAGGAGCAACTGCTTTGCTTAGATCCTTGTAGAACTGCCCAAACTGAAACTGAAAGAAAATCTTTTTTACCCTGAAGCTGTGAGTGTTTTCCCTAAGCCTGCCAAAAATTCTTGAATTTTCTACATGAAATCTTTTTGCACTGCACAGTTCACATTGTTCACTTGTAAAGATTCCTAATGTACCATATTCTTATTAGCATCCAAAACTATCTCTCACAGACTGTTTCTAAAAGACATCACCATGGCTACAAAAATAATGTCAAATGAATCATTAAACACTTCTAGGTACACAGAAAACCCCTATGCCACTAGATCAAAATTCAAAAATTCAAACACAAAAATACATGATTTTAAAGTACATATAAAGCATAAACCTCACATTATATTATCTAAAAGATTGCAAAATCTAAGCTTAGTGTCAATTGAATCACTACTTCCTGATCAGTAACATCCTACCTCCCTGATTGTTGTCAACCACTTCATTCAAGACCCCCCTGGTAATTCCCAGACCAATGATTCTCAGTGAGGAATCCAGGGTTTCCAGTTATTGATTTTTCATCTATAAAAATAAACTTGCATTTAATCATGGCAGCTTTCACAATCTCAGGATATCTCAAAGTATGTTATAGCCAATGAAGTATGCAATGACTACTCAAGTTTAAGGAATTTAGCAGCTGATTTTCACCCAGCAATGTGCCACAGACAGCAACATGATAATGATCAGATAATTTGCTTTCAATCTATTGAGTTAGGGCGAGGTATTGACCAGAATCCCTGGGATAACTATCTGACTTTTCTTTAAAATGCAGTGTCCTGCGATCTTTTACGTCCACAATGGAAGGTAGGTGGAGACAGAGTTCATTGCTTTGTCTGCCAAATGGTGACTCTGACAGAATAGCACTCCATTGGTATTGAACTGATTTTGACTTTTGCATTTAAGTATCTGGAGTGGGACTTTATCCCACAACCTCCTGATTCAGAGAGCTATCAACAGCGCCATGGTTGCCTGCTTGCCTTCCTCTTTAGGATGGCAAACATCTCTACATCTAGATTTGTTGTCAGTTAAATGCTCTATCATTTTTACCTTAATTCTATTAATCAATATTAAGCCATCATTTAAAAAGATGTGAAATATGAAATCGGGCTGGAAGCCTGTGGTGTGGTATCCTGAATGCCCTCCCCATAAGATCTGGTACCTGGAAGGAACTATGTTGGTTTTCAAATTTAAGAAAACAAACTAGTTGTAGCTGTGTATCAAACATCCCATGATGGGCTCAGACAATGCCAATTCAACATTCAAATGCTAATTCCATAGGGAGACATTGGATCAAGCCAGTTGGGGCACTATTTTTAATCTCTGTGCACAATTTGTGAGATAAGCATTAAAAAAAACCCATCAAGAATGGTAATTTAGTTTATGTTGCAAAGGCTGATTAAGTCAATTTAAAAAATCCTTTACAACTCAGTATTCACAAACCTTATCCTTTTGGAAGTTGAAGGATATATTCATTATATCACCAAGAGAAAGATGACTGAATTATGCTACTTAGATTAACTTTATATTTGTTAATCAGCACAATGAGGAAATAGATTTCCCCATACCAAAGACGGGAGGTGGAGTTAAACGTTAACTCAATGGTTCTTTGGTCACTTTTGTAGAGGGTATCTAAAACACATTGCAAAATGCAAGGGCCCTGTAGACACAGAACATCACCTGTGCTTATAACTCTTTCTTTTAATTCATTTGCTCGCTGTGGGCAATGCTAGCAAGGCTGTTATTTAATGCTCACCACTGGGAAGGTGGTGGTGAATCATCTTGACAACTGAATGACTTGATTGGTCATTTCAAGGGTTAGTTAAGCATCAACCCCACTTCTGTGGGTCTAGAATCACATTCAGGTCCAGTCAGGGCAACAGATTTTCCTCCCTAAAGGAGATCAGTGGTGCACATGAATTTGCATTCCACATTCATTAATGCACGTATGTTTAGATTCCCGAATCCCTGGGATAACTTTCTGACTTTTTAAAATGTAGTGTCCTGTGATCGTTTACATCCACAATGGAAGGCAGGTGAAGATTGCGTTCATTGTCCTGTCTGCCAGATGGTGACTCTGCTGGTGTACCATTCCATTGGTACTGAAGGAGTACACTGGTAGCAACTGGGTGGAATATTGCGAGTGGTATCAGGACCCGAGCTTCAGTACTTGCAGCAGGAGGACCTGCCTGGCAATTTTATCACGGCCAGACTCCTAACTAGTGTCCAATGAGGATGAGCAAGTTGGGCTCCTGGTCTGGGGCCCTCAGAGAGAAAAGTAAATAATAAAAGAATAAGAATTCACAGGACAGGGGATTGGAGAGCAAACTCCTTCAGGCATGTCATTGGCACCACAGCAGCTGACTTTCTAACCCCACAGCCTTTGTTCATAAAACCAACCACCCGGGATACCACTTGGATGCCACCTCCATTTAGGTGGTGATCTCTGCACATGGCAGCGGTCATCCCACCATTGGATGGCAACATAATATGGCTCCTGTTTTGCCCCTTAATTGTCTAAATTTCTTTGCAGCAGGGATCCTCTCTGCATCTGGTAAAATTCTCCAATGGTGGGACCATATGAGAGAACTGATGTGACCTGGGAACTGGAGGTAAAATTGTGGCACAAGTCTCTGGATCAGTTCTGTCTCTGGTCTAATAACAAACTGGTCCAATAACAACACCGCTATGGTACCATTCCCTAAATAATAACCCATCCTTTCTAGCGATAAATTAATCATTTATGTTAACATACACATGATTTGCACGTCTAAATTGCATTTATTCAAATTAATGATTTTTCAATATGTCACAAACAGTGAAAATCCTTTGCTGTTTGAAATGCTGTAAAGAATATATTAATGGATGTGAGAGCAAGATTTGCTAATTTGCATGTGGTGATCAGAATAACTAAAAAGAGGCATTTTTGCAGTTGTGATTTGAGTATTTAATGAAAGAGACAAACAAAGTGGTGTGATGAATGAATGATTTATTGTCACACATATCTGGGGAGATACCGTGAAAAGTGTTCTGTCGCCACAACCTGGCGCCATTTTGAGATTCAAAAGAATAGAAAGAAGCACTTAAATAGAGTTCAGCTTCATCAGCCGGGGCCCCAAACACAGCTCGAGGACTTGGGCAAGATCCCCGCTCTGGGCCTACCACAGCCAGGAGTGCCCATTCTGCCATTGCTGCAGCTGACGCCTTGCTGCCAATTCTAGGAGTCCACGCATTGGGCCTACAAAGCCAGGAGTCCCCACTTCGGACACTGCCAACACCGCACCAGCCTCCCTGTGATGTCAGGAAGATGAAGAAAAGAAGAAGAACAAATATGAAAAGGAGAGAGAAATAAAATGTGGCTGGTCTGGAGCAGACGGGCCTACTGTGCCTGTGCTACCATCTTGAATAGCTGGGTGGTATGTTGTAAACTGATCTTTTGCCATTGGGATCATGCCTATGATCATAATGCATTGCTGACACATCACTGAAATGCCACAGGAATAGATGAAATGAAAAATCAGGAAGTTATTTTGATCTTGACTGGATAACAATGTTAAAGTTTAGCTCTCTGATTATGTTACACCACAGGTAAGAACATAAGATTCAGAATTTTTCCATTGGCCGTCAATCTTAGCCCCTCTTACCTTTCCTAAAACGTAGCTTTACTACTCAGATTCAGAAACCCATTCGAAGATGGGTGTGCTCATGAATGATGAATAGAACAGGTGGAGGGAAGTCAGGTTAAACTTTAGATCAGAAGTCATTTAGCTAAATTCTGTAAATGGGGCATGACAATAGCAGATTAAATTCAATGCAAGTGTTAAGGGTAGAGTGTTGGAGGAAAATAAAATGCGAGCGTATGTCATCTATTAATGGTGTTGAACTTGTGAAAGGTGGTCTTGGGAGAGAATTGAGACTCCTTAGATTTGGTACTCAACATAAATCATTGTGGAGCAGGAGCAAAACAAAAACCAAATACTGCAATCATTCCTAAGTCTGTGGAATATAAATTGGAGTATTCTTTGATGAAATTGTGCATTGCTCCACGATTTTGTATTTTGAATATTAAGTCAAGGTTTGATTGCTGATACCAAAAGGGAATTCTGAGATCGTAAAGACAGTGATGAGAAGATCCACAATGCTGATCCCAGTGTCAGTGGGTTAAATTATAAGGGAAAACTAGAGAAACCAGGGAGGCTTAACCTAAGCTCATTTTAACCTAACTCACCATTCAGGCATTTTAGAGTTACCTTCTGTTTTACACTCTGCCCCAATCAGTGGAAAGTAATTGCAGTCGGGGTACAGAACATGCAATTAGTTTGGTCCCATCTGTTTCTGATTAGGCAGCTTGATTTATAGTGACCTTTATGGGACAGCCCTCGTGGTAATGTGCCTACACCTGGACCAGGAAGCCTGGATTCAAATCCCACCTGTTCCAGAGGTGTGCAACATCATCTCTGAACATGTTGATTGGGAAAAACTTTATGGGAGAGTCCTTGTGGCACAGTGGTTGTGTCCCTATCTATGGGTCAGAAGACCACAGTCCAGGTCTCATTTTCACTAGGGTGTGACATTACGAGTCACAGAGATACACAGCACGGAAACAGACCCCTCGGTCCAACTCGTCCATGCTGACCAGAGATCCTATATAAATCTAGACCTATTTGCCAGCATTTGGCCCATATCTCCTCTAAACCCTTCCTATTCATATACCCATCCAGACGCCTTTTAAATGTTGGAATTGTACCAGCCTCCACCTCTTCCTCTAGCAGCTCATTCCATACACACACCGCTCTCTGCAGGAAAATGTTGATCCTTAAGTCCCTTTTATATTTTTCCCCTTTCACCTTAAACCTATGACCTCTAGTTTTGAATTTCCCCACACAGGGAAAAGATCTTGTCTATTTACCCTATCCATGCCCTTCATGATTTTAGAAATGTCTATAACCCCTCAGCCTCCAATGCTCCAGGGGAAAAAAAACCTGTCTGAACAGGTTGATTAAAAATATCTGCAATCGGTAGAACCTAATGCCTGGACAGGTATATCATTACATGGCCCTCATCAGGGGTCTTATGGTGCGGTAATAGTGTTCCTACCTCTGGAGTAGAAGGCCCAGGTTCAAGTCCTGCTTCCTCCAGAGGTGTGTAATAACATTTCTGAACAGGGTGATTAGAAAATATTATAGTGACCCTTATGGCTTTGTTGCTCACAATTATCTTGTGAGTGAGTATTAGGCAAAACTTCATTGAATAATTGTGATATGACCTGACAGACAGAGCTATAAGAAAGGAATATATAGGTAATACAGGACAGAAACAGTCCATTTGGCCTAACCAGGTGAAAACAGGAAAGACCTAACCTATTAAGTGTACTCCTTGAGTACACCACACCCCCATCAGCCAGCGTAAGGTGTTTGCGCCTTGTAAAAATTATATAATCTGTACAAATTAAGAAACTGGGAGAACATCATTGACATTGAATTCACAGGACTGATATAGCCTATCCACAACTGACAACTTTTCCAAGCCAGCTATATTATGTGCTGGATTAGCTATGCAGAACAAAGAACATAGAACCGTACAGCATAGGAACAGGTCCTTCAGCCCACCATGTCTGTGTTGACCATGATGCCATTCTTAAACTATTCCCATCAGCCTGTACATGGTCCGGGATCTCTCCATTCCCTGCCTGTTCATGTGCCTGTCCTAATGCCTCCTTAATGTCGATATTGTCTATGCTTCTACCACCTCCCATGGCAGCACGTTCCAGGCACCTACCACCCTCTGAGTAAAAACCTTATCTTGCATAGCTGATGGCAATGGAAAAGGCAGTGTCTCGGCTCCTCAGCCCAGGGTTTGTCCATTCCATCCTTTCTTTCCTCAATCTTCTTTTTTTTAAAAGTATTTTTACATTTTGCTTTAAAACTTACCTTGGAGCAGGGGTGACATCATCAGAGTGGTGGTGACACCATCAGAGCAGCCGAGGGCCGGAGTGAAGCGGGGATGGTCAGTGCGTCCCGAGCGGAGCGGGGATGGCCAGTGTGTCCCGAGTGGAGCGGGGATGACCAGTGGGTCCGGAGCAGAGACGGCCAATGGGCTGAAGGCCTGAGGGGACCGGAATGGCCAGCAGGCTAGGTGCCCAGAGAGGAGCGGAATGTCCAGCATGCCTGGAGCAGACAGCAGGGACGGTTGTTGGACTGGGGACCGGTGCGGGCAGTCAGCATCTTTTGAGCTTGGTCAGAGCACATGTAGAAACCCACTGCATCGATCTACTGCAGGCCCTACATTGAAAGACTTCATGTTTATCTTTTTAACTTTAGATCTTATTTTTCTAACTTATATTATGAATAACTGTAAAGTAATGAAACTTTTTTTTCTTTATTTCTCTATTTTGTATCTAAGATTTGTACCTAGGTACTTTGGACCAAAGATGGTGCCATGTGGATGACACTGTAAACTGTTCACTGTGCTCCTGTACTTCTGTAGTCCAATACACATACAATAAACTTAATTCTATTCTATCTCCTCTAAACTTTCCCCCTCTCACCTTAAACCTATGCCTATAATACTTCATACCAGAATGAGCAAACTTCTTCCTAAATTTACATTTTAGATATGATGCCATTCAGTTTCCTGGAGGTGAGCGAGGTTAAAATGGCACCTCATCGTTTCTCTTTCAGAATAGCATCTCCAAAGTTTTGCAACTATGCACGACACACAATTAACACTCAGTCATGAGTTAGAGTTTTAACTTAGTAGCCATATTACGAAGGTCGGTAAATTAAAATTGGTACCAAGTAGTTAAGAGTGACTGGTTAATTGATGACTCTTTACAGTAGATCAGCTAAATTTTACTTTACATGAGTGCATTATTCAGCTTGGGGAGTGGTTGTGCGTAGCCAGATGGGCATTGGTTAACTCAACTGGTTGGATGGCTGCTTTGTGATTGAGAGAAGACACCAACAGTGCAGGTTCAATTCCCATACTGTCTGAGATCACTGTGTAACTCCCACCTCACCTCTTGCCTTAGGTGCAGTGACCCTCAGGTTAAGCTCACTATCAGCTGTCTCTATCTAATGAGACAGCAACCTCTGGGATACTGTTTGACTTTCAGTTTTTTGGGAAGGACACAATGTTCCTACAACAAATCCACACTGACTGTCCTTGATTAATGCATGTCTTTATAAATAATGATTAGTACAATCTCTCATAGTTTCTCACCCCCACGGTTGGGCTGAATGGCCTGGAATTAGTTGGTTTATCTCTTTCTGCCCTTTTAAACAATGGTACAATATGGACAAAGGAACTGAGGGCATTTTTGCTATGTTTGCAGATGACATAAAGACAGGTGGAGGAAGGTAGTATTGAGGAAGTGGGGAGACTGCAGAAGGACTGAGACAGACCAGATGAGTGAGCAATAACGTGGCACATGGAATACAATGTGGGAAGGTGTGAGGTTATGCGCTTTGGTAGGAAGAATAGTGGCATGGAGTATTTTTTAAATGGGGAAATGTCTCAAATCTGAAGCACAAAGGAACTTGGGAGCAAAAGCAGAAACTGCTGGAAAAGCTTAGCAGGTGTGGCAGCATCTGTGGAGAGAAATCAGTGTTAATGTTTTGGGTCCAGTGACCTGTCTCAGGAACCTGGAAGTCTTAATTTAGGATTCTCTTAAGATTAACATGCAGATTCAGTTGATAGAAAGGTTTCTGAAGAAGGGTCTAGGCCTGAAACGTCAGCTTTCCTGCTCCTCTAATGCTGCTTGCCCTGCTGTGTTCATCCAGCTCTACACCTTGTTATCTCAGATTCTCCAGCATCTGCAGTTCCTACTATCTCTAAGGCAAATGTAATGTTAGCATTCCTTTTGAGAGGGGTAGAATACAAAAGCTGGGATGTAATGCTGAGGCTGTTTGAGACTCTGGTCAGATAGCATTTGGAATATTATGAGGCGTTTTGGGCTCTGTATCTAAGGAGGTCTCGAGGAGGATTATAAGAATGATCCTGGGAATGAAGGGCTTATTATATGAGAAGCAGTTCAGGACTCTGGATCTTTATTCAATGGAGTTCAGAAGGATGAGGAGGGAATCTCATTGAAACTTACAGAACACTGCATGGATAGAGTAAACATGGAGAAGATGTTTCCACTAGTAGGACAGACGAGGAACCAAGGGCACAGCCTTAGAGTGAAGGGATGACCTTTTAGAACTGAGATTAGGAGGAATTTCTTCAGCCAGAGGATGGTGACTTTATGGAATGCATCACCACAGAAGACAGTGGAGACCAAGTCATACAGTGTATTTATGACAGAGATAGAAAGGTTCTTGATTAGTAAGGGATCAAGGGTCAGAGGGAGAAAGCAGGAGAATGGGGTTGAGTAACATATCAGCTGTGATTGAATGGGCTGAACAGATTAATTCTGCTCCTATATTTTAGGGTCTTAGTCCTCCAGTGACGTATCTATAACTGGAGAGGATTGGAAAATGATGGCCATCCAGATGATTTAAGGATCTAAGTATCTCAAAGATGCTAAAACCTGAGTATTTTTTACATGCTATTTTTATCTCATTCATTACTTCACATTCTTACGGCAGCATTCTTGCCCAACCAGCTTCAACGTCTTCATCAATGATCTTCCCTCCATCCCTAGGCAAACTGTTCATTGATGAATACACAGCGTTCATTTACAATTCCTCAGATACTGAAGCAGCCTATGCTGGCTGACTGCACGATCTGAACAGCATCTGAGCCAGGACCGGGAAGCACCACCACATAATCTTCAGTTCAAGACCATCTGCCACAACAGAAAGGCCAGGCACTCCCCACTGACATTCAGGGGACAAATGTCTCCCACTTTTAACTCTATGGAAATTGGTATAGACTAACAGTTGAATCAACCGGCCACACTATGACTACAAGAACATGACCAAAGCAAATGGCTCACCTAAGACCCATCAAAACAGCTCTAATGTTCACAAAGATAACAAGGTGTAGAGCTGGATGAACACAGCAGGCCAAGCAGCATCAGAGGAGCAGGAAGGCTGACGTTTCGGGTCTAG
>NC_063333.1:23184756-23204277 GCF_021869965.1 Rhincodon typus
AAGGGCCTAGACCCGAAACGTCAGCCTTCCTGCTCCTCTGATGCTGCTTGGCCTGCTGTGTTCATCCAGCTCTATACCTTGTTATCTCAGATTTTCCAGCATCTGCAGTTCCTACTATCTCTGAAACAATGTTCACAAAGCTCAGGTTGGGAGTGAAATGGAATATTCCGCACCCTCCTGATGGGAACAATGCTGCAACAATCAACAGTACTGAGGACAAAAGAGTTCACACAGCTGTTACCCTACCACTGAATTCTCTAGTTCTAACACCATTGCACTGTACTTGCAGTACGTACAATTGGCAATTCAACAAGGTTATTTCAACAGCAACACCCCCTCCTGTGACCTTTATGGAACAGGAAGGACAAGAGCAGCAATATCATGGGAACACTGTCAGCTCCAACATTTCCTTGAAGCCATACATCATCAGTGGACATATATCATTATTCCTTTTATCACTACACTGGAATTCTCTGACTACGACTACACCGCGAATGCCATCATTATAAAGACAGTAACATTTGCGCAGAGAAGGCCCACATCTGTTGTGAGCGCTAAACGCAACCTTGCCCCGGCACCTGCATCCCAAGGAACAAATAAAAAAAAAACTGCTCAATGACCAATTTTTCCAAGTTGATAGCAATAGCAATCAATCAAACAAGCAGTCTGAAACCCGCAGTACATCCATCACAGTCAAAAGTCTGCAATACAAAAACACAGTAGTTTCATGAAAATAGTGTGCTAGTTAGTTGTACTGGATGATGAGAAAGGGCGATTTCTCATCTTTAATTATAGATGTGGTGTCAGTCCCGATCAAACAGCCACTGAGACAATGTCACATCAAAAGTAAAAATCACCGGCCACAAAAATTAAATAATCCCCTTTAATTGAAATGATAAAGCTGAAATAATTTAATAATTAGAATAAAATAAACCTGAAATTATTTGTAAAAACGATTATTAGCCTTGTAATGGTTTAATGGAGCTAAAATCACAGAGGAGTGAACTCAATGTAAGCACAGAATAATGGAAATGATTGCCAGACGGGAATCTCATCAAGACATTCGCACGATGGCTGAAATTAAAATGGCTTCTGAACACAGAGATTAGATTGCTGTATGAGATCACTCCATGGTATCTCTTATTTTTGGGTACGAAAAGCTGCTAATGTTAAGCATTTTCTCGATTCCATTCCAGGACTCTCTTTAGGTGCAGCTTCCATGCTGTTGATGACATTCAGACTGAAAGGCTAAGTAACTATGCTATCTGTCATTTCTGTATATCAAATGAGAAATGAAATGCTGCTGATCAGCAGGGAATTCGACAGTAGAATCCATTATGGAACACATAGAGAAGTGTGTTTGTCAGATTCTTGCAGATTTCCTGGAGGATTTGTGTTGTGTCTAGTAAAGTCTGTGCTGTCAGATGCTCCTACATATGCTGTTCCAGATGTTGGATGTAGCGAGAACCATAACGGGCAAAAATGGTTAGGCAAGAATACTGCCTTAAGAATACAAATTATTGAATGAGATTAACACAATGAGGGAGGAAAAATTAAGGTATTTAGCATGTTGAAATACATAAATTGCCTGGATGAAATAAAACCCCAGCTGTTAAGAGAAGTAAGGGAAGCAATAATGAAAGCTCTGCCCATCATTTTCCAATCCTCTCTGGTTGTAGTTGTAGAGGCCTGTGAAGGTTGCTTCATTGTATAAAAAGGAAGAGACACACTGAGCAATTCCAGGCGAGTCAGCCTAACCTTGGTTGTGAGCCAATCATTAGAGAAATTCTGAGGGACAGTATTACTTGTCACTTAGAAAGACATGGATTAATCAAGGACACTCAGCATAGATCTGGACAATATCCAGGCTTGGGCTGACAAGTAGCAAGTAATATTCACACCACACAGATGCCAGGCTATGACTATAACCAGTAAGAGACAATCTAACCACTGTCCCTTGACATTCAATCGTGTTACTATAACTGAATCTCCCACTATCAACATCCTGGGGGTTAGCATTGACCAGAAACTCAACTGAACTCATCACATAAACACAGTGGCTGCAACAGCAGGTCAGAGGCTAGGAATACCGTAGCAAGTAACTTACCTCCTGACTCCTCAAAGCCTGTCCGTCATCTACAAGGCACAAGTCAGGAGTGTGATGGAATAGTCCCCATTTGTCTGGTTGAGTGCAGCCCTAACAACAGTTAAGAACCCTTGACGCCATCCAAGACAAAGCAGCCCACTTGATGGCACTACATCCACAAGCATCCACTCCCTCCACCACTGACGCTCAGTGGTAGCAGTGTGTACTATCTACAAGATGCACTGCAGAAATTCACTAAAGATCCTCAGACAGCACCTTCCAAACCCATAACCACTTCCATCTAGAAGGACAAGGGCATCAAACATATGGGAACACCACCACCTCCAAGTTCCCCTCCAAGCCACTCACCATCCTGACTTGGAAATATATCACTGTTCCTTTACTGTGGCTGGGTCAAAATCCTGGAATACCCTCCCTAATAGCATTGTGGATCAACCCACAGCAGGTGGACTGCAGTGGTTCAAGAAGGCAGCTCACCCCCACCTTCTCAAGGGCAACTAGGGACGGACAATAAATGCTGGCCAGCCAGCGACACTCACATCCCACAAATGAATAAATAAATTTGAAAAAACTGTTGTGGTAATACTGTGTGCAACTAACTTGAATGAATACTTTGAGGAGATAATGAACATTAAAGAAGGAGTGGGCAAGAATGAGGATTTGAGGCATCAATCATATCAAACATTATCTTATTAAATAGCAGAACAGGTTAGAGTGCCCGAATGGACTACTCCTGCTTCAAGTTCCTTTGTTTGCATGTTAAGATGATAGATCAGCTGATTTCGTCGATGAGTGTTTTTATGACTGAAAGGCTGTTTCTGGTGGCGTTCTGGGCCTATACTAGATTTCTTGCATTTTGTGGTATATTTCAATGACTTTGACTTAAATGTAGGAGGCAATATTAAGAAATTTGCAATCGTATGCCAATTGACCACTTAGTTGAAACAAAAGAAACTATAGACTGTGGGAAAACATTGATAGACTGGTCAAATGGGCAGAAGAGTGACAAATGAAATTCAAAACAGAGAAGTGTAAGGTAATGCATTTGGACAAACAAGTCAAGGGAATTGACAATCATTGGGAGGATTCTGAACACTGCAGAGCTCAATACAATTAAGCAGGTAAATGCGTGGCTTAAAGATTGGTGTGGGAGAAATGGGTTTGAATTCATGGGAGACAACAAGGTGCAGGGCTGGATGAACACAGCAGGCCAAGCAGCATCATAGGAGCAGAAAGGCTGACGTTTCGGGCCTAGACCCTTCATCAGAAAAGGGGGAGGGGAGGGGGGTTCTGAAATAAATAGGGAGAGAGTGGGAGGCGGATAGAAGATGGATAGAGAGAGGATAGGTGGAGAGGAAACAAACAGGTCGAAGACGTAGGGATGGAGCCAGTAAAGGTGAGTGTAGGTGGGGAGTTAGGGAGGGGATAGGTCAGTCCAGGGAGGACGGACAGGTCAAGGGGGTGGGATGAGGTTAGTTGGTAGGAGATGGGGATGCGGCTTGAGGTGGGAGGAGGGGATAGGTGGGAGGAAGAACAGGTTAGGGAGGCGGGGACGAGCTGGATTCATGGGACATTGGCACCACGGCTGGGGAAGAAAGGACCTGTTTTGATGGGAACGGTCTTCATCTGAATCATGCTGGGACCGGAGTCCTAGTGAATCGCATAACTAGAGCTATAGACTAACTTTAAAGTAAATGGGGATGGGGGGAGGGTTCGGTTGTAGGGGAAATTACAAAACCCAAATTAGAGGAGGAGGTAAGAGTGCAGGTTAGCGATGTGGTGGATGTTTACCAGACAATAAAAGGTGAGGGACAGAATAGGTGATTGTTTTTATGCACCAAGGCTTTATAAAAGAGTAGGGAAATTTACCAGTAGAAAAATTTAAAAGCTTTGTATCTAATGCATGAAACATTAAAACAAATTAATGAGTTAATGGCACAAATAGAAGCAGAAGGATACAATTTGGTAGCAATTACGGAGACATGGTTACAAGGAGACCAGGTCTGGCAATTGAATATCCAAGGGGCGCTCAGCATTTTGGAAAGGAAGAAAGGAAAAGGAAGTGGTGTAGCTTTGCTGGTGAAGGACGGGATCAGTAGTGTAAGGAGAAAGGATATAAGATCGGGTGATCAAGATGTGGAATCAGTCTGGGTAGAAATAAGAAATAGCAAAGGGAAGAAGTACTTGGTAGGATTAATCTATAGGTCCCCAAACAGTAGTTCCACAGTAGGGCATAGTATAAGCCGAGTAAATATTAGAGGCTTGCAAGAAAGGTACGGCAATAATCATGGGTGATTTTAACATGCACATAGATCGGAAGAATCAAATTAGCAAGGGTAGCCTGGAGGCAGAGTTCATTGAAAGTATTTGAGATTGTTTCTTGGAGCAGCTTGTCATTGAACCAACCAAGGAGTAGGCTACTCTGGATTTGGTATTGTGTAATGAAGAGAGATTAATTGATGACATCATAGTTAAGGATCCTCTAGGGAGTAGTGACCATAATATGATAGAATTCAAAATTCAGTTTGGGGGTGAGAAAGTGGAGTCCCACAGTAGTGTTCTGCAATAGAACAAAGGGAATTACATAGGCATGAGGTCAGATTTGGCCCGAGTAGATTGGGCAGGAAAGCTAAAAGGTAAGACAGTGGATGAGCAGCAGCAGTTGTTTACGGAGCTACATAATTCCTCACAACTAAAATATATCCCTGTGAGGAAGAAAGATGGTGAGGGGGGTAAAAAAAACCCCATGGCTAAACAAGTAGGTCAAGGACAATATAAAGTCAAAAACTAAGGTATACCATATTGCAAAGGCCAGTGGCAGGCTGGAGGATTGGGAAACTTTCAAACATAAACAAAAGGATACTAAACAATTAATACAAAGAGCTAAGGTGAATTACAAAAGAAAACTAACACAAAATATCAAAAAAGGATAGCAAAAGCTTCTATTGGTATATAAAAGGGAAGAGAGTCACAAAGGTAAGTGTTGGTCCCTTGGAAGGTGAAACAAGTGAGTTAATAGTGGGGATCACTGAAATGGCAGAGATACTAAATCAATACTTTGCCTCAGTTTTCATGGTGGAGGACAGTAGTACCATTTCTATTGGAATGGGCAAGTTAGAGGCAATAGAAAGGTAGTGTTTAGAATAATCAACATCAATATGGAAAAGATACTCAGCAAACTATTAAGATTGAGGGCAGGTAAGTCCCCTGGGCCTGATGGCCTACACTCTAAGGTATTAAAGGAAGTGGTGGTGGAGGTAGCTGATCCATTGGTTACAATATTCCAAAATTCCCTGGACAGAGGAAAGGTTCCAGTGGGTTGGAAAAATTCTAATGTAACACTGGTACTCAAAAAGGCAATATGTGGGAAATTACCGACCAGTCAGTTTAACACCTGCTGTTGGCAAAGTGTTAGAATCAATTATTAAGGAAGCAATGTAGAAAGTCAAAATGCTCTCTATCAGAAACAGCATGGTTTTATGAAGGGCAAATCATGTTTGACTAATTTGCTAGAGTTCTTCGAAGATGTAGCAAGCAAAGTGAATAATGGGGATCCTTAGATGTAATATATCTGGACTTCTGGAAGGTGTTTGATAAGGTGCTGCACAGAAGCTTAGTTCACAAGGTTGAGTCATGTTGGATTAGGGTTAATTTATTAGCTTGGATAGGTGACTGGCTGATGGACAGAAGACAGAGAGTTGAGATAAATTGTTTTTTTCTGGATGGCAAGAAGTAACAAATGGGGTGCCACAGGGTTCGGTCCTTGGACCCCAGCTATTTACAATCTACATTAATGACTTGCATACAGGGATAGAAGGCTCTCTAGCTAAATTTGTGGATGACAGAAAAATAGGCAGAATGGTAAATTGCAATGAGGAAATTAGAACCTTACAAATGGATATAGATAAGTTAGGAGAGTGTGCCAAAATGTGGCAGATGGAATTTAATGTGCATACGCATGAGATCATGTATTTTAGTCAGAAAAATGGGAAGGTGACCTGTTATCTAAATGGGGGGAGACTTCGGGGTGCTCTGGTGCAGAGGGATATGAGTGTCCTCGTTCATGAGTCACAGAAAACTAGCATGCAGGCACAGAACATAATAAAGAAAGTGAATGGAATGTTGGCTTTTATAGCTAAATGGAATAGAGTATTAAGGTATGGAAGTATTGTTGCAACTATACAAGTGAGACTGCACCTGGAGTACTGTGCCCAATTTTGGTCCCTTATTTGAGGAAAGTTGTAGTGGCATTGGAGGTAGTTCAGAGGAGGTTCACAAGATTGATCCTAGAGATGAGGGGTTTGTTTATGAAGAGAGATTGAACAGTTTAGGCCTGTCCTTCCTGGAATTTAGAAGAATGAGGGGAGATCAAATTGAGGTATTCAAGATGATAGAAGGTATGGATAAAATAAATGTGGAGCGGATGCTCTGTCTTGTGGGAGATCATAGACCTGTAAGAGGTCATAGTCTTAGGATTAGGGGTAGCAAATCAAAAACAGAATTGAGCGGAAACTACTTCTCCTGAAATGTTCTGAATCTGTGGAATTCACTATCCCAAAGTGCAGTGGATGCTGGGACAGTGAGGAAACTTAAGGAGGAGTTAGATGGTTTCTTAATTGGCAGTGGGTTGAAGGGAGAAGGCAGGAAAATGGAGATGAGGAGCATATCAGTCGTGATCGAATGGCAGAGCAGACTTCGATGGGCCAAATGGCCTAATTTTGCCCCTATATCTTATGAACTTATACACATCCCACCATGACAGATTGTGAGTAAACCTGTCAAATTTTCTGACACTGAAAGCGACTGAAGCCAAAACAGTTGAATACTTTCAAGATGGAGTTAGATATAGTTCTTAGGGCTAAAGGGATGAACAGGTATGTAGAGAAAGTGGGAACTGAGTTGGATGACCAGCCGTGATCACAGTGAATGGCGGAGCAGGCTCAAAGAGCCGAATGGCTCGTTCCTGCTCCTATTTTCTACGTTTCTAAACTGAACTGAGAAATATTCTGTATATGGTGGGCTTGTATCAAAAAGAGTTGTCTTGTCATAAAGGCCCAACTGGCTCAATAATGTCCTTCATGGAACTGCCAACTCTTCATTGGCTGGTCTATATGTGACTCCTGTCTCATGCTGTCTGGTTGACATCTAAGGCGCATTGGTGTAACCTACAGAATGCAAACAAATGCAGCGTCTTCTAGGTAATAGACAATCAATGCATTGGGAAAAAATAACTGAAACTCTATGTTATCTAGACAGCGTAGACATGTTTATGATTGCCTGTGAGCAGCAAATTGGTTCACTATTCAAACAAAAAAGTGATTTGAAAAAAAAACAAAATTAATCTTACTTAAATTCAATAGACAGGTTTAATGTTGTATTGACAAAGCAGCCAGGTATTGTTTAGGAATGGTAACCTCTGAGAGGCACTCTGTGAAATTGCGGCCATTAGTTTGTATGATGTCTGTCCTGTGTTTATTAACTGTTTCTTTTCCCAAGATTAAGCAAATCAAATTAAGATTTAAAAAAGGGTGCACGTAATAACCAGTATCTATTATTTACAGTTGATTTGAAGTACTGTCAAACATGAATTTTAAACAGTTTTGCTTTTGTCATACGGTAAGGCAAGCCATAGAGGTGTGACAATCTGCAAATTTTATTCAAATATTTTTGACTGTTAATTACTGAAGCAACCCAGTGAGCAACTAAGTTCTGTGTAAAAAAAATGGGATTCTTAATTAAATGAGAACATGAGAGAAATGACAGATTTAGTAATAATTAATCTCTTCAGAGTTTAAACATGAAAACTGCGATACTTAGCGAATACTAATCAGGCTATTTTTAATGAGTAAGTGCTGAAGGTAGTGGGAAAACAATTGGTTTCAGTTTTACCCCCTCTATGAGTGCTATGAGGGACCTCTAATGGTGTCATCTCTGGACTTACACCCTTCTGAAGCGATATGCACCAGGCTGTGTCTTGGTGAAGCTGTTCGTATTAATACAGTCAATGTCTACCAGGAATACAGATCATAATGCATACTGCTGATCAAATTAAATCGCTGATCTGATACCAGCTCGAGTATTTGGATCTCATCACTGCAGTCAACGTCCTCTCTACACTCCCAGCATTGAACAAGTGTTACGCAGCAGGAAGGGACGGCTTTACTCCAACTCTGTATAAGGACATCACCATCCATCAGAGCTTCCTTGTTAAATGATTTCTTCTGGCTGTGGTTCCTTACCATCGTTGTTTAAAGTCAATTGAATCGACAGTGAATAGTCTGTCTGGTGCTATAGTTCTCTGGCTATGATAAGTATGAAACAGATAAGTATGGGAGCAGCCCTGTACAATACCATCCATCTGAATGACCCTGGAGAAAGGCTGGTTAAGTCTTTACCACAGTTCCTCCAGCTTTAAGTTTTTGCTCAGTTGGGATCACTGTTAATTTTCAGTCAATGGGTTGCACGTTCAAGCCCTGCTCCAGAACGTCAGAACAGATTCTGGCTGACACCTCAAAGTGTCAAGAGCTGTATGCTTATATGTTGCATTGAGGTGCTGCCTGTCTATTCAGAGGGATTGAATCAAGCATAAATAGGGCAGGGGTCCTGGCCAAAATTTATCTAACATGCAAGTCTAATTCATTGGTCATAGCTCATTGATATTTATGAAATCTTGCTGTGTGCATATTGGAGGCCTATTTGCCTGTTTGTAATAACAATGAATAGAGTTTGCAAATATATCAGTGGCTGTGAACCACTTTAGGATGTTGTAAAGACATTAAAAATACATTACATAGGCAGGTACTCTCATTCTCCCATAGGATGTGGTAGTTGGAAAATTGTCAATATAGACAGAGCTTCTGATACATGCAGCCTGCCTGTAGGATTCCTTGTCAGTTTTTTGAGCATATAGATTGGGCAATTTACATGCCCACTAATAACTCTGCAAGAATATACATCAATTTCAGAAACAAGTTTAAATAGAACAGTTCCCAATGGTCAATTTGTTTGTTTCTATTTCCTATGATGTTAGCTTGTGCATAAAAAATGAAGGCTTCTGGGACCATTTGACAGGGTTACTGAACCCCAGGAAACCAGGGAACTGACTGTATATGAGCAGGGCGCACTCATTAATCTTGTCACTTCAATGAAGTTATGTCAATTCAGCATGTGTTCTGAGGCGTTAAAATTGTTTCCCTGAATATGCCATGAATGCTAATTGTTCCTGTCCAAACAATTCTAAACCAAAATGTAGTGTCCCTATGATGCACAGAGCAGATAACGCCACCCACTGTGGTACTGACCCACAAGATCAGCAAGGTTGTGAGATCAAGTAGTGTTGAATTAGTTTTGACTGGCAATGGTTAGGGTCACTATTATTAGCCTCACTGTGCTTGCACTGAAAGCTGAAATTCCTGTGCCTGATTATTAACCAGTGGCTCCTGCTCTAAAATGCTTTGCATGTGAATGTCATAAAGGCTGAGGTTGAATTGAAGTGAATTAGCTTTATTGTTGCATGTACTCGCATGTGTGCAGTGAAAAGTTTACAAGTCGCCACTTTACGGCGCCATCTTAGATACAAAGGAACCTAAGGTGCAGATTCTTAAGAACAAATTCTTAGGAAAAAAAAACTAGAAAAGTAAAGAAATAAAAAGCATTACACATCATTGGAATAAATTTTAAAAAATACAGAAATAAAAAGTTCAGAATAACTGTCCTTCCAACCCAGTCCACGCCTGTACCTAGCCTCCAGTAATTGAAAGACAGACCTCCAATGCCTCACCACCGCCTGCAAGGACCCACTAATGTAGAAGTTGCCACAGTTCAGGTGCCATCTCTTTGCCGCTGGGCCCACCTTGCCAACACTGCTGAACCCACACTCGCCCTGGCTCTGCTGCTGCCTTGATGACACCAGGAGTCCCTGCTCCAGCCACTGCTACCACGCCAATGTCAGGAGTCACCACTCACAATTAAGGAAGGAAGAACTGACAATTATACAGTACCTTGTGTAACATCAAGATGCCTCAAACAACTGAGTACTTCTGAACCGTAATGACTGCTGTAACTTAAGGAAACAAAGCAGCTATTCTGTGAACAGTATGATCCCACAAACACCAATGAGATAATCAGCACATAATGCTTTTTAGTGATGCTGGTGATTGAGGGATACCTGTTGGTCAGGATGTTAGTAGAACCAACCTGCTCTTCTTCAAGTGTCACCTTCTACTTCCACCTGAGAGGGTAGATAGGGTTTTGGTTTAACATCTCGTCCTTAAAGTGGCACTTTTGACCATGCTGCACCCCCTCAGTACTGTCATGAAGACCAGCTTAGGTAATGTGCATGAATTTCTGGCACTGATCAGACTATTTCCATGTTGTAAATCTTATATAAATCTATATTCCCTCCAAAAAAGGTTTATCTTCCACACAATTCTTCTCCCATGCTATTTCCTTAATTTCACCCCAAATATGTATATCCTTTTACTCCTTTGCCCCTCGTTTATGTATCTAACATTCCCTTTAAAATACTTAAAGATAACTTCAAACATCTTACTAATCGAAAGAAAAGAAAATGATCAATTCTTTTCAGCTGAATAATCATTGTCTTCAATACTGCATTTAGTATTTAGGATCTCAGAATAAATTGAGTACACTTTTGCTGTTAAATGTTATGCTATTTTCCTCTGGCAATTTTTATTAAAATGACAATTGTGTATATGAAGCACTGATAAAATGTTTGCCAATTTTTCACAGAAGTTGAAAGATTTATAACCATAGAAACTTAGAATAAGGAACAGTCATAAAACCTGCAACAAAAGGACTCTTTTTTTGGGCTGTGCAAAATACTATTGATGAGGAAGTCAGAGAGCTTTCTGCTTCTGCAAGTCAAATTGAAAAGCAAATATTTAATACATCATTCCTACCAGACATTGGAAAAATTAATAACATTTTGAATCATCACCACAACATTAGCAGAAAAGAATACCACAGAGAAAGTTCTTGTTAGACATTGGTGTAATGGCTAGAGGTAAAAGACAGATTTTTAAATATATAGTGTCTTTTATAATCTCAGGTTATCACAAAGCACTTTACCACCAATGAGATGGTCATGATGAGCAGTCACTGTTGTAATGTAGGCATCCTTAGAGCAGGTTAGGTTAAGGGAGATTTACTAGTGTTGTTTAAACGTTTAAAGGATTTGACAGACTAAATAAAGAGAATTAGTAAGATACTTCCACTGGTAGGACGGTCAAAATGAGAAATTGCAACTTGCATTTAAATTGTGTCCTTAATGTGGCAAAACACACTGAGAATAGTAATATGACCAAAATCAACACCAACCTGAAGGAAGACAATGCAAGAGCCAAATGCTTGCTGAAAAACATAGGTTTGATTGAATATTCTTAAGAAGAAGAGATTGGGTAGTCTGTCAATTACCAGAGAACCCAGTTTTCTGACAACTGGCAAAATAACTAGAGAGGAGATGAGAATTTTGTTTGAAATGGAAGGAGTTACTACTCTCAAGAACCGACTATCTGAAAGTATGGTGAAAGCAGATTCAATAACAAATAATAGTCAAAAGAGAAAAGAGTGAATTATTGATAGAATATTTGTCAATTTTTCACAAAAGGTACCAAAAGGGGAAATATCTCCAAAAATATGGGGAAAGAGGAGAATGGGACTAACTGGATAACTCTTAGGTCATCATGGTCCCAACCATTAAGGTGAATATACTCCAAACTTGCTTTAATTGCAGTTACTCCAGGGCTGTCATTATCAGTTTTTCTTGTAAACCAATTTTCTAGAATGAAAATGTTAATTCCTAAAACTAAAAGATATATTCTAAAACACATGTGCCATGAACTACATTTTCACAACAGGAAGATGCTGTAAATGATACCTTGTTTCTTCACAGGGTGCACCACTGTAGTCTTGACAAATGCAATTAACACAGAATCAATGATATGACGTGAACTTTAATTTATGCACATCTCTCAAGAAAATCAATTTTGAAAATGTTAAGCATTGTTGTATGAGGTGGAACTAGGCTTTTTTAATGGCACACTAAGTCATAATTAGTGCTGAACAGCCTTGCTATCCATGGAAAAATAATTTTACAAGTGTGCAGTTTCATTCCTTAAGAATAACAATTAACAATTCCGGGACTGGTTCAGGAATAAAACAAACTTTTTAAAAGTTTGTTCATAATATTTGTGATTCTAACTTAATCATGTTCATATAATAGATATCAATACATATGTTGCCTGTGGTGTCTGATTAAATTGTGAATTGTAATTTGGGTTTTTTAACCATGTGGTTTGCTGTCTGTGAAAATTCGTCAATTGGATTGGCTGATCAACCTGTTTGATGACTGTCACAGGATGGCACAGATTCTCCATTGATGGCATTAAGTTCAAAGTCATATCGGATTGGGGGACATCAATGCTCTGGAGTCTGCTAAATTTTAAGGATATGAGAATACATTATCTATTTCATATATATCTCAAAGAATATAATTGCATTAAAACCACTATAGAGAAGGTTCACTCAACACATTCCTGAGACGATAAGCTTATCTTGTGAAAATAGTGTGAACAGCTTGGATTTATATCTAACCGGAGATTGGAATAGTAAAAGGTGATTTTTAATTAAACATGCGTTGTAAGAGGACTCAGTGGGGTGGCTGCAAGGAGGATATTTCCTCTTGTGGAGGAATATAGAGCTAGGTGATACAGATTGCAAACAGGAGGTCCTTCTAAAATGAAGATGAGGAAAAATTTCAAATTTCAGAAACTCGTTAGTGTGCGAAATTCTCTTCCCCAAAGAGCAGTGGAGGCTGAGTGATTGAATCTATTCATGTGTGTGAACCATTGCTGATTTTTTGTTCTTTTTATTTTAATCTTTAATCACTTTTGATTTCAAGCTGTAAACTGAGAACTGTGAGCTGAAAATAACATTTGGACTGTGGGCAGCAGGTTGAATTTTAAAAAAATTAGAACAAACAAGCTGTGGTTGTTTTGTTAGACAAAGCCTGCAATTTAATTGATCTTAAATTAAATCTTGATCAAAAGGATCCATAGGCACTTCAACACCAGGGTTAGGCAGATAGAAAATGTTAGCCATTAACAAGGTCCTGGGAATTGATTCCAGCAAGTCTGGGAGAGGTCTTGTGGTCCAGATAGCAGATGTTGAATGGTAACTAGGACCTCTTGGGGACATGGTCAGTAGTGTTTTGGTTTTGGATTGTGTTTTCTGTGAGAAGGAGTTCGGCTGTTGATGCTACAGCATGAAGGTTTGAAAGCTCCTTGTCTAACCTCCTATCAGCTTTTGGATGATCCTTAAAAATAAACTAAATTGTAAGTATTACTGACCTCCTCTGAGTGAATTGAGAAGGTGGCTCTGATTGACACCATTAGAAAATCACCCAAGAAACAATAATCTTATCTTGTGGAACAATGCGTTGTGAAAATCCCCTAAGTAATCTGGTGAGTTTTGTTCTTTTCTTTCATTTATCCACTGTTCCACAAGTTTCGATTGCTGTTTCTTGAGTGATTTTCTAAAGATGTCACTCAGGCCCACCTTCTCAGTTCACTCAGAGGAAGTCTGTGTGGGCCTGAAAATAAAGGTTATTGGGTTTAGATATAGACATAAATTAGATTACCTGGTTATTCATTTTTGCTCCACTAAAGTTACTGTGTTGGTAATAAATTGCTAAGCCTTTTGTTTAAACCTCAAATGAGTGTCTGGAGTTAATTATTTGCAGAGTCTGGGAATCGTTTTTCAAAAGTCTGGTTGAGAATTATTGGGATCAATTTTGAGGGTCTTTGAAGGTTTTAATTTTGCAGGTTTTTGAATACAGAAGTGGAAATGCTGATTTGTTTCAGTGTCCATCTCTGTGTCATAACTTAAGGCTGAACTAGATAGACTTTTGCCAGCCAAGGGGGTCAAGTGTTATGGTGGGGGAGACAGAAAAAAGTGGAATGACAGTTTACACATGATCTAATGGAATGGTGGAACAGAGTTAAAGATCTGATTGGCCCACCCTTGTTCCGAAGTCCAACGTATCAATGTTTGTGGGCACTTTTTCCAAAGTCAGTGTGAGTGCTGTTCTTTCACTGCAGATTACTAAAATCAAGCCAATACATTCTCAATCTACTCCAAAGCTGAGCTACATCACTATTCCATTATTGCTCCAAATGTTTTTGCTTTGTTCACAGTGATGGATATTACATTTATTTTGTGGTTAGACAATGGGTTAAATCGACAAATGAATACAGACGAAACTGGGGAATTTATCTGTAAAGCAGCTGTCCCTGTGCTGAGGATATTTCTGCTAATGGTACAACCTACCCTTCTCTTGGATTTTAGTGATTTGAATGTGAATTGAAGTTGAAGCTGTAATCAGTAGTTGCACAGTATCTCAAGCCCCAGTATTCCTTCCAAAATCCTCTCCCTGCCAGCTTCAGATCACTTTAATAAATTTAAAATCAACCACCCATAGAGCTCTGTGATGTGGTCTGGTGCAGCAGAACTATCACTGCTAAATAGACCACTGCAGTAAATTTTAGAAGAAAATGAATGGCCTACATAGGATTGGAACACAAAATGTAAAACTTGAACATTTAGTCCAATCTTCATCCACTTGCTGACCACAGATCTGCTGAGTGTGCAATCTACATTGTGCTGGTCACTGTGATACACATCATTGCTGGTCAAATGCTCAAATATTTGGAGTTGGTTTTAATCACAGTCCCCTTTCCAGTAAACTCAAGCAGGGTCTGGGCATCATGTGAGGCATTACATGAGGCAAACTGCACTTATAGACTTCGGGTTTAGCCCTGGAATACATCAATATCCTCATGATGGTAGCTTGCCCAAAATGGATGGAAAGCAAAGGTGAAGTCACCATAGTCCAACTGGACCATAGGGCGGCTGTTCCATTAGAGAGAGATGACTGATGGTCACTTAACCTGATGGTCATCATGTCTCAGGTGAAGGGAGAAGTTGGGAAGGAATATCCTTGATGGTAACCTCAGCCAATGTGGGAATTGAACCCACATTGTTGCCATTACTCTGCATTGTGAACTAGCCATCCAGCCAAATAACCTAACCAACCCTCTTGTGTTTTGTTATTATTGGGTTAAAAGTAGCAACTGGCAGAAAGCAGGCTTGGATGTTTTGGCAGTTGGAAGTACCAACGGAAGGCTTGAGGGCCAATCAGTATGTTGATTCATGGAGCACTCAATTAAATCTGAGGCAGAGAGGGGAATTGTGGTTCATTTGTCACCAAACCAATGATGTCTGGGGTATCATAGTCTGCAATGTGATGGGATGGAGGTGGAAAATGAATAATTCCAATTTCTTGAGTGTTATTGGATTTGCTGTCCTGACTTGTGTCAGGCTGTGGGGAATCAGGAGGTGAGTTACTCACTGCAGTATTCCCAGCCTCTGACATGCTCCAACAGCCACAGTACTTGCATGGCTAGTCCAGTACAGTTTCTAGCTGATGGCAACCCCCAGTATGCTGGCAGTGGGGGATGCTGTGATGGTAATGCCATTGAATTCTCTCTTGTTAGATTGAAATATTGAGATCAGAGAGAATGGGAAGTGAGATATCCCTCTTTAATTTCACAAGATTACATCTGGATGTGGAAGACCATTCAGCTTATCCTTGGAGGTCATATTTATGATTGTCCTCCTCCTTCAGTATTCCAAAATTTCTGCAATGATTCAGGAATACTGCTTTCAAGTCTATGCTGGGAAACTTTTGAGGATGATTTTTACCTTTGTCACTTGGGTGAAAATGAAGATTAGATTACTTCAACATTGATTGGACATTTAATATAGACAATCAAAGTGGCAAAGGTGAAGATTTTCAGCCCCATGTTTGACATATGCTCATTTCATTCTGTACAGTGCGTTCATACATCAAGCATTTTCCCAATCAGAGTCTTATGAATAAAGCTGCCCCCCAAATACCACCCTTGACAGTATTCAACTGTGGCCCCATCACTTGATTGTAAAAGATGCTAAATTTCTGACAGCCAGGCTATGTGAAAAACATTTGCTAAAAGTCCATTGTGTGTTTTATATGCTGTGTAGGTGAAATGAGGAAATGTGTTAGTGCAATGAACCAGATATCACAGGAGAGGTCAATGTGCTAGCAATTGTATGAAGCTTTCAGCTTCCAATCCATGTGTACTGTACATACTCAATAGTCAGTCTTCTGTAAGTGTTGACCCTGGCGTTTGGAACCTGTATCATTAGATTTTCGTATATTGCATATGCAATCATAAGTCAACTCCCAACTGCTGGCCCCAAAATTGTTCATTTTTCTTGTACATTGTGCAGTTTTGCGAGCTGGATTAGAGGAAACAACTTTGCAAATCTTCTGTACAATTTCTATTTTCTCACTTAATTGCCAGAAATACTCGCAGAGAGCCTGGGACAGCTGTTTCCGGTTGAAATCAGAACCATGGTCAATCACCAGTGTCAGTGTTGATACTGACAGTTCCACAGGTCTGTTTTGGATTTCAACCCATCAAAAGTATTACGCATGTGAAAGCCTCTTTTGACTAAACGTTTGGTCTCAAAAGATTTGATTTTTACACACAATGTAAATGTTTTCACTTTACCTGTTAATCTTGTCAGTGCAGGACATTGTGAGTAGATGTTCTCCCTGTAATACTCCATCCCATGTCTGGATGGAGTGGCAGGTTCGGATTGGAATGGTGCCTTCTCCAGATTCAATCTTTGTTCTTAGATGCCCACGGACTTTCCTGTTCAATGGTCTACTGTGGAGCACTAGAAAACAGAAGATGCTGTCTTCAATCTGTGCTTTCTGGAATTCATCACGGTCTTTAGACTTTAATTCAATGAATTATCTCAGGTGAAAAGGTACTGACGGAAACCAAGGCTTAGTCCCTCTGCTCCCCAGATGTCCAACAATGCAGTCTGTCCTCAACTGTCCCAAATCTTGGACATGAGGCAATTTCACCAAAGGTGATATGTGACTACGCTGCTAAAAGCACTTGATTGGTATTTGTTTTTTCTTAATAGTGGGGGTGTGGGTAGGATAGAGTGTTGGGAATTTTAGAGATACACAGCATTGCTGTCACTCATGAGGACAGTCATTTTGTTTGGTGATGGTCAGACATTAAATCAAAATCAAGATTCACGAGGCAGTAGTTGGATTCCTAATGTGTCGTGATTGCTTAGCCATCGATTGCCTTTCAAGAGGTCAGCATTGCAAGCCCCACCTGTTGGTGTAGGCCACATGTTAGGCCCCGTTGGAGTATCAGACAGAGGAAGGGGAACTAGTGGCATTTTTAGGTCACCATGAGATGATATGATTGAAGTAGCTCCCCTCCACTCCTTTCAGAAAGAAACATGGAAGGATGGGCCTCTGAGAAATGTCTTCTGATGGGAATTTCTCAAGTACCTGAACATAAATGTGTGAAAGATTGATGGGGGTATGTGGCATTTGTGGTGATATTACTGAACCAGAGGCTTGGGCTAAAACTCTGAGGCACAGGTTCAAATCCTACCATGGCAGCTGCTGGAATTTGAATTCAGCTAATAAACTTAGAATACAAAGTTGGTTTCAGTAATGGTGACCATGACAACTATTATTGATCATTATTATAAACTTGCCCAGTTCACCAATATACTTTAGGGAAGTAAATCTGCTATGGTCATGCGATCTGGCCCAAATGTGATTCTAGACGCATGGCTTTGAGGCTGGTTCTTAGCTGCTCCTGGAAATGGTCCAGCAAGCGACCCAATTCAAGGGCAATTAGGGATAAGTAACAAATGCAGTTCATGCCATTGACAGCCACATCTCAAGAAAGAACAATTTGGGTCATGTTGTAAGTTATGTTTTCTTGCTTTAAACATGTTTATGAGTTCCAGACCCAGGCTCAGGAATTTCAGTGCTGAATACTTTAGCATTGACCACTTATCATCTAACTCAACCTTACCATCTTAGTCTTATAATTTTCAGTGCTTAGTTTAGAATCTCCTGGCTCCCTCTAGGATATCTGCCATGCGCTACTGAGAGCTCTTGTGTGAATCTAAATGTTGAGTGATAGCAGTAACGTTCGACCCTAATTGTGCGCTATGTGCTTAGAGGGGATCAAGACATCGACAAGAGGAGATTCTTTTTCTCATTTCTTGTAACCAGGATCCATGCGGAAACATTCATATGTCCAACTCATTTCTACATGAGGAGTCATATCGACTGTATCTATCACCAAAGATGCTGCCAAGACCTGCTGAGTGTTTCCAGCATTTTCAGCTTTTAGATCAGTGAGCTAGTCCCTTTAAACTGTTCAAATTAGTCAATTTCAAAAGTTTAAACATACCACACCTAACTACATAACCCTGTCAACTCAACAGCAAAAATCTGACAATCAGTAATTCCATCCACATCCACTTGGTCAATGTTTACATTCATTTGCCTGGTGTCGTATATTGGAAAACTATTAAGAGACTATTGGGTCTGGGTAGGAGGCTTTGAGGGTCAGTGTGGACTTGTTGGGCTGAAGGGCCTGTTTCCACATTGTAGGGATTCTATAAGAAGTTCAGTGCATTTTGAACCAATCTAGTGTAGTTAGAGCATTTAATAACAGTGACCCCCTGAGCTCCACTGCAAAATCTAACAAACAGAAATTCAAACTAATTTATTAACATGCGTAAGTTCTCATATGCTTAAACTTATCAAAGTCATTATGTGTTAATATATATGCAGTCAGAAATGTTATATTTCCTCATATTTCATTTTTCTGCTTTTGAATTCTTGTACATAACAAATTGGGAATGTGAACAAAAACAAAGTTGCTGGAAAAGCTCAGCAGGTCTGGCAGCATCTGTGAAGAAAAAAGAAAATCAGAGTTAACGTCTCGGGTCCGGTGACCCTTCCTCAGAACAGGTCAGGACCTTTCTTCAGAAATGGCTAATATTTGAAAAAAATTGACTTTCTAAACTCAGAAATTTTGCAAAGCTATTGCACCGTTCACAGTCAAATTATCAATTGATGGTCATTACTTCTGGCTAATTAACTGCTTGATTATTATTCTACGTGCTCAGTAATTGGCTCTTTTCCTTTGTTCCCACTAACTAAATTTCACTTAAATCAGAAACTTCAAGACTGTGTGTTTTGAAGAAGGGTCCCGACCCGAAATGTCGTCTTTCCTGCTCCTCTGATGCTGCCTGGCACAGCTCCACACTGTGTTAACTCTGAATCCAGCGTCGGCAGCTCTTACTATCTCTCACAGCTGGGTTCTTGATGCTTCTGAGATAGTAGGAACTGCAGATGCTGGAGAATCCGAGACAACAAGGTGCAGGGCTGGATGAACACAGCAGGCCAAGCAGCATCATAGGAGCAGAGAGGCTGACGTTTCGGGCCTAGACCCTTC
>NC_063333.1:23204677-23221536 GCF_021869965.1 Rhincodon typus
GCTTGGCCTGCTGTGTTCATCCAGCCCTGCACCTTGTTCTTGATGCTTCTGATAGGTTAGGGTGCTTAGGCTGGAACGGTAGCTCAGAAGTTAGCGCTGCTACCTCAGAGTACCATAGACCTGGGTTCAATTCTACCCTTGGGCAACTGTCTGTGTGGAGTTTGCACGTTCTGTGTGGATTTCCTCCCACAGTCTAAAGATGTGCAGCTTATGTGGATTGGCCATTCTAAATTGCCCACAGGGTCCAGAAATATGCAGGCTAGGTGGATTAGCCATGGGAAATGCAGGAATATAGGCTGAGTCTGGGTGGGATACTCTTCAAAGAGCTGGTGCAACTTGATGTGCTGAATGGCCTGCTTCTACGCTGTAGGGATTCTATGACAGATGAAGACTGGAAAACACACTAGTGTAGACCAATAAACATTTATTAACTAAGTACACTATTTACAGAGACATGGTTCAGCAGGAGTCCATAAGAACCTTCATCCATAGGGTCCAAATTGTATGTGACCTGACATGCCCAATAATGCCCTCTGTCTATTTGTATAATAGCTATTGACCCATTGAATTGCATTTACTTTTTTGTTTATTGTCCTATGAAGCATTTGCAATTATATCACAGAAGCATCAATCAGTTGTTGTCTTTTGGCAATAAAGGGTGAAATGGCTATTTTCGTGACTTACAAATTCTTGACACAAGACAAAACACACTGTCTTGAAGTTTCTGATTTAAGTGAAATTTAGTTAGTGGGAACAAAGGAAAAGAGCCAATTACTGAGCACGTAGAATAATAATCAAGCAGTTAATTAGCCAGAAGTAATGACCATCAATTGATAATTTGACTGTGAACGGTGCAATAGCTTTGCAAAATTTCTGTGTTTAGAAAGTCAATTTTTTTCAAATTTAGCCAACTTTCCGAAGGGAACAATTTCAATACATAGTATTATCGAAGGGCATCAGAAACAAGATGGAAATTGGAAAACTACGATCTTAGAAAATGATCAGAAGGGGTGGAAGTCTCCTTGCCTTACTTCTTTAACTAATATGCTCCTTTGTCCTTGAGGAAATAGGGATCTTTGGGAATGGGGAGTAGTTAGTTTAAATATAGCTAGGGTTACATGATAGGTTCCCAGAACTAGCTCAATTCCCTTATAGAGCTGCAAAATAATTTCTCAGGACACAAATGTACTTGCACAGAGAAATGTTTGCAGTTGTATCGTAAGTAAGGTGGCACCGTAAACAGTCACAGAATTATTCAGGTCATGTTATGTATATAAATGAAAAATAAAGTATCCTACAGAGGAATTTCAAAGCATTAAATCACCTTATCTCAAGTGACATAGCTCTTATCCTTAAAGGCAAAACTCACACAGAATATAACAATGAGCTGGCTCCACAATGGAAGCTACATAATGAGGGATTGGTGCATTTTTTCAGGATGCTCCCAATGACTGGGGAGTCCAGAACCAAGGGCAACAGTCTAAGCGTACAGTGTAGGCCATTTAGGACTGAGATGAGGAAAACAAAGAACCACAAAACACAAAGAATAATACAACCCAGGAACGAGCCCTTCAGCCCTTCAAGCCTGCGTCGATGCATATTACCCTTCCATACTAAAACAGTTTTCACTTACAGGATCCATATCCCTCTATTCCCTTCCTGTTCATGTATTTGTCCAGGTGCTTCCTGAATGCTGCTATTGGGTCTTCTTCCAACACCTCCTCCGGCAACGTGTTCCAGGCACTAACCACCTTTTGTACAAAAAACTTGTCTTGCACATCTCTTTTAAACTCTCCCCTTCCCCTGCACCTTGAACTTGTTTCCCCTCGTAATTGATCTGCCACCCTGGGAAAAAGCCTCATACCTTCCACTCTATCCGTGTCCTTCACAATTTTATAAACTTCTATCAGGGAATTTTATTCACTCAGAGAGTGGGGAGCCTGTGGAATTGTCTGCCACAGAAAGTGGTTGAATATTTTCAAGAAGGAGATAGATATAATTGTTAGCGCTAAAGGGATCAAAGAGTTTGGGGAGAAAGTGGAGATAGGGTACTGAGCTGGATGACCCATTATATTGAATTGCAGAATGGGCTTAAATGACTTAATCCTGCTCTTATATTGTAGGATGGAGACTATGAAAGGCTTTGATGTTGCATATTTGGATTGGTGCTGAAATCAAATGGTATGCAACATATAGTATCCATTCTTACATTATTGTCAATTACTAATGCACATGTTTGGAGTCATAGCTTGGGGTATCAGGGGTTTTGCTTGCCAATGAGAGAGCCGGTGAGAGACTGATGCTGAATCTTTATGGCCAATGTTCCACTAAATCGCAAACGAATCAAACAATAGCTGGACCAACGGTGGGTCTTCTCATGACCCGGGGACAGATTGTCTTGCATACTGAGAGCTGCTGGCCAATCAGGGGCAGGCATGCTTGTGCTCAGCAGTGCCACGGGTAAAATCATACATGTTTTGCCCAGGGTGACGGAATGACTCAGACCACAGGTACGTACTGTGAGTGAGGGGTGAGGGGTGTTGCAGTGCTGATGTCATTTGGAATAGGATTCAGGGAAATTTGGCAGGAAGGCCAAGGGTTTGGTTGTAAGCAGTCACCCTATCTTCTTATGTCTAGTTCCTCGATCAATCACACAATGCCTTTGATCAAGAGATAGCCGCACCCCACACCCAACTGAGGTGTTAGATTTCACATAGATCAGTGGCAATAAACCAGTGGTGGAAAAATGTGGTCCCATGAGAGTCTAAAATGGGGATAGGGTGGGAGGGTTGACCATGAGTTCTCCCATCTGGAACGAACTCTGGTGGAGGTAAGAAGACAGGGGTTTCAGGTAGGCCGTCACCTTACCTAGTGAAATGCCCTTCCCTCCTCCAAGCTGCTTACCAGAGCCAGCCTGTAGAATGGTTACAGTGCAGAAAGAAGATATGTGGCCGACTGAATCTGTGCTATCTCTCTGCAATTTAGCTAGTCCCCCTCCACAGCTCTCTCAGCTGAAATTTTCTTGTTCCTCAATTTGCCAATCCTTTTTTTTAACCTGCGATCAAATCTGTCTCCTACAGCTTTCCTGAATTGCATTTCAGACTATAAAAGATTTCCATCAGCTTGCCTTTAGCTGTTTTGCAAGTCAACTTAAACCTAAGTCCCCTAGTTTTTCACCCTTCTGCTAATGGGAGCAGTTTCTCTCTATTTCTGACTCAGTTCTTCACGATTTTGAACACCTCTCAAACCTCCTCTTGACCTTCACTTATTGTTCATGTCTGTATAATAGCGCACGTGAGGACAAATGCCTTACTCACAGAAAGAATTTCATGAACTCATTCTGTCCTTTATTTCTCCCCTTTGTTTTACAGAAAATTTGTTGGTTTGCAAGGCACATTGAAAGAGAACCTCTCATCATACCATGAACTGTCATTCTGCATATTTGAAACAAACACATTTGCAACATCTCAGTTCAGGGAGTTAAACTGAAATTGACACACCAGTGCAGTGCTCACAGATATTTAGTTGAGGCACAGTCTGTAAAGTGGACATTAAAGATGCTATGGTGCTACTCAAAGAAGACCAACGCAGGTTCTTCCCAGTGACTTGCCTAATATTAGTCCAATAACAAAACTCCCTAAAATAATCGATTTAGCCATTATCTTGCTGCTGTGTGCAGAATCTTGCTATGTGTGAACTGACTGCTGCATATCCTATTTTACAATCATGGCCACACGTCAAAACTTACTTCACTGGTTGTACTTTTTGCTGCATTCAATCTTTTGTAAAAATCTATGGCATTCCCTTCTCTCTTTACAGTCTTTTCTGTCCAAGTAAATTCTCCTTTGCAGAATAAAAAGTTAAACTTAATGAGATCAGTAAAAATTTAATTTTCAAAGGATGAGTCATTTGTCACTCAGAGACAGCAAGAACTGCGGATGATGGAGTCAGAGACATCACAGTATGGAGCTGCAGGAACACAGCAGGTCAGGCAGCATCAGAGGAACAGGAAAGTTGATGTTTCGGGTCGGGACCCTTCCTCAGCCTGACCTGAAACATCATTTGTCACTGATAGTAGGAACTGCAGATGCTGGAAAATCTGAGATAACAAGGTGTAGAGCTGGATGAACACAGCAGGCCAAGCAGCATCATAGGAGCAGGAAGGCTGACGTTTCGGGAAGGGTCTGGGCCTGAAACATCAGCCTTTCTGCTCCTATGATGCTGCTTGGCCTGCTGCGTTCATCCAGCTCTACACTTTGTTATCTCATCATTTGTCACTGTCTGTTTTCTTTTCTCGTTCACTTAACGTGCTTATTCAAAAATGGTGTACAATCAGGCACTGATCATTCTCCACAATACACCATTATTACACGTCAGAAGCATTATATTGGTTTTAAAGTGCCCTGGAATATCTTGAGGTTGTGAAACGTATTTATCTCAACATATGTCTTTCTTTTTTTCACAAAGCAGAGTAATGAAGTTATTCTGTTCAATATTTATTTCTCAATCAACTTAAAAAAAAGAACAGATTATCTGGTCATTATCGCATCAATGTTATTCTGAACCTTTTTATTTCTTTATTTTTCTAATTTATTAATATGACTTTGTATTTTTGAATTTCTGTAATGCTGGACTTTTTATTTACTTTTTATTTTTTCCTCAGAATTTGTCTTCAAGAATCTGTACTGAGATATCTGTGTTTCTAAGATGGCACCATAAGTGGCAACTTGTAAACTTTTCACTGTACTCATGTAAGTATGTGTGACAATAAAGCTAATTCAGTTCCATTCAATTCAAAAACATTATGGGATTTTTTGAGGTACAAATGTATAATCATGAATTGTATTCTACCTTACAACAATGACTCCGTTTCAAGAATACTCAATTAACTGTAAAGTGATTTGGAACATCTTGATGTTATGAATGAAAGTAGATGAATGGAAGTGTTTCTCTTTGACTGTAATTCAAAAGTACTTCCATTATCTGTGAGATAGTGGGAACTGCCGATGCTGGAGTCTGAGATAACAAGGTGTAGAGCTGGCTGAACACAGCAGGCCAGGCAGCATCAGAGGAGCAGGAAAGCTGACGTTTCAGGTCTGGACCCTTCTTCAGTAAAAGAGTCCAGACCCGAAACGTCAGCTTTCCTGCTCCTCTGATGCTGCCTGGCCTGCCGTGTTCATCCAGCTTTACACCTTGTTATCTCCATTATCTGTGACTTAATTTGGGTTAGCATGAGACAATGAAATGTTCTATATGTTTGCCTCAGGTACAAATGCAAGTTGCCAATGTTGTTATTCTTCTTTCTGTCGGTAATGACAGATTCTGAGATGTTTCCAAAGCTTTTCCTTGTGAGGTACATTGTGAGATACCTCTCTCCTTACTAGATCTTTCAGCACATAAGCAGAGTGAATGTGCAAAGCCTTGAGCGGTGATTTAAAAAAAAATTAAATTGGAATGTTTTTACGCATATGACCAAGTTCAAGCACAGAATTGAAAATCGGACTTCTAGTTCCAACAGCTTGCAGTTTGTATCATTACATTTGAAATATTGTAAAATGCCAGTCTTTCCACTGTTGAGTGCCCAATAGAGCCTTGTATTTGTTTCTGAAATGCACAATGACCATGGATTTTCTGCACCAATGAGCCATGTTTATGTACTTACGTTCAGCCCTTGCTTCTCGGTGAGAGTTGAGACGTGCATCTCCACATGGGGGTGTGCTTATGTATAGATGGAAGAGGATGCTATCTTTCAGCTTGTAGCCTCCCTCCTTCTGACGAGCAAAAATTGACCGTTCCCAGTCATCTGGCTGTTTACTTTTGGAAACAGAAAGAGCTTAGATCAGTACATTAATTTAATGAATTCTCTATTAGCAAACTTCACTCAGTCCTCAGAGAGCAGGAGTTATCTAAATTATTTCACTTACAGTTGTGTAATAATCTTTGCACAGTTCGGACATAAAGCCAATATATGTACCATGTGTGATTTGCAGAGTAGATATAATTGCATTTATCTCTAGTATGCATTTTTTTTTTAAAAGAAAACCATTCAGTATTTTCTCTGAGTGTTTAACCCTTTAATTGCTACAAATCCTTTCTCCAGACAAGAATGCAATGCCATTTTTAAGAGGCATAAACCAAAATATTAGGAAAGTGACAGAGCAGAGGATTGGATTTCATGAATTCGATTTTGAAAAAGGATGGTGCTAACAATGTAATTTTCGTATTTTGTTTACATATATCAATGTGATTTCATGAAGCAATTCAGACTAATTCAACTAGTATGTCCTTGGTAACACAGAAGTTGAGGATTGTTCAAAAGGGCGACATGTTGTTGAAATTTTTGTCCACAGGACTAACGAAAGAACGTCAAGATCTAATGCAAATCATCTGCTGTTAGATTCTGCATTTGGACAGTGTTTGCTGAATAATCCTGGGGTATGCTCATAGGTAAATTGACAACCAACTTAAGTTTTAATTATCCAAAATTCTCTTAATCTGTGAATGGTCCTATTAAATCAGAAGATACCTTGTGTGATTTATTTATTCAAAAAGGAAGGGAGACAGAAAGGAAGAAAATACAAGCCAATTAACTTAACATGATTTCGTAAAAGAGAAACCCCCACGTTTGGCTGATCTATTGGAGTTCTTTGAGGAAATAACACATGCTGTAAATGACGGAAAACCAGTGAATGGACTCTTAGATTTTCAGAAGGTATTTGATAAGGTGCCAATTGTGAAAGATTATTGCAGAAGGTAAAAGGTTATGGTGTTGGGGTGTAGCATAATGGCATTGATTGAAGATTGGCTTGCTTACAGGAAGCACAGGGTAGGTGTAAATGAGAAACAAAACCAGAAGTTGCTGGAAAAGCTCAGCAGGTCTGGCAGCATCTGTAAAGAGAAAATCAGAGATAATGTTTTGGATCTGGTGACCCTTCTTCAGAAAGTGTAAATGACACTTTTTCAGACTGGCAAGGTATACTGAGCAGTGTGTCATGAGATCAGTTTAAATGTTTTTACAACTTTCACAAATAACTTAAATGAATATGGTTGCCAAATTTGCTGACAACACTAAGATAAATAGGGAAGTCAGTTGTGAAGAGGACACAAGTAAGTTACATAAAGTTATTGATAGTCATCTCTCCCACACCCCTGCCCCATCCAATCCTCCATCCTACTCCCCAGCCCACTACCCTCCCACCCTCCTTGCTGTCCTTCAACTACTTTCCCCCCAGCATAGTGCGTCCAATCCCCACCCATCACATGCTATCACCCTTCCCCCCTCCCTTCCTTCAGCCTTCTCGACATCCCCCCAAAACCCCACCCATGAGCCTTGCCATATGTTCACCATTCTCGTGGACCTCGAACTCTCTGAGGCCGAATGGTCTGTCCTCAGTAAAGGGCTTATGTCCGTGCCCCTCTGCCCCCACCTCGAGTTCCATGCCCACCATGACATGGAATTCTTCTTCTACTGTCTCCTCCTCCATGCCTTCTTCTTCAATAAAGATTCCCAACCACCCTCCGCGGGCCCCTTCTCCCACCTCCAACCTTCCTCTTCCTCTTGGACACCCCCTGCCAGCCTCCGACCCATCCTGGACCTCTTCATTGCTAACTGCAACATCAACTGCCTCGATTTCTCCAGTCCCCTCACCCACTCCAACCTCTCCCACTCTGAACGTGCAGTGCTCCACTCTCTCCGCACCAATCCCTGTTTCACTATCAAACCCACTGACAAAGGTCAGGCGGCGGTAGACTGGAGGACAGACCTCTATATCACAGGGACTGAACGCCAACTCTCCGACACCATGTCCTACCTCTCCCATGACCATGAACCCCCCACCATGGCCCATCAAGCCACTGTCTCCCACACTGTCCATGACCTCATCGCTTCTGGTGATGTCCTTTCCGCTGCCTCCAGCCTATAGTCCCCCAGCCCCACACTGCCCAGTTCTACCTACTCCCCAAGATCCACAAGCCCAACTACCCCGGCCAACCCATCGTCTCCTCATGCTCTTGACCCACCGAACTCATCTCTTCCTACCTGGACTCCATCCTCTCCCCCTTGGTCCAGGCACTCCCCACCTACATCCAGGGCCCTTTACACCCTCCACCTCTTTGGAAACTTCCAGTTCCCTGGCCCCCAACGCTTCATCTTTACTGTGGATGTTCAATCCTTATACATGTCCATAACCCATAGGAACAGCCTACAGGCCCCTGGTTTTTTCCCTCTCCAGCAGACCCATCCAGCATCTAACCCCCGCCACCAATGCCCTCCTCTGCCTCGTTAAACTAGTCCTCACCCACAACAATTTTTCCTTCAATTCTTCCCACATTCTCCAAATCCAGGGGTTTGCCATGGACACTCACATGGGCCCCAGCTACGCCTGCCTGTTTGTTGGTTATGTCGAACAGTCCCTCTTCTGTACATACACTGGTGCTTTTCCCCAACTCTTCCGCCATTACATTGATGACTGCATTGGTGCTGCATCCTGCACCCAGGCTGAACTAGAGCAGTTCATCAACTTTGCGAACAACTTCCACCCCATCCTCAATTTCACTTGGTCTATCTCGGACACCTCCCTCCCATTTCTTCACCTCTCCGTTTCCATTTCTGGCAACTGCTTATGTACCAACATTTACTATAAATCCACAGACTCCCATAGCTACCTCAACGACACCTCCTCCCACCCTGAATCCTGTAAAAGCTCTATCCCGTTTTCCCAATTTGCCCATCTCTGACGAGGAGACTTTCCACTCCCAAGCATCCCAGATGTCCGCCTTATTCAAACAACGCCATTTCCCCCACTCTGTCACCCAGACAGCCCTCCACCACGCCTCCTCCATTCCCTACCCCACAGCTCTTAGCCACCGTTGCCCTCCAAACACAATAAAGATAGTGTCCCCTTTGTCCTCACATTCCACCCCCCCAAGCCTCCGCATCCAACATATCATTCTCAAACACTTCCGCCAACTACAAGTAGACCCCGCCACCCAGAACATTTCCACTCCCCACCCCTCTCTGCCTTCGGCAAGGACCATTCCCTTCACCACTCTTTAGTTCACGCCACATTCCCCACCAACCACTCCAACCCGCCCAGTAACTTCCCCTGTAACTGTAAAAGATGCAACACCTGCCCACGCACCACCTCCCCCACCTCCATTCAAGGCCCTCAACAGCCCTTCCAAGTGAGACAGAGCTTCATCTGCATCTCCTCCAACCTAGTCTACTGCATCTGGTGCTCCCGATGTGGTATTCTCTATGTCGGTGAGACCAAACGTAGACTCGGTGACTGTTTCGCTAAGCATCTTCACCCTGGCCCATAAAGGCCAACCTAACCTCTCAGATGCCACCCATTTCAATTCCCCGTCCCACTCCTCCTCCAACATGTCTGTCCTCGGCCTCCTGCAGTGTCACACAGACTCGGATTGCAAATTTAAAGATCAACACCTTATCTTCCGCCTGGGCACCCTACAGCCTGGAGGACTCAACATTGAGTTCTCCAATTTCAAGAAACTTTCCCACCCATCCCCCGGCTTCCCTTCCAGCCCCACCTCCTCCCTTCCAGCCACCAACCAGATTCATCCCTCCCATCGCCCAACCAGGTCGTACCTACTACCAGTGTCCATCTGACACCTCCATTCTGCCTCCACCCCTCCCCCACCTTTATCTGCAGCTTCCCCTACCCCCACATCCAGTCCTGAAGAAGGGTAATAGCTGATATGTTGACTGCTCCTTTCCTCCAGATGCTGCCTGGCTTGCTGTGTTCTTCCAGCCGCATTTTTGTCTACCTTGGATTCCAGCACCTGCAGTGTTTTTGCCTCTGTTGATAGTTTAAATGAATGGGCAAATTTAAATGTGCACGCAAAGATGTGACAAATCGAATGTAATGCTGGAAAACGTGAATTTACCCATTTTGACAGCAAGAATAAAAAAGCATGATATCTTTAGTAGGTCTGGAATAAGATTTTATAAAAAGGGGCTGCAACGGGGCTAAGATGACACCTTTCAAGATATTTAGGCACATTTTAGCAGACATGAACCTTGAATGCCCTAAGGGTCCATGTCATCAGAAATGGACAGCGAGGAACCTTGTACATCCTAGGGCTTGTATCAGCTTTGGCAGCAGACCAGACAGTATAAACAGATTCCTGTAGGCAGGATAAGAGAAAGAGATAGGATTGAAGGTTTCTTTTTATTACGCAGGAATGAAGTCTAAAGAATGTATCACAGGCATATATAGGTTGATTTTTTTTTGTATGTATGGGACAGATATTGGACAGTGTAGGAGTCCGTTTAGCAGAACTTGATGGACAGCAATTTACAGAGGTTAACAAAGGCCTGCCTTACAAAATGTAGGGTTTTTTAAAATTTTATTTTCTCCCTTCAGCTTCTTCCCTACCTACTCACTCGTTGGGTCACACCCCCATCTGCACACCCACTTCCATCTCCTGGAATACCCGCCTCTCTCTCATTCCACGAGGAAAACATTAGGCAGAAAGACTCAAGACATGTGGTGTTCTGCCCATTATTCAAATCCTCACTCCTTATGTGGAAACTGACTCCCCTGATCAGGGCTTGGACTGATATAGAAGGCTGCCCATGATTTACACTGCTGGGATTCCCTCAAGTGAAGGCAATCTCCCTTGAGCTGACTGATGCCTGTTAATAACTATAACAAGTTTCCTGGCTTTGCGTCTACGTTAAACAACAAGGAAATGCAGCAGTAATGTTAGCCTGGAATTCTGGTTGAGGGGGAAAAGTGCAAAAAACAGGTAAGGCAATGCAAGTCAGGGATGCTGTAACCATCCATGTAGGCTCAGAGTAAGTGTGCGCTGTGGGACTAAGTGAAGTGCCTACAAATACAGCTTGGTCCATATTCTTCAGCACAGAGTATGTGATAACATTACAATGATAGCTTCTGATACAACCCAAGGTGCAGCACTGAAGTGGAGAAGCATCCTGTGGAGATATGCCATGAGGGTTCATAGAGGCTGGCACCTGTCAGCTGCCATTCAGCCCACCAGGTCTGCACCAACTCTTCAAAGAGCTTCCCACCCAGATCCAGACCCAACCCCTACTCAATCCCTGAACCATGGCTAACCTACCCATCCCTGGACACTATGGGCAATTTAGCATGGCCAATCCACCTGGCCTGCACATTACTGGCTGTGAGAGGAAACTGGAGCACCCAGTGGAAACCCACACAGAAACAGGGACAATGTATAAACTCCACACAGACAGTCATCTGAGGCTGAAATTGAACCTGAGTCTCTGGTGCTGTGAGGCAGCAGTGCTAACCACTGAGCCACCCTACCACCTTAAATATTTAAAAACTCTGCTTCTACCACTTTTTCAGGAAGCGTGAAAGTCTCAACCTTCTGAGAGAAAAATATTTGCTCTCTATTTTACGGGTGAGGGCCCTTTCTTTCAAACAATGGATCCTGGTTCTAGATTTCCCCACAAGAGGAATCATTCTGTCCACATCCACCTTGTCAAAACCCCTCAGGATCTTAACTGTTTCAAGCAAGTGACTTCTTACTCTTCTGAACACCAGCAGAGGCAGACCCAGTGTGTCCAACCTTTCCTCAGAAAACAACCTGCTCATTCCATGTACTACTCTCATAAACCTTCTCAGAACTATTAACAATACATTGATCAGCCAAACTCTTTTTTGTACCTTTTGGCATAAAGGGTGGCATGAGATGGCTTCTGAAATCTGAATTCTCTGAAAACCTAATGCAGTCTTCATCCAAAAGTGAATTTGTAATTTTTAAAATCCAAATTAGGTATGGTATCACACTCCTCATTGGCCACAAAGAGTTAGATATTATCCTGTTTCATTTCTACAGAAAGAGACGCTGGTATAACAGGAACAATACCACATTGATGAGATGGACAGGCAACCAGTGCAGAAAATTCAAACCTGTTCAGCACTTCTTAAGAGCGCACAGTATTAGGTCACACTTTTCACTGCTTTCTTTGGTAAGATTAATGATATGTAGCAGTTTCCATGACAGTGTCACACGAAAAATAACCTTACTGGATCAGAATGTTTGAAAACTATCAGGCTTGCCTCTCATTTTCGTTTCCAGATATTTAACCTTTAATGTTGTTGTTCCATTCATGTTCTTGCTGTTTTGTTTATTTAAAGCCTGAAAAAGCACAGTGTATTAAATGGACCCAGTTTAAGAAAAAGATATTTATTCAGTCCAGGTGGCATTGTTTAACTATTCTGCAAGCAATGACAGGATATTGAGTTCACAGGAAGATGGGTACAACAAAGCATAGGAACACAGTAGGCCATTCAGCCCTTTGAGCCTGTTGTTCAATGAGATCATAGTTGGACAGTAGCCTAACTCCATATACCTACATTTGGCCACTTATCTGTTAATGTCTTTGCTTAACAAAAATGTATCTATCTCAGATTAAAAACTAACAACAGATCTGGTATCCACTGCCGTTTGTGGAATGCAGTTCCAAACATCTACCACTCTTTGTGGTAGAAGTGGTTCGTAACATCTCTCCTGAACAGTCTGGCCCTAAAACTCAGACTATGCCATTGAATTCTAGAATTCCTAACCAGTGGAAATAGTTTATCTTTATCGACCCTGTCTTTTCCTGTTAATATCTTGAAGACTTTGATCAGATTACCCCTTAACATCCTAAATTCTTGAGAGTACAGGTACCATTCTTGAAAACATATGCTGTATTGCCTCCGAGGCCAATATATCCTTCCTAAGGTGAGATGCCCAGATCTGCTTACAGTACTCCAAGTGGGGTATACTAGGGTTTAGTGTAACTGCAGCACGACTTCTGTTTCCTGATACTCCAGTCCCTTAGATAGAAAGGTCAGCAATCCATTACGCTTCCTGATTATTTTCTGCACCTGTTTGTGACATTTTAAAGATCTAAGCACCTGAACACCCCAGTCTCATTGGAACTCCACTTTATTTAACCTCATATGATCTTGAAAGTATCCTGATCTATGCCTTTTCAGGCCAAAATGGATAACTTCATACTTGTTCTTGATGAACTCCATCTGTCATAGTCTTTTCTATTCACTTAGTATATCAATACCCATTTGTAATTTTATGCGACACTGTCAACAATGTCACCTAATTTTGTGTTTGGGTGATTATTTCAAAAAAACTAGTACAGGGACGATGGACTGAATGCCCTCCTGCTGTGCTGTATCATGCTATGAAATGCTTATTGAGATATTCCAAATTGTGAACCTCCAGCACAGTATTAGAGCCTCTATAGAGGTTAAAACATTTGCCTGACTTCATTGTCATTACAGCTTCTCAATTTTCAAGAACCTTTGGTTCCATTGCTGCATGGAAGAAACCATTAAGGAGCTGATTTCTCAACCACTCAGGCATCCTCTTGGTGTGAATGATAGAATCAGTTCACAGTTATTGTCATTTCTTGGCTAAACTAATGAGTATGGGGAGCAATGAATCTCTACATATTCCACATTAACCCATTAGCACTTCCAATTTGTGGTGGTGTGCAGTGACTTCCATTTTTACAATCTGTATGCTTTAAAAAGTACCAAATCTATTTTAGACCAAAACTAATTTTTCTATTTGGTGAAGACCCTACTTACCTGCAAACATACAAAGATGTATTAACAATAGGTAGGTCAATCCTTCAAGCTTGTTTTGCCATTTAATAAAGGACAGTTTTACTCTACACAGTGAAGAAGTGGGAAGATGGTAGTACAGTGGTAATGTCACTAGACTAGTAAGCCAGAGGCCCAGGCTAATGCTCAGGGGATATGGGTTCAAATTCCACCACTGCTACTGGAGTGATCTGAATTCATTCAATAGATGAGGAATTCAAAACTAGGCTCAGTAACAGTTATGAGTTGTTGTAAAAACATCCATCTGCCTCACTTATAGAGGCATAGAGTTGTATGGCACGTAAACAGACCCTTCAATCCAATTTGTACATGCCTATCAAGTTTCCCAAACTAAACTAGTCCCATTTGGAACATAGCCTCTAAACCTTTCCTATTTATGCATCTGTCCAAATGATTTTTTTAATGTTTAATTGCACCTGTGTCTATCAGTTCCTCTGGCAACTCATTCCACGTAAGCACCACCCTCTGTGTGGAAAAAGTTGCCCCTCGGGTCTCTTTCAAATCTTTTTCCTCTTATCGAAAGATTATGCCCTGTTGTTTTGAACACCCCAAACTCAGGTGAAAGAACTTCGTAGTTCACCTTATCTCTGCACCTTATAATTGCATAAACCTCTATTAGGTCCCCCCTCAACCTCCTATGCTTCGATGGAAAAGAGTCCCAGCATATCCAGCCTCTCCTCATAACTCAAACCCTCCAGTCCCAGGAACATTCTTGTAAATCTTTTCTGCACATTCTCCAATTTAATAATACCGTTCCTATAGCAGGACGAGCAGAACTGCACTGTAGGGTGATGACAGAGGAAAAACAATCAAATGTTGGACAGGACAGACTCAGGTCTGCTGCTGCCTTCCTTTCCCCTATGCTCTGAACAGTGAATGAATGGCAGCTACAGAGTCAAAGCAGGTTATAAGCCAATTCTTTCAGGAGAAAACCGCGGACAGTTCACAGCAACAGACAGAACACTGGAGAAGGTAGGGACAGGCGTTTAAAGGGCCATCAATCTCACGTCACCTCTGGAGTTCCACTCTTTTGTCCATGTTTGGAGCAGGGCTGCAATGAGTTCAGGAGCAGAGTGTCCCTCGCAGAACCGAAACTGAGCATCAGTGAGCAGTTATATACCATGCAGTTGTGTGACGAGTCTTTTTGCTTTCCAAATGGTACAGAAGGCAGGGTGTCACAAAGATGGATATGTCAGCCAACTAACTGTTGAAGCATGAGGCAAGTCATGTGATGAAAATCCCAACAAAACATTTGACCACGGTTGGTAACACCCTTCTGAACTCGGTGTCCAGTAATCCAGGGTGCTATCAAAATGCAATCCATTGCTGCTGCTGGATATTTCAAAGCACCAATGGCCAACATCAATTTGACTAGCCAGGCCCGGTGGTTGCTGATACACCCTCAGCTTACCACCTGATGGATCATCCTTGCTAGCTCTGACTGCTGACATTGTCATGCAGTGGGGATGTGAGATGGCCCTGTCACTGGCAGCTAACCTCCCAGCAAGATGGTTACCAAGGTTAGGGTTGCACATTTGCATGAACAACTATGGTAATTTCTGAGGATCAAGGTCACCGTATTGAGATACTGCCTCTGGGCAAGTCTAGCCGAGGCTAAATACATTGCAAACACTTCATAACTAGTCTTGTTATGTGGAAAGAGCAGTGCATTCAAAAACTGACTGAATCCAACTGGATCTACTTCATGAGGATTGCTGCATCGTTTGAACATGAGGTTTGAAATAGGGTTCCTCCCTCCCCCAGTGAAAGTACTGTGCCCCTCCCCCACCTCAGCTGCCATACTGAAATCACCCATCACTATTGCCTTACTGGGTCCAAAATGAAACATGCAACAAAGGTTCCCAGACACCAGTGTTTCCCAATCCGGCACAGTTCCTTAACATTGAAGCACCCAAGAAATATTGACAACAGCTGCAAGTGCACACACTACAACTTAATAGCCCTGTTGCTTCAGGCTATGAGACAGAATGACTGCAACCAATTACGCCCCTCCAGTTGGCCAGTAGACTTTCCAGACTGTGCTTTGCGCATTAAAACTGCAGAGGTCCTGTAGGGAAAAATATATGACTTGGCAGCAAGACAATGGCTTTATTAGAACAACAGATTGCAGTAAACAATTATACCATAGATAAATGCAAAAGCAAAACGCTGCAGATGCTAGAAGTGTAAAGTTAGAACAAAAAGTGTTGGAAATGCTCAGCAGGTCTGGCAGCATCTGTGGATGCAGAAACAGAGTTAACACTCCAAGTCATTGACCTTATATTAAAACCACAGAAGCTGCGCATGGAATGTTATCCTACCCTTGCTTTTTCAGACACAGACCTTCTGCATATTCTGTTTCTGATATATCTTCATTCATCTGCAGAAGTGTCACTGACCTGAATCATTAACCCCATTTATCTCTTTTGTATGCTGCTTGACCTGTTGAAAAATTCCAGCATTTTCTGGCTTGATTATAAGTGAAAGATAAAAGTCATAATATGAGGGGTAAAAATAAGGTGAATTGCAGGTGTTTTTTTTCCTTAGGATGAGGGATTTCAAGACCACAGAGCATATTTTTAAGGTGAAGGGAGGAAGATTTTAAAAAGACATGAGGGGCAATTCTTTTTTACACAGGGAGTGATTTATGTGTGGAATGAGCTTCCAGAGAAAGTGGTGGATGCAGGTATAGTTACAATGTTTAAAAGATATTTGGATATGTACTTAATAGGAAATATTTGGAGAGATATGGACCAGGAGCAGGCAGGTGGGATTAATTTAGTTTGGGAAATTTGATTGGAATGGCCTGGTTGGACCGAAGGGTCTGTTTCCATACTGGATGACTCTATGACTGTATGTGAATGTGGATGATATATTTGGGAAGGGAATGTGTACTTTAAATAGTTCATATTTGAAGTTAGTGTTTGCACTTCCCATGGATTTGCAGTCCCTCTTCACAGTCAGATTTTAACCTCTCAGTCTATTCTTGTCAACTAGTGATAGCACAATTATTTTCAGGTCTTCTTATTCTCATTAGTCGTTCAATTGTGAGTTGTGCACTAATTGACTGGATTCAAAAGAAAGCAAAATAGGTTGTAAATTATTAATCCTGCCAATATTGTAACAAAATACGTTTTCATTCTTCTGAGATAACAAGGTGAAGAGCTGGATGAACACAGCAGGCCAAGCAGCATCAGAGGAGCAGGAAGGCTGGCG
>NC_063333.1:23231536-23293595 GCF_021869965.1 Rhincodon typus
AGTCTGTTTTCTCCTCCACGGATGCTGCCAGACCTGCTGAGCTTTTCCAGCAACTTTGTTTTTGTTCCTGATTTACAGCATCCGCAGTTCTTTTGGTTTTTATTAAAGGTAAGGCAGATGAGCTTAGAGCCTGGGTCAATACATGGGACTATGATGTTGTGGCTTTTATATGGACTTGGGGTTGAAAGAGGGACAGGACTGGCTGCTCAATGTTCCAGGATTTCATTGTTTCAGATGAGATAGAGAAGAAAGTAAAAGAGATGGAGGGGTTGTATTACTAATCAGGGAGAATGTTACATCTGCATCAGAGGGGATATACTGGAGGGCTCATCCTCTGAGGCAACATAAGTAGAGCTCAAAAATAAGATGGATGCTATCACTCCAACAGACACTGAGAGATTAAGGAACAAATATGTCAGCTGATTATTGAGACATGCAATAAAAACAGAGTTGTCAGAGTGGGTAACTTTAACTTCCTCAATATTGACTGGGACTCCCTTAGAGCAAAGGCTTAGATGGTGTGGAATTTGTTAGGTGCATCCAAGGGGGCTCCTTGAAACAGGATATGGATAGTCCAACTAGAGGAGGGGCCACACTGGACCTTGTATTGGCTAATGAGCCCGGCCAGGTGACTGACCTTTCAGTGGGAGAGCATTTTGAGAACAATGATCATAATTCCTTAAGTTTTAAGATTGCTATGAACAAGGTAAGTCAGGACCTTGTGGGAAGGTACTAAACTGGGAGAAGGCAAATTATGTCAGTATTAAGAAGCAGCCTAGGGAATGTTCATTGGGAGAAGCTGTTATCAGGTAGGTCCACATTTGACATGTGAGAATTGTTTAAAAACCTGCTGATGGGAATTCAGGACTGGCATGTTCCAGTAAGGAGGAAGGATAGGCATGGCAAGGTTAGGGACCCTTGGATAAAGAGGGAGGTTGTGAACTTAGTTAAAAGGAAAAAAGAAGCAAATGTAAGGTTTAGAAAGCTAAAATCGGAATAGGGCCCATGAGGTTTATAAAGAAAGCAGGAAAGTATTTAAGCAGGGAATTAGGGATGGCAATAAATGCTGCCTAGCCAGTGACATCCTCATCCCGTGAATGAATAAATAAAAAAAAATTAAGGTGAGAGGGGCAAAGCTCAAAGGAGATGTGATGGGCAAGTATTTTACACAGACAGTGGTAGGAGTCTGGGATGCACTGCCAGGGGTAGTGGTGGAGGCAGATATGATAAGGGCATTTAAGAGACTTTTAGATAAGCATAGAACATGCAAGGAATGGAGGGATATGGACCAAGGGCAGGCAGAAGGGATTAGTTTCATTTGGAATCCTGTTTGGCACAACATTGTGAGCCAAAGGGCCTGTTCCTGAGCTGTACTGTTCTATGTTCTATATAACCTGAGAACCACCACCATTCCAACCACCCATACCTCAGGCAGATCCCTACTGACAAACATTACAAGCAGCGTCTCTGAGTGTGTGCACAAAACAGAATGTCCAAAAGAGCTGTGATAGCCTTTGGTTCAGGTGGAATCACCAGTGTAATAACTGGCATAGCATAGCAAGGCAATGCAAGGCACGGATGCTCTGAGCATGCAGAAAGGTGCTGAGTAAATAAGCGAGTAAGCCTGAGATGCAGAGATAGTAGAAACTGCAGATGCTGGAGAATCTGAGATAACAAGGTGTAGAGCTGGATGAACACAGCAGGCCAAGCAGCATCAGAGGAGCAGGAAAGCTGACGTTTCGGGCCTAGACCCTTCTTCAGAAATGTCTGAGATGTAACCTGCCCTAACCCATGAGCTAGGTGCCTATTTCTGTGTACAAAGTGTCCTCGCTGCAGCTTTCAACGCTACATGCTTTTTGGTGCTCAGTAACATGGATGAACAGCTAGTGACGAGCTGACGTCTTCACTCTGACTTCTGTGTCGCAATTCCTCCACGTCTAACTCATTTGGCACATTTGGGTAAGAGAAGAAGCTGAATATTAATGAGGCAAGTTGGACAGTTAACAAGACATTTAACCAGCATTAATGCCCCATAATTGACAATTTGCCACTCCCTTGCAAGAAACTCGCTTCACTGCCTGTTTTAATGCATCAAATGTGGAGCGAAATGCTCCTGATGTTGAGATCGGTGCCATCAGACTTCTCATCCAATTCCGATCCTACCGTTGCCCACATTGTTTCAACTCCTGTAAAAATTGTCTCAGTGAATTTGAATTACAGTTGAAGATTGAGTCCTGTAGATGGCAGTCTGTCCTTTTTTTGGTACTGGTGCAGCATTATTCCGTAGTACAACTGAAAGCACATCAGTGGACAATGAGATTCTTTTCCCTATTTCACTGCAGGATGTTGTTGCAGTTAAATATTTTGCTCTTTGTTCATACAATGTGGGCGCCACTGGCTAAGCCAGCATTTCTTGCCCATCTCTAATTGCCTTGGAGAAGGTGATGGTGAGCTATCTTCTTCAACCACTGCAGACAATTGAGTGTAAGGACGTCCACAGTGCTGTTAGGAAGGGAATTCCAGGATTTTGACCCTGCAACAGTGAAGGAACAGCAATACATTTCCAAATCAGGATGATGTGTGACATGGAGGGGAACTTGCAGTTGATGGTGTTCCCATGTATCTGGTGCCCTTGTGCTTCTGAAGTCATGGGCTTGGAGGGTGCTGTCAAAGGAGGTTGAGTATGTTACTGCAGTGTATCTTGTAGCTGATACACTCTGCTGCCACTCTGCATCAGTGATGAAGGGAGTGAACATTGAACATGGTAGAGGGGCTGACATTCAAGCAGGCTATTTTGTTCTGGATGGCGTCGACCTTCTGTGTGTTGTTGCAGCTGCAACCATCTCGGCAAGTGGAGACCCACACTCCTAACTTGTACAGGCTTTGGGGAGATAGAAGGTGAGTTACTTCCCATTACATTCCTAGCCTCTGACCTGCATTTGCAGCCATACTGTTTGTTTAGCTGTTCCATTTCAGTGTCTGGTCAATACTAACCAGTAGTGGGGGAATAGTAATGCCATTAAGTGTCAAACTGAAATGATTAGGTTTCTCTAATTGGAGATGGCTATTTCCTGAAACTTGTATGGTGCAAATGTTACTTTCCACTTTTCAGCCCAAACCTCTTTATCATCCAGGTCTTTCTGGATTTGGACATGGACTGCTTCAGTATTTGAGGAGTTGTGAATGGTGCTGAACATTGCACAATGATCAGCGAACATCCCCAATTCTGACCTAATGATGGAGGGAAGGTCATTGATGAAGTAGCTGAAAATGGTTAGGCCTAGGACACTATCCTGAGGAACTGGTGGCTTTCGTGGTACAGTAGTAGTGTCCCTACTTCAGAGCCAGGAGGTCCAGGTTCATGACCAAACTGCTGCGGAGGTATATAATAACTTAATTGAATATGTTGATTAGAAAGTACAATACTCTGAGAAACTCCTGCAGAGGTGTCCCAGAGCTGAGATGATTGACCTCCAAAAACCACAACCATTTTCCCTTATGCTAGGCAATCTAGACCTGGTTTATATCTAAGTATTGAAACAGTCCAGCATTGGAGATAGTCATCACATTCATGTTCCAAACCGGAGATTATATCAGAGCTCGCCATCCTGGTAATGATAGACTCACAATCTATTAGTTGTGTTGACTTCGCAGATTCCCTGTTGGTTTGTTAAGTGGTGAGGAGGCTTTATTTCAACAGGTGGAGAGAAAGACAATGCACACAGGCCTTTATTCTAATGGGATGCAGAGCTAGAGAAATGATAGAATCTTACAACACGGAAGGAGGCCATTCAGCCCATTGCCTGTTCCACCTCTATGAAACAATTATCCAATGCACCACACTTCCCTGTTCATTAATCTATGTTCTTCTTAAATATGCTACAGTCCTCACTGCTTATGACATTTTGGAGTTTTATGCTATCTTGCAAATTTGAAATTATGCCCCTTATTGTCTGACGTCCAGATCGTTAATAGATTTGAAAAACAGTAATGGCCCTAATACTGATCCCCAAAAGACAGCACTTTGTAGGTCTCTGCAGACAGAAAACAACCATTTGCCACTATTCTGCTTTTTGTCTCTGAGAGATAATTTTGCATCTATGTTGCCACTGCTCCTTTCATCCTGTGGTTTTAACAGGATTAAATCATTATGGTCTAGGTTTAAGGTGAGAGGGGAAAGATTTAAAAGGGACCTGAGGGGCAACTTTTTCACACAGAGGGTTGTGCATATATGGAATGAACTGCCAGAGGAAGTGGTAGATGCAGGTACAGTTACAACATTTAAAATACATTTGGACAGGTACACAAATAGGAAGGGTTTAAGACCATAAGACCATAAGACAAAGGAGCAGAAATTAGGCCATTCGGCCCATCGAGTCTACTCCGCCATTCAATCATGGCTGATAAGTTCCTCAACACCATTCTCCTGCTTTCTCCCCGTAACCCTTGATCCCCTTGATAATCAAGAACCTGTCTATCTCACTCTTAAGTGTACTCAATGACCTGGCCTTTAGAGGGGTATGGGCTAACCGCAGGCAAATGGGACTAGTTTAGTTCGGGAAACATGGTCGGTATGGACGAGTTGGACGAAAGGGTCTGTTTCCATTACTTTATTATTCCATGCTCTATGACTCTGAGGTGAGATTGGTCAGTAATTTTGCAGATGATCCGAAAGTTGGCTGGTGGTAAATAGTGAGGAAGATAGCCTTAGGTCACAGGAGGATATAGTTGGGCTGGTCAGATGGGCTCATCAGTGGCAAATGGAATTCAGTCTGGAGAACTGTGAGGCAGGACAAATAAGGGAAGTGATAACATGATGAATGGTAGCATCTTAGGAAGCATCGAGGATCAGAGGGACCTTGATGTGCATGTCCCTGGTCCCTTAAGGTAGCAGGTAAGGTAGATAAAGTGGTTAAGAAGGTGCATGATATTAGCTGAGGCATGGAATTTAAGAGCCAGGAGGTCATGCTGGTGCTATATAAGATGTTGGTTGGGCCACAACAAGAGTACTGTGTGTTGTTCTGAAATCCACACTATAGGAGGGATGTGACAGCACTGGAGACGGTGCAGAGGAGATTCACCAGGATTGAAAAAAACAAACAAGTGCGGATGCTGGAAATCAGAAACTAAAACAGAAATGGCTGGAAAAACTCAGCAGGTCTTCTTCAGAGCTAAGGGTCACTGGATCTGAAACGTTAACTCTGCTTTCTCTCCACAGGCGCTACCAAATTTACCAGGATGTTGTCTAGTCTGGAGAGTTTTAGCTATGAAGAGAGGTTGCGTAGACTGGGATTGTTTTCTTTGGAGCAGAGGGGCACATGACTGAGATGTACAAAACTATGAGGGGTATAGACGGGGTAGATGGGAAGAAACTTTCTCCTTGATGGAGTGATCAATGACCAGGGGTCAGAGATTTAAGGTCAGGAGCAGGAGGTTTAGAAGAGATGTGAGGAAAGATGTTTTCATACAGAGCGTGGTGGGAATCTGGAACTCACTGTCTGTAAACCCTCATAACATATAAAAAATGTTTAGGCATGCACTTGCAATCCTGAGGCATACAAGGCTACGGGCCAAGTGCTGGGAAAATGGGATGAGAATAGTTGGGTGGCTGTTTTTGATAGAGCGGACCTGACAGACTGAAAGCCTTTTTTCTGTGCGGACACCTCTATGACACTCCACTCAGCATGGTTCCACAAACCCGTCCTATTGATAGCAGTGAAGGAAATAAAGCTAAAAGTAAGATCTTTTCATGTAAGTGGAATGTGAATCACATTGAATGAATGAGGGATTATTGCTGGCAGCTGTTCACAGGATACAAGTGATGAAAACAATACATGTTTGAATTGTCTTAATTAAGTGAATGAAGTCATAACTATGAGTTTGTCATTCAAAAATAAAAAGTTAGTCATATTATACTGTTCTACCTGTGAGAGTTGATCATGCAGCAATGCTTCCCATGTCTGCACTGATTTGTGACTTGTCAAAGTAATTCTCTCCTTTCATTTCTCTTTGCAGAGAAATAGTGAATCTGCTGTGCTGCATTCTACGATCATGTAAAGGACAGCTCCCTTTGTCCAGCCTGCTTTGCGGAATAGCAGGTCCAGACTTCCTATTCACTTTCACAGTGAGGGTGATTGTCACTTCCAACAAAGAGATGAGAAAAAAATAGAGCTGAACTGTGACAGATTCACATGGAGCTAAATGGCAATGCACTAGAGGGAGATGGACTTTCAAAAGCCTTCCTTTTTAAATGAGATTTTAAAAATAACTTGCGTGTAATTAAACCTGTCAAGAATTATCAAACAAACCCATAAAGGGGACAAAATAAATGGCTGCATGTCTCTTTGCAGCAAAGTGTGAAAGAATGTTATTTACGGGATACAACTTTGGCTGTCTAAGGGGAAGGAGGTTAAGATCTGTAATTCTGAAATGGAATGCGAAAAAGAAGACTCCAGTCTGTTGATGAACTTGTTTCTAGTATATACTTTGGAAATTGTCGCAGCATCCTAGTATCACAGAATTGTACAGGTGCAGAAGGAGGCCATTTAGCCCATCATGTCAATGCATGCTCCCCATCGGAGCAATTTATCTATTGTGACTCCCCCACCTTCTCCCTGTTATCCTACCATCTCCCTTTTCAGCCAATAATCAGTTCCTTTCAGTGCATCAGTTGATTCTACTTCCACCATGGTCTCAGGCAGTGCACTCCAGATCCTAACCACTGGGCATGTGAGAAAGTTTTTTTTTGCCATTATATCTTTTGCCAATGGCTTTAAATCTATGCCCTCTTATTCTCAATCTTTCAACCAATGGTACTAGTTTTTTTCTGTATCTACTCTGTCCAGATACCTCAAGATTTTGGGTACCTCTGTTTAATCTTCACTTCACCTTCTCATCTCCAAGAAAAAACAGTTGCGACTTCCTCAATCTCTCCAATCCAGCTACATGACTGTGACTATTGTGAATCTTTTCAGAACTTTCCCTCCTGTGTCTTCACATCCTTCCGAAAGCATGGCCCTTAGAACTGGAGGCAATACTCCAGTTGAGACCAAACCAGGTCTCGATACAATTTCAACATAACTTTCTTGCTTTTATACTCCTTTATTAAGAAAGCCTATGTTATATATTCTTTACTTATCACTCTGCCAACCTATCCTGCCACTATCAATGATTTCTGCACATATACACCTAGTTCCCCCTGATCCTGCATGTCCTTTAGAATTGTGCCCTTTATTTTATATTGTCTCTCCATGTTTTTTCCACCAAAACACATCATTTCTTTGCACTAGATTTTGTCTGCCACTTGATCACTTCGTTTGAATGTTTGTTGCGCAACAGTCTAATGACCTATTCCACGTGTATCAGCCAAAACTGGTGAGTTATTTATAGTTGCAATAATCTGGGTTTACCATGATGAAAATCTTCCGGTAACATATCATTTAGTGACCTTGAATTAACACTGACGAGCTGGGTTTAATTTGGGCTTGTGATCAGAGACGCGCAATGCAATAACCATTCCAATTCATTTCAAATTTCATGTGAGTAAAATTAAATGTTCAAGGTTTTGCTGATGGTCGATGACAGAAAGAATGAAAAACAAGCCCATGCTGTTTTTATCATTTAGACATCAAGTGACAGAGATTTATTGCTGAATGGCCAATATCTTCTGGCAGCTCTCTCTCTAATAACTAATCCAGCCACTTAGACTGTGGTAACAATGTGTCTCTGCTGATCTGAGACTGATAGCTGCAGAGTGGGACATGTTAGACTTCATAGCTTTGAGAGTAAACACATCTTATTCTCAATTCATTTGGCAGTGCATCTTCTGCTTGTCTACCATAACTTTGGTTGTAACTTTGGAAACGTCCAGAAAATAGTGTAAACTATGTTTTTCACAACTGTATTTGTGATTTCTGGTAAATTATTGAAACTGGAAGCAGGATTAGGCCATTCAGCCCTTGGTACCACTCCACCATTCAATAGGATCATTGCTGATCATTTATCTCAATGGCAAATTCCCACCCATACTCCATGATGCCTTTAAGGTCTAAAAAAATGATCTCTTTTCTTTTTGGTTATGCATATAGACTTGGCCTTCTGTAGTGGAGACTTCTAAAGAATCACCACTCATTGAGTGAAGAAAGCTTTCCTCATCTCAGTTCCAAGTGGGCTACCCAGTATCATGAGACTGGTGTCCCTTGGGTAAAACAACCTCCCTGCATCTAGTCTCCTCAGCGCTGTTAAAATTTTACACATTTCAATCAGATCCCCTCTCATCCTTCTAAACCCTAGAGAATACATGCCCAGTCAAACCAATCTCTCCTCATAGGTCAGTTCTGCCATCCCCAGTATCAGCCTCTGCTGCACTCCCTCGATGGCAAGTGTACCCTTTCTTAGGTGTGGAGACCAAAACTGTATGCAATCTTCTAGGTGTGGTCACACCAAGGGCCTGTGTTACTGCAGTAAGATATCCCAAATTCATCCTTTACTGACCTGTTTAGCTCCACTGAAATCAGTTCAGATTGGCCTTGGATTGAACCAGTCCCTGAATACACCCAGTACTGAGACTCACCAGTCAGCTGCTGGTATCTGTTAGACATCTCCAGGCAGTTCAACAGTCAAGTGCCTTCCAATGTCTCTCTGCAGCATTATTGACAACAATGGTACATTGGAATGTTGAGAAAGCAATGCAAGGGATTTGCCAAGATGAAGCTAACAATGGTATTCAGCAATGGAACATAGTTAGGAAGAGCACCGCTGCAGCTCAAGCTCCACATTCAGGTAGATAAATATGTAAACATGGATCTTTTAGGTGATGGCCTCCAATCAGTGTGGCCACAGTCAGGACAGCCAAAATTTACAACAAGGCCATTGGGGTCATGTCCCATTTGAAACAATTAACATCAACTTCAACATGTGCCCAGACCCCTTGTTTACTGCCTTCATTGATATATTGGACAGCGTAATTCCAGTGTGGAATAAGCAAACTTTCACTACTTTAGTTCTTCAATGCTTTAAGCACTTGTCTCATGCCTGAAGATCAATGTATGCGACTTTAATATGAAAAACATAAGTCATACTGCCACCAGTAAGCGTGGCTAATGTTTTGCTAATTGTTATTAAAAAATAGTTAAGAATGAAAAGTGCAGGACTGATCAGCAGCTAATTCACGCATAATCAACCTTCAGAAGCAATATTGACGTCTTTGCAAAATTGGAACTAAAAGTTTGTAAAAAGTAAAAGAAATCTCTGACTTTTGCCTGTTGAGCCTTTATGAAAGGTCAGTTGTGATGAATATTTGCAATATCCTAAGGTTGTATCATTGAATCAAAAAGTTATATTTGATTGCAAGTCCAACTTGAAGATAATGACTTTTTAAAAAGGGGAAAGATAAAGTGTAGAACCACAGAAGAGCATGGTTTCAGTTTTTTAAATTCACTTGTTATGGGGTCATCTCTACCTGGGTCAGCATTTGTTACCTATTCCTAGTTGCCCTTGAGAAGATGCTAGTGAGCTGCCTTCTAGACTTGCAGCAGTGCGTTTCCAGTTCTGGCTTCCCTCAGAGTTTGATGACAAAATAGAGTTCACACCCAATAATCCTGAACATATTTCATACCAAATGCCTGTCCAACTCCCTCTCAAAGCTATTGACATGTTCAGCCTCAATGGGTTTCCTGAGCATTCCCTTTCATTAACCACAGTCAATGTTGAATAATAATATGTAATCAGTCTCATTCTGATCTTTTCCTGTAGCACTTTCTGAAAACCAATGTCATGTGGTTTACTATTTCTCTGTTTTATTCACTTTCCTTAGTTACAACACTTAACGCTTGCTAACAATGAATCTAATTTCCTAACTTGGTTTGTCACTCAGTCTGGATCTCTCTGCACCTGATTGGTCTGCTCTTTATTGTTTGTGTCATAAGCAATTTCTGACATTTCTATCTCCATCCCCTATCCCCACCATCCCTCTGTAATATGAAAGTGAAATGCCTAGGCACTAATTCATGGGTGTCCCAACTGTTGCTCATGGAATATCTCACATTTTCCAAAGTGTCAATGCAGCAGTGATAGAAATGAATCATACAGAGGCATTTTCTGTTCAAAGTCATGGTAGAGTGCCCATTGGCCTGTAACTATCTGGTAAGAGGAAGACGGAGAATCTGAGAATCAGAGAGAGTAGACAGGCATGTTTACTCCCGCAAAATCAGGGGCATGGTCATGGGAGGGGACCAATGTCCAGGCCCAGGCTTACCCATGTAGGCATGATTGAATTCTCTAAACTTGGTCCAAGACGACTGACAGGGACAATAAATCATCTGCCAAGCATTAGCAGTACTATGGAAAATCATTCTGTCCTCAGATTTTATGTCTTCAGTGATCCATGTGAATCACTGCAAAACTTGACTACATTGCCTATATGGCTTTTGGAGAAGGAAAGGAAGGCAGACAGCAAGTTACATCACAAGTGGAGTAAAGTAAGTTGTCAATATTTGGTGACACCTTTCTATATTAGTTGTGAGTAGGCCTTCATATGAAGCAGTTAATGAACAAATAGTTGGTAACAGCAAGAGATAAGGCAGCCCGTTACCAATTCTGCAGCCAGCCATGACTTTATCACTTTAGTGATGGAGATGGCTCACATTGCTTTGATTCCCTTTCAGTGTTGTAGTGGTCCTGAACAATTGGTGGTATGATGGAAGTTACAACATAGGAAAAAGTCAGTCAACTCTGCAAGTCCGAGTTGGAGTTTCCCATAAACAGATAGTTCTAATTGAATATACCCACTGTGCTTCCTTCATTTTATCCAATGATTAGTTATCTTGAGTGCTGACTCATTCCTGTTTCAACCATTAACCCAGTTTTACACCTCTTTTTGTGAAGCACATTCTCTTGCTGTCTCTTCAAAACTTATTACATTTAATCTTCTATCTATGGTAACTCATTCTTGATTCCTCAACCATTGGAAATAGGCTGCTTCTTGGTGATCCATAAAGGCTGCTTATCATCTTGAGATGTGGGGTTTTGAGAAGGTGCCATTGAGCTGCATTCTTGAATTACTGCAGACCCAACCACATTGTGTGAGTCTGGAGTTACATACAGAGTGGAACATATTGAGATGTCAATTTTCCTTTTCTAAAGGATTTGATGAACAAAATGTTTTCATTAAGATACTTTGGTGGGTTTTCATGGTCATCATTTATAATACTACATTTTAATTACAGATTTATTTACTTATTTGAATTTAGCCAATGTGTCTGGATTCTTAGCCAAGGGACATAGTCACAATGTCACCAGACTCTATGGACATAAGGTTTGACTTTTCAAATGACAAATTTAATAACATAGAAGATAAAGCTAATTTTGACTGAACAATTGGTCAATAGTTGATTTTAAATGCTCTGCCATGTTAATCTGTGCTTCCTCATAGTCAGTCTATTTTAAGTATTTTGGTCACTCTCATGAAGGGACGTATAGTGAAAAAAGCTTTCAGGATTACTCTGACAATTGAGGACCGATTCATTATTAATATAAGGTACAATGCAGATTCACCAGTTTTTGATGTTTTAATTGTTGAGCTAACCAGTGCTGCTTATTAGCTGTCATCATGACAATTAGTAATGAGGTGGTTGAGCTCACAGATGACCTAAGGGCACTGATAATATTAACAATGCTCTCAATATCCAAATTAATGCTCATAATATTAAGTTAAGGGATTTGTTAAACATTCAGGGATATATTCCATTTTTAGAAAGCAGCATATTACTGGTGCGAGACATTGTTAATTTTACTGGGACAAAATAAAAGTGCTAATGGCTTTTGCTTGCAGTGCGTGATTAAAGTTGAGAGAATCTCAGTAGCCTAACTGAAAGAAACTTAAGCAATCAGTGGAATGATCAATTTGGGCCTCTCCAATGATATAAGAGTGAGGGCTGGTTCCAGAGGGTGGAGGATGAGATTTATTTGATTTCATGTACAATATATGGAAGGACTTTGGAATCAAAAACACAATTGCTAAACTTGTGGAGGACATTAAATTTGGGTATGGTTGGAAAGTCAATACTGAGGAGGACAGCACCAAATCATAGGAGGACATTAATAAACTTGCAGAATGGACAAATAATCGTCATCTTAAGTTTGACTTAGATAAATGTGTAGTTGTACATTTTGTGAAGGGGAATTGGGAGGTCTCTTATTACTTACAAGGTGCAAGTCAAAGTGGGCTAGAGGGACAAGGGATCTCAGAATAAAATGATACTAATCACCAGAAGTTATGGCACTAGTTAGCGAGGTCAAAAATAAACAAGCCAAACACTGGGTTTTATTACACAGAAACATAGAAAATAGGTGCAGGAATAGGCCATTTGGCCCTTTGAGCCTGCCCCACGTTTCAATACGATCATAGCTGATCATGCAATCTCAGTATCCCATTCCCTCTCCCCATACCCCTTGATCCCTTTAGCCTCAAGGGCCACATTCACCTTCCTCTTGAATACATCTAATGAACTGGTCCCAACAGCTTTCTGTGGGAGAGAATTCCACAGGTTCACAACTCTCTGAGTGAAGAAATTCTTTCTCATCTCAGTCCTGAATGGCATATCCCTTATTCTTAGACTGTGACCCCTAGTCCTGGATTTACCCAACATCGGGAACATTCTTCTGCATCTAGCCTGTCTAGTCCCATCAGGATTTTATATGTTTCTATGAGATCCCCCCCAAATCTTCTAAATTTCAGTGAATACAAGTCCAGTCAAGAGAGATTTCAAGAGGGATAGGGTTGAAAAGATAGGAAGTTAAACTAAACCTGTTAAACCACATTTAGATTAGCGTGTGCAATTCTAGTTGCCATGTTTCAATAATATAAAGGCACCAGGGAAGGTACAGAAAATACTTACAAGGATGAAACCAGAAATGTGGAGCACATACATATCAGAAAGAGGTTGACAGACTGGATCCTCATTCTCTTGAAAAAAGATGGAGGAATGGCCAAATAGAGATTTTTAAAATGATAAAACCACCGATCTTGCCCCTATGGCATTCCTCTTATCTAATTCTATCTCCATCTTACCAAGCATAGTCCCAGGAACAACTCAATATTCACCAGATATCCTCTTCAAGACCAGCATCACTGCAATCCCAAAATATTTAAGAGGCCACTGTGCACCTACTGGCAACCTGGCATTGTCCCCTCACTGGCAACAACTTGGCACAGTAACCATGATGCTCAGGGCACATCACTGGCGTAGCTGACACCCCCTTGCATGTCCACCACCATTCTCTCATATTAGTCACTGTTTTACCACCAGACCACAGTTTACCTGTCTTTTGCTGCATCCTGTCTAAAACACCCTCTCTAAATCACCACTGGATCTTGTCATTGTTCAGTAGGTGAATCTCACACACAGGCAAGAAATCAGACAAATCCAAACTTGAGCTTTTACTTACACCCAGCAAACAAAACAAACAGAGGCTGCAGAACATCCCCTCCAATAATGTCAACCAAATGCTGGCATGTTGGACATTGGCTATTTTACATTCTGCATGATGGTCTGCTGCATCCAGCTCTCATCAACTGGAACTGGGTCTATCAGGCCCTGTCTGACCTGTAGCACACAATGTATACCCAGAGAGTTTGCTTTCTCTTGTGGGGAAGAGCATAACTAGAGGCCACTAATGTAAGATGGTCACCAATAAATCCAAAAGACAGTTTAAAACAGAATGAGAATGTGGAGTTTGCTACCATAGTGGTTGCAGCCAATAGTAAGGATGCATTTAAGGAGTAGCAAGACAAGCACGAGTGCACAGGGAATAGTGAGATATGGTGATGGATTAAAAAAGGTGGATGAGCCAAATGATCTGTTTTGCTGCCATTTGCAAACCTATGTAATATAGAAGTGAATACCATATTTTCTTTCAACAACTTACTGTTAATATATTTAAAATACAGCTGCAAGTGCATTTGTTCAATATATCTTTGTGCTATTGAGTGCCATGCAATAGTGGACTTCTCAGTCAATGTTTTGCTAAGCTGGATATATATTCGCCAGTGGAGTCTGCACTCACTAAGAGCAACACTGAACCACTAAAGGCAAGAACAACAGTAAACTTGATGTTGTTCAAACCATTTAATTGATCCATCATCAAATACATAGGCAGCTGGGTGGCTAACAGGCTGTACTTCTCTCTGCAAGCTGTTATAAATTCTGGGTTTGCACAAGATATTCTATTTGGTTTAGAGTCATCAATCAACTCCATAACCAGACCTTGCACCATCATGATCAGGAATTTCCTCAATATTTAACTGTTAATGTGCCTGGTGCTTTATCAATTAAATCCCTGTTTTGTGTAACTACATACAGTAATCTCATACGCATGCTCAAGTTTATTTCACCTACTTACTGGACTTATAAACACTCTAGTCACACAAGGCCTATTGTAAACTAATCAGCATTTGAATTGTTGCGTGGTTTATATTTGTTGGAATATAATGTTTAGTTTTAGGCATAAAACTTTTAACTACAGAAAACTGGGACATCTGTTTGGGAAACCGATAAGCAATGTTGAAGTAAATGCAATTCAAAGAAGCATGGAGTTGTTAACACTTCAAGACTAATGTGTTCATCACACAAGATCAGAACTCGTAGTGAAAGGAAACTTAAACAAGGGACCTTTGGTATAGTCAAATTGTCTTTCATTAAGTCATTGAAAACAGTGAAAATATATCAAATCTGGGCAAGAAGGTCATAAACTCTATTAACAATTTAAAAAATAGGTTGCAGAATAAAAGAATTACGTTGAAGGTAAATTAATTTATTTGCATTTCTGGCTGATTCATACCAAATCTTGTTACCTTCCCGTGGAGGAAGTGATTCAGGTACCTTGGTTAAAGAGTTCTTTTGTTTAATTTATCTATGTGTGTTTGCTCACAGAAGCACACTGTTGAACTGGGGTTTCATGTAGGAGAAGCAGCTAAAAGATTTGCTATAGCTTGAAGCTAATGGAAGAAGTATAGTGGGCCTCATATAGACTGACGGTAAAATGCAATCAGCCTGCATTGATAACCTGGAAAGAGCTGTACAGAAGTGGTGGCAACCAATTGGGAAAATGCAGTCCATAAATATTGCAAGTCAAGACAAGAAACAGGAGTCCATAAATGTGAAATCCACAACAAAAAATTGGAGGATTACTCAGCTAGACACAAAAGGAAGTATCCCCATGAACATTATATATACCTAGGGCACTAAGGAGTGTTAAAGTAATTTTTGCAGGCCTATGACATACCTTTGGATTGGTCCAAGGAAAAGATTTTTTTCTATTTGTTCATTTGTGGGATGCGGGCATCGCTGGCTGGGCCAATAGTTCTTGCCCATCCCTAGTTGCCCTTGAGAAGGTGGTGGTGAGCTGCCTCCTTGAACTGCTGCAGTGCACCTGCTGTGGGTTGACCCACAGTGCTATTAGGGAGGGAATTCCAGGATTTTGACCTAGCAACAGTGAAGGAATGGCAATATATTTCCAAGTCAGGATGGTGAGTGACTTGGAGTAGAACTTGAAGGTGGTGGTGTTCTCATATGTCTGATGCCCTTATCCTTCTAGATGGAAGTGGTCGTGGGTTGGAAGGTGCTGTCTGGGGATCTTTGATGAATTTCTGCTGTGCATCTTGTAGATAGTACACACTGCTGTTACTGAGCATCGGTGGTGGAGGGAGTGGATGCTTGTGGATGTAATGCCAATCAAGCAGCAACTTTGTCCTGGATGGTGTCAAGCTTCTTGAATGTTGTTGGAGCTGCACTCATCCAGGCAAGTGGGAGAATTTCATCACACTCCTGACAGTTAAGTTATCATAAGGTAAGGGCACTCCTGGGAATTGTGGGTGGCAGAAAGTAGAACTGACTTTATGGCATATGTTTTTCTCAGCTATACTATTAAGTTAATTGTATTTGCTTTATTTAGTCTCATCTTACAGAATTTATTTTTATTTAAAAACATGAAGTCTTTGGTGTAGTTCTATTATTTAATTGATAGATGTTTTAACCTCTTCGTTCAATGTTGATAGTCCCTTACAGGTCTTAATAGTACATAAAAATGAAAATGAACACAGGACAAATGCTCTCACATTGTTCCTGGCAGCGGTGATGAATAATTAGCACTGGAATAGTTGGCTGACCACATCACAATCATAGAAACATAGAAACATAGAAAATAGGAGCAAGAGGAGGCCATTTGACCTTTTTGGGCCTGTTCTGCTATTCATCACGATCACGGCTGATCATCCAACTCTAGCCCATAACCTTTGATCCCATTTGCCCCAAGAGCTCTAGCTACCTCCTGTATACATTCAATGTTTTGGCATCAACTACTTCCTGTGGTAATGAATTCCACAGGCTCACCATTCTTTGGGTGAAGAAATGTCTCCTCATCTCCATCCTAAATGGTCTACCCTGAATCCTCGGGCTGGTTCTGGACCCAGCCACTATCAGGAACATCCTCCCTGCATCCACCCTGTCTAGTCCTATTAGAATTTTATAAATCTCTATGAGATTCCCCCTCATTCATTTGAACTCCAGTGAAAACAATCCCAACCTAGTCAATCTCTTCTCATACGTCAGACCCGCCATCCACGGAATCAGCCTGGTAAACCTTCGCTGCACTCCCTCGAGAGTAAGAGCATCCTTCCTCAGAAAAGGAGACCAAAACTGCACACAATATTCCAGGTGTGGTCTCGTCAAGGCCCTGTACAACTGCAACAACACATCCCTGCTCCTGCACTCGAAACCTCTCACAATGAAGGCCAACATACTATTTGCCTTCTTTACCGCCTGCTGCACCTGCATGCTTACCTTCAGTTACTGGTGCACAAGGACACCCAGGTCCCACTGCACACTCCCATCTCCCAATTTACAGCCATTCAGGTAGTAATCTGTCTTCTTGTTTTAGCTTCTGAAGTAAACAACCTCACATTTATCCAAATTATACTGCATCTGCCATTGACTTACCCACACACCCAACCTGTCCAGATCATGTTGAAGGATCTCTGCGTCCTCATCACAGTTCATCCTCCCACCCAACTTGATATCATCTGCAAACTTTCAGATGTTACATTTTGTTCCCTCATCCAAATCATTAATGTATATTGTGAATAGCTAGCGTTCCAGCACCGATCCCTGTGGCACCCCACTAGTTAGTGCCTGCCAATTTGATTGGACCCATTAATTCCTACTCTTTGTTTCCTTGTTGCCAGCCAGTTTTCTATCCATCTCAATACACTTCCCCCAATCCCATGTGCTTTAATTTTTCACAATAGCCTCTTATGCAGGACTTTGTCAAATGCTTTCTCAAATAAACCAAATTGACCGGCTCCCCCTTGTCAAATCTACTAGTTACATCTTCATAGAATTCCAACAGATTTGTCTAGCATGATTTCCCCTTCATAAATCCATGCTGACTCTGTCTGATCCTGCCACTGCTTTCTAAATACTTCGCTATGAAGTCCTTGATAATTTTCCCCACTACCGATGTTAGGCTTACTGGTCAAAAATTCCTTGTTTTCTCTCTACCTCCCTGTTTGAATATTGGAGTGACATTAGCTATCCTCCAATCTGCAGGGACCGTTCCAGAGTCGATAGAATCCTGGAAGATGGCCACCAGTGCATCCACTATTTCTAGAGATACTTCCTTAAGTACTCTGGGATGTAAATTATCAGGCCCTGGGAATTTATCCACCTTCAATCCCATCAATTTTCCAGTAGCATTTCTCTACTAATATTGATCTCCCTCAATTCTTCCCTCTCACTAAATCTTGCATTTTACAACGTTTCTGGTATCTGATTTGTGTCTTCTTTTGTGAAGACAGAACCAAAGTATAAATTCAGTTGCTCAGCCATTTCTTTATCCCCTATTATACATTCCCCCATTTCTGTCTGTAGGGGACTGACATTTGTCTTCACCAATCTCCTTCTCTTTACGTACCTGTAGAAACTCTTAGTATCAGTCTTTATGTTCCCCGCAAGCTTACTTTCATACTATATTTTCCCCTTCTTAATCAATGCCTTGGTCGTTCATTGCTGAATTCTAAACTTCTCCCAATCCTGAGACATATTATTTTTCTTTGTCAATCTGTATGCTTCTTTCTTGGATTGGATACTATCTCTCATTTCCTTTGTAAACCATAGATTAGCTCTCTTACCTATTTTGCTCAATTCCTAAACTTTGCATGCATGCATTCCTACACTTTCCATTCACTATCCTCCCTGGAATATATAAATGCTTCAAATTCATGTAGCATACTTGATATATGTACCTCTTCCAGCATGAAGAAATGCTGTAGATGTAATATCTTTCAAGCTAAATTTAACTTAATGGCATTATTTTAATTAAATTGTCCAAAATTCTACTCTATTAAATAGACTAAATTCTTGATAAACCATTGATTCAGAAGTACAGAACTGAAATATTTCTGAAAAGAAAGACATGCTGTAGAAGGGTTTTGTTTTGTATTCAGGGCAAACACACAAATTCCAAATTAATACAATTAGAATCCCTACAGTGTGCAAGCAGGCCATTCAGCTTATCAAACCCACACCGACCCTCCAAAGAGCATCCCACCCAGACCCACCTCTACATTTACCACCCTAGATACTATGGGCTATTTAGCATAGCCAATCCACCTAACCTGCACATCTTTTGACTGTGGGAGGAAACCCACACACACACCAGGAGAATGTGCAAACTCCACACCGACAGTCGCCTGAGGCTGGAATCGACCCTGGGTCCCTGGTGCTATGAGGCAGCAGTGCTAACCATGGAACCACAATGGCACCCATATATAGAAAGAAGTAGAATGCTCATTGGTGGGCTGACTCTAAACGGTTGAAGCATTGGTATGGAGACAGTAATGGAGAACAAAGGTTCCCAAACAAAAGCAGAAGCTGCTGGAAAAGCTCAGCAGGTCTGGCGGCATCTGTGAAGAGAAATCAGAGTTAATGTTTGGGTCCATCGGACCCGAAATGTTACCTCTAATTTCTCTTCACAGATGCTTTCAGACCTGCTGAGCTTTTCCACAACTTTTCTCTTTGTTTCTGATTTACAGCGTCTGTAGTTCTTTTGTTTTTTTTTATATAGGATCCCAAAGCTTGCAGGTAATTCAAAAACAGTACAAGGCTGAACATAACTACAGGGAGGATGTGATTACATTACAGAAGGTGCAGAGGAGTTTCACCATAATGTCACACAGGCTGGAGAGTTTCAGATATGAAAAGAGACTAGACAGGCTAGGATTGTTTCTCTTGGAGCAGAGAGCTGAGGTACAACCTGATTTAGATCTATAAAATTGTAAGGGAGTCTGGATAGGATAGATAGGAAGGAACTTTTCCTTTTCAACGAGGGGTCAATAATCAAGGGCATGGATATAAGATAAGGGGCAGGAGGTTTAGAGGGAGTTTGAAACAAATTTTGGGATATCTAGAATTTACTGCCTGAAAGCATGGTAGAGCTAGGAACCAATACAACATTTAAGAAGGATTTAGGCAATCACATGATAGCACACAAGGCGATGGGTTAAGTGCTAGGAAGTGGGATTAACATAGATAGGTGCTTGATGACCAGCGTAGACACAATGGGTCAAAGGGCTTCTTTCAATGGTGTAATACATCTCTATATTTCCCCTGCTTGTACAGAACACGTTCTTGAGCATGAATGTATATCATTCCCAGCTTGTGTAATTGTGTCATGTTACGAACTCAACTGATTATCATGGCATAATTACACAAGTGGAGATATTAGCAAACTCAGGATTGCCTGTTGGGCAGATGCTGGTATTGTAGCTGTCCTGAAACAGCTTAGCTCAGAGCACTGCTCATTTTGGACAATAAGTCTTTAGTTATATTGCTGGGCTTTTAATTAAGGTCCACAACCTTTCCTGTACTTAATGCCTTGAATGATTTCTTAATATCTAGTGGAGTGAATTGAATTGACTGAAGAATGTCAGATTGTCAGGCTAAAACAGATGAATTAATAGCACAAATAGAGGTTCATGGGTATGACCTTACAGTTATTATGGAGATAACAGGGTTATAAAGAAATCAAACCTGGGAACTAAATATTCAGGGGTATGTGACATTTTGGAATGACAGGCAAGAAGAAAATGGAGGTGGGGTAGCTTTGTTGGTATGAGATGGAATATGTTAGAAGGCAAGAAATGAGCATGAATTGGAAAATGCAATATGTATATTAGAGGAGATAAGAAATAACTGGGTAAGAAGACTCTAGTAAGCGTAACCCATGAAGTGGTTATAGAGAATACAGAGAATAAATCATGGGATGATGAGGGCATGTAGAAAAGGCAGTATATTAATCATGGATAACACTAATCTTCATGTGATTTGGATAAACAAATTAGCAGAGGTAGCCACAAGGAAGAATTCACAGTGTGTTTTTGGGATAGTTTCCAAGAACAACATGTTGTGGATCCAACCAAGGTTGAGGCAATTTTGGATCTGGTAATGTATAATGAGGCAGGTTTAATGAACAAGCTCGGAGAAAAAGATTCAAGAAGTGAATATAACATGGTAGAATTTAACATTCAGTTTTTAGGTCCACAACAATTTAAATAACGATAATTATAAAAGAAGGTGGGCAGGGTTGGCTGAAGTGGACTGGGAAAGGGGTTTATCAGAAAAGATGATTAATGAACAATGGCAGACATTTAGTAGTTAATAATTCACAAGAAAAAATATATCCCTGCGAGTATGAAGGATTCCAAGAAGGGGATAAACTGACCAGGGTTAACCAAGGAAGCATAGTATCAAATTGAAAGAAAAGTCACAAAATATGACACAAATTATTGATAAACCAGAGTATTGAGGGTTTTAATAATCATCAAAAGATGTAATAAAGAGGGAAAACATAAACTTTGAAGTTAAGCTAACAAGTAATATAAAAAACATACGGTAAAAGTTTCCTTAAAAATATTAAAGGGAACAGAGAGGCCGAAGTGTACAAAGAGTCCTTAGAGAATTAGGCTGGGGAAATATTAATGGGGAACCAGGAAATGATAGAGGAGTTGAATAAATACTTTGCATAAATCTTCATGACGAAGGACACTAGTAACATTCCTAAAATACAAAATAATCAAAGGGCAAAAGGGAGGGGCAGAAATAAGTACAATATCTATCACGAGAGTAAAGTACTTTCATTGGCAGGGGATTTGAGTTTAAGAGCAGCGAGGTCATGCTGCAGCTCTATAAAACCCTGGTTAGACCACACTTGGAATATTGTGTTCAGTTCTGGTCGCCTTATTATAGGAAGGCGTGAAAGCTTTAGAGAGGGTGCCGAGGAGATTTACCACGATGCTGCCTGGACTGGAAGGCAGGTCTTATGAAGAAAGGTTGAGGGAGCTAGGGCTTTTCTCTTTGGAGCAAAGAAGGATGAGAGGTGACTTGATAGAGGTATACAAGATGATGAGAGGCACAAATAGAGTGGATAGTCAAAGACTTTTTCCCAGGACGGAAATTAGTATCATGAGGGGACATAATTTAAGGTATAAGGGAGATGTCAGATGGTTCTTTACACAGGGAGTCGTGGATGTATGGAATGCGCTGCTGGCAGTGGTAGTGGAGTCAGATACATTAGGGACATTTAAGCGACTCTTGGATAGGCACATGGATGTCAGTAAAATGTAGGGTATGCAGGGTAGATTGATCTTAGCGTCAGATAATAGATCGGCACAACATCATGAGCCAAAGCGCCGTACTGTGCTGTACTGTTCTATGTTCTATGTTCTACTAGTGAAACTAATGGGGCTAAGGCAAATAAGTTCCCTGGTTACATCTTAGGATATTAAAGGAAGCAGCTACAGTGATAGTGGATGCATGAGAAGTAATTTTCCAAGAATTCTTAGATTCTGGAAAAGTCACAGGTTATTGGAAAATTGCCAATATAACACCTTTATTCAAAAAGGGAGGGAGTAAAGAAAGTAACTACATGCCAATAAGCATAGTTTATGTCATTTGGAAAATATTAGAGATCACTGTAAAGGATGCAACAGAAAATCATTTAGAATTACATAATATAATCAAATGGAGTTAATATTACTTTATGAAGGGGAAATCTTATCTAAAAGATGTATTAGAATGCTTTGTGGACATAACAAGTAGAATAGTTACTGGGGAACCAGTAGATGTAATGCATTTGGATTTCCTAAAGGCATTCAATAAGGTGCCGGGCATAAGGCTACTTAATAAGATAAGTGCCAAGAGAATTAGAGGCATTATGTTAACATGGAGAGAAGGCAGAGAGTTAAGATAAGGGGCATATCAGAATGGCAACCTGTAACTAGTGGTGTGCCACAGGGATCAGTATTAGGGTCACAATTATTTACTATAAAATCATATAATATACATATGTTAATGACATGGAAGGAAATGAATGCACTATAATGAAGTTATAAGTGGGAGGACAAGTGGAGAGGAGTCAGCAGAGAGATATAGCAGGTTAAATGATTGGGCAAAAACTTGGCAGAAAGAATATGATGTGGGAAAATCTGAAGTTAGGCACTTTGGCAGGAAGAATAGAGGAGCTGAATATTATTTAAATGGAGAATGACTGCAGAAAGCAACAGCTCAGAGGGTTTTAGGGTCATCATGCATGAATTACAAAAAGAACACAGAAATTCAAGAAATAATAGGAAAGGCAAATGGAACATAAAAGCAGGAAAGACGTTCTCAATGACTGAGGAGTCCAGAATGAGGGGGTCACAGGCTAAGGGCAAGGGATAGGCCTTTTAGGACAATGATGAGGGAAGGTTTCTACACCCAGACAGTGGTGAGCCTGTGCAATTCTCTGCCATAGAAAACTGTTGAGGCCAAAACATTAAAGACTTTCAAGAAAGATATAGGTAAAGTTCTTAGGACTAAAAGGATCAAAGTGAATGAGGAGAAAGCAGGAGCAAAGTACTGATTTGGATGATCAGCCGTGATCATACTGAATTAGGCTTAAAGGGTTGAATGGCCACTTGAGCCTGCTATTGGCTCCTGTTTTCTATGTTTCTATGCTTAATCGTGACTGGATATGGTAGCACTGCAGAGCTTTAATCTGATCTGTTGCTTTTGGAATCGCTTAGGTCTGTCTATTTACAGTATTTTCTCTACAATGACTCTATATAGTGGCACAACAAACAGAAACGTTCATCTGTTAATGTGGCAACTATTGTTGTCAGCCCGAGAGAACACTGAATATCAGATTCATTCATTTAATTGGAACTCAATGGACTAGAGCTCTCCTCTGGCTGCCAAGCTGTGGAATTGTGCAAACAACCATAGGTAAACAGTGCTGATTAATTACTAACAACAGAGACAGCAGAGACATGCTTGTCGTCATGGTGTTCTTGAATTCCAGCTGGATTACTGCATGGAGGAACAAGGGAGGTGGGCGAAATGCAATTCAGTCAACTACAATTTTGAACAATAGCAATAAATATCTTGTGGTCATATGCTTCTGTTGTGTCAAAGCAAAAATGTAAGCATATAGGTTCAAAATCCATTGTGCTCAGAGGGAGATAAAATTCACTTTTTGTCAAAGATCTACAAAAACAAAGAGTATTTTGTTTTATTTCTGGCCCATGGGATGGAATCTGTCGATTTATACATCACCTTAGAATCTTTAACTGATTCTTTAATATTTGGTACCACTGTATAATACGATAACTTTGAACAGGACCATGCGTTTCCTTTGTCTATGAGTGACAACATATAAAACTCATACTCCATCATCTGTTTTTTGACACCCATGTGTAATGTAATTCATCTGCCAACCCCAGATTTATTAGTTTCCTTATTGCTTAAACTGCCAGATAGAAAGTGGAGGCAAAAAATCAGGAAACATTGATCAAACCCTTGAAATATAATTAGGTAACAGAAGTTCCAAATTATGAAACTGGTAATATAAAACTCTCCATCACAACCTTTGCTCACAATTTCTACCCCCACTGTTTGGCTTAATGTAATGATTCTTGGTTTAAGAGGGTTCTGAAGAGTCATATCAGATTTGAATCATTAACTTTGTTACTCTCTGCACGGATGCTCCCAGACCTGCTGAGCTTCTCCAGCACCTTCTGCTATTATTTCTGATCTCCTGCATCTGCAGTATGTGGCTTTTGTTAACATTCTTCTATGTTGATAATAATGTAATATATTTATGGCAATTGGTAGAATAGAATTGAAGTTGCTGAAGAAAGACACATTTTATTGAAGCTTTTTGTGTTGCTTTCGTTAGGACAGTTCAGGGAGAAAACTATCATATAAACTGTATGAAAGCAAAGTGCTAATTGGATGACATGTGGACTCTTGTCATGGCACTGCCATGTGAAATGCACCAATTAATGATGATTGACAGTTCACTGTCAGGCTTTGTTTAAATTTTAAATCTGCGGTTTGGCCCTGATTTGATCAGGGCATTTGTCTGAGAAATGAAATGGTGAATTGCAGTCACCTATTTTGTTGAGTTGAAACAGGTGCATTCTTTCTGTCTGCAAGAAACAGGGCCCTGAGTATTAATATATTTAACTTCCACTACACACAAAGTGTGTCAAACTGACAATCTTAAAATGGTTGTCAGTGTAATTCCTTAGACACTCAGCCACTATGGGCACCTTTGCGTTTCCAGGTATGTAGACTATACATCCCAAACACGGATGGATTACATCAAACAGCATAGCCCTTCAGCTGTATGCAACAAGCAAATTCATGACTGGGCTTAGCCAGCTGCACTAGCAAAAACTGCAACACAGTATCCGACATTGATATGATTCCGCAACTCAACAACATTTGCTGGATAATTCTGAGTGTGTGGCTACTTCTACCAATACAGTCATTGGCAAATGCATCTGCAGCAGGTCAATCAGTAAGGCTAAGCTCAAGTATGCTTTTCCCTCTTGTTCTTCCCTATACCACCTGCTACAGACCCAGACCAGCAGCTATGTCCTTTAGGACTTGACCATCTCAGTCAGTAATGGTGCTGCTGAGACACTTTTGCGATGGACAGGACGTTCCCCCACCCTGAGTATATTCTGCACTCCTGCCAACCTCAGCAGTTACTCCAAAATGTACAAGAAGGAGGACTACGGATTCACCAGCTGAGGGGTGGGTTGGGGATACGTTGGTGGTTCCTTTCCCATGTTAGATCTGGTGCCATGAGACCACATGGGGTTCAGCATTGAGAACATTGAGAACTCCCAGGGCAGCACCCTCTGGCTCCACACCTCTGTGCTGCCACTTCTGCTGCCTCTGTCCTGCAATCGGATCACAAAATGTTGATGGTGTTATCAGGGACATTGCCTGTAAGGTATGATTCCATGAGTATGACTATATTAGACTGTTAATTGACAAGTCTGTGAGACCACTTTCCCAATTTTGGCATTTGCCCCCAGATGCTGGTGAAGAAGACTCTGCAGGATTGACAGGGCTGCATCTGCTTTTGTTGTTTTCAGTGCGTAGGTTGATGCCGTCTGTTCTTACTCCTCTTTTTATGGCTCTTTCACTGTTGACGTAACTGAATGGCTTGCTGGACTAGTTTAGAGGGCAGTTAAGACTCAACCATGTGGCTGAGTCACACGGAGGCAAGAAGACTTCCTTCCTTAAAGGGCATCAGTGAACCAGATGGGCTTTCACAACAATCAACTATGGTTTTGTGTTCATTGTTGAACTTTTAATTTCAAATTTCCCCAGGTGGTGAGATTTGTACCCGGTTCCCTGGAGAATTATCTGGATCACGAGCCTAGTGATAGTACCACTACACCACTACCTTTCTCTTGCTTGCTTTCTGTCCTCTCTAGCAGTTCCTCTCAGTAAAATTTGACTCTTTTGGCATCATGTGAGATTTAGAATGGGCCCATCTCCCACTCATGTACCTGACTCTAGTGAACGAAGAAGGAGGGAGAACTAAACAGGACATTGGTTAGGCCACTATTGGAATAGTGTGTGCAATACCAGTCTCCCTGCTACAGGAAGGATATTGTGAAACTTGAACAGGTTCAGAAAAGATTTACAAGGATATTGCCAACATTGGAGGGTTTGAGCTACAGGGAGAGGCTGAATAGGCTGAGGTTAATTTCCCTGGAGCGTCAGAGGCTGAGGGGTGATCTTATAGAGGTTTATAAAATCATGAAGGGCATGGATGGGGTAAATAGACAAGGTCTCTTCCCCAGGGTAGAGGAGTCCAAAATTAGAGGGCATAGGTTTAAGGTGAGAGGGGAAGGATTTAAAAGGAACCTAAGAGGCAACTTTTTCATGCAGAGGGTGGTATGTGTGTGGAATGAGCTACCAGAGGAAGTGGTGGAGGCTGGTACAATTACAACATTTAAAAGGCATCCGGATGGGTATATGAATAGGAAGGGTTTGGAGGCAAATGGGCCAAATGCAGGCAAATGGGACTAGATTTATTTAGGATATTTATTTAGGTCAGAATGGACGAATTGGACTGAAGGGTCTGTTTCCGTGCTGTACATCTCTGTGACTCCATGTGTTCTCACTCATAAAAGGATATAGAGCCAGACGGCACATGTTTAAAGAATTTTTCAAAAGCAGCAATTGTGAGATGAGAAAAAAAGTATTCATACAGTGAATAGTGAGAGTCTGGAATGCACTGGCTGGTGAAGGCAGGTTCAACTGAAGCATTCAAAAGGGCATACAATACTGCCTAAATAAAACAATGTACAGAGTTACTTGGAAAAGGCAGGAGATTGTCAAGAAGTCAAAATGGTCAGGGAGTCAATGCAGACACGATACACTGAGTGTTCTCCTTTATGCGTGATAACAACTCTGTGAGTCATGCGTATTAGATTTTCAATTAATTCTTTAACAAATTCTTGGCCAATTTTTCACCTCCATCAACATGAAGCCATTCTTTGAGGAAGAATATTTGTCATTTGTGAAATTAAATGATTCTCAGATGTGATCTGAAGGAACCTAAAATCGTCACTCAGTTTATTTAGCAAAATTCCTCCAGAATGAGCTATCCTTTAGAGAGTATGTAACGTGCATAGTCGATAACAAAGAAATGACAGATGCAGTAAATAAATCACTTTGTAGATCCAAAAAGACACCCCAGTAATGCCTGTAAATTCTGGAGGATAAAGGAGGGAGGGTTTTGTTGAAATTCTAATCACTGGAGAAGAGGCACTTCAGATATTGTTGGAGCTACAGGTTGATAAGTTTTGGTTCTGATGGACTTCAACCTATGGTCTTAAAAAAGGTGGCTAATGAGATCATAGGTGCATTGGTGTTAACTTTTCAAAATTCATTAAATTCTAGAAAGGTTCCATTTAACTGAAAGGTAGCAAATATAACAATCCTAATCAAGAAGAGTATGGGGAAGGAAGAATGAAAACTAGAAGCCAATTGGCTCATTGTCAGCAGTAGAGAAGGTGTTAGAATTGATTGTTAAGGAGGTTATAACAGTGTCCTTGGAAAAACTCGAGGTAATTTGGAAGGGTCAACATGATTTTGTGCAAGCAAAATTCTGTTAACAGGTTTATTGAAATGCTTTGAAGGAGTATACATGATGTGGATAAAGGGGAACCATTTGATGTCCTGTGCTTGGATTTCCAGAACATATTTGAGAAGGTTCCAGATAAAAGGTGAAAAATAGGAGTTCATGGTTTGGAGGTAATATACTAGCATGGATACAGAATTGGCTGGCTGGTAGAAAACAGAAAGTATGAATAAACGGGTCTGTTTCAGACTGTCAGAATGTGATGAGTGGGATCCTGTGGTGGTTTGTACTGAGCCTCAACCCTTTACAATATACATCAATGACTTGGTGAGGGGATTGAAGGCTTGGTGGCTAGATTTATACATGGCAAAGGTAGGTTGGAGAATTTATTATGAAGATGGCATATCAAGGATTGATATAGATAAGTGGTAAGGTCCCAAGAAGTGTTGCTGAACAAAGAGACCTTGGAGTGCACGTTCATAGTTCTGTGAAAGCAGAGTCGCAGGTAGATAGGATAATGAAGAATGTGTTTGGTATGCTTGCCTTATTGGTCAGTGCATTGGGTATAGGCGTTGGGAGGTCGTGTTGCTGCTGTACAGGACATTGGTTAGGCCACTATTGGAATTCTGCGTGCAATTCTGGTCTCCCTGCTATAAGAAGGATGTTGTTAAACTTGAAAGGGTTCAGAAAAGATTTACAAGGAGTTGCCAAAGTTGGAGGGTTTGAGCTATAGGGAGAGGCTGAATAGACTAGGACTATTTTCCCTGGAGCGTTGGAGGCTGAGGGGTGACCTTATAGAGGTTTATAAAATCATGAGGGGCATAGATAGGGTAAATAGACAAGTTCTTTTCCCCGGGGTGGGGGAGTTCAAAACTAGAAGGCAAAGGTTTAAGGTGAGAGGGGAAAGATTTAAAAGGGATGACCTTTTCACCCAAAGGGTGGTGCGTATGGAATGAGCTGCCAGAAGAAGTGGTGGAGACTGGTACAATTACAACATTTAAAAGTCATCTGGATGGGTATATGAATAGGAAGGGTTTAGAGAGATATGGGCCAAATTCTGGCAAATTGGACTAGATTTATGTAGGGCATCTGGTTGGCATGGATGAATTGGACCAAAGGGTCTGTTTCTGCACTGTATATCTCTATGAATCTATGACTCAAAGTTACACGAGTGGACAAAAATGTGACAGATGGGAGTATAATGTGGGAAAATATGGAAATTTTGGAAATTTGGCAGGAAGAATAAAAAAAGCAGAGCATTATTTAAATAGAGAAAGCCTGCAGAATTTCAAAATGCAGAAGGATCTAAATGTTCTACTGCATGAGTTACAAAGGGGTTGTGTGCAAGTACAGCAGATTATCAGGTAGGGGTGATGCTATCCTTTATTAAGAGAGGAATTGAACATGTAAGGATATTCTGCTTTACTAATACAATGCACTGGTGAAATTATATCTTAAATACTGTGCACAGTCTTGCTCTCTTTATTTAAGGAAGGATGCAAATGCATTGGTTCAGAGAAAGTTTGCTAAGTTGACACCTGGAATGAGCAGGTTTATAAGGAAATATTTTGCTGGAGTTACAAAGAGCAAAGGATGATTTAATTGAAGTGTATAAGATCCTGGATGGCGTTGACAAGGTGCATAGGGAAAGGATGGTTATCTTCATGAATGAGACCAGAACCAGGGGACATGGTTTTAAAACTAAGGGTCACACTTTTAGGACAGAAATGAGGGGATTTTTTTTTGCCTCTCCCAGAGGGTTGTGTAACTTTGGAACTTTCCGCCTCAGAAGAGAGTGGAACCGGGGCTCACTGAATATTTTTAAAGCGGAGGTAGACAGCTTCTTGTTAGGCAGGGGAATCAAAAATTGCCAAGTTCAGATGAGAATGGGGACTTCGGAACAGAAACAGATCAGCCATGATCAGGATGGCATGGTGGCTAACAGTGCTGCCTCACAGCGCCAAGGACCCGGATTCGATTCCACCCTCAGGTCACTACCTGTATGGAGTTTACACGTTCTCTCTGTGTCAGTGTGGGTTTCCTCCAGGTGCTCTGGTTTCCTCCCACAATCAAAATATGTGCAGGTTAGATGGGTTGGCCATGCTAAATTGCCCGTACTGTCCAGGGATGTGTGGGCGAGGCGGATTAGCCATGGGAAATGCGAGGTAACAGGGATAGGACAGAGGGGTTGGGTCTGGGTTGGATGCTCTTCAGAGGGTCAGTGTGGACTCAATGGGCCAAATGGCCTGCTTCCACACTGTAGGTATTCTATAATTCTATGATCTTACTGATTGGCGGAGACAGTTGAAGCGTCAATGGCTGATTTCATGTGTCATATGAAATCTTCAAATATGATTAGTTTTTTTTATGAAATATATTTTAAAAAGCAGCTTTTACTAAAAGAATACAAAAAGAAGAATCCTCCAGGGGACCATATTTTTTGTAACCAGTCAATATAGTCTTCAAGGTGTTGCTTTGCCTTACCTCTTGTCATTACGATTCCTGCTAGTACCTTATGCCTTGCATGTGAGGAGGTCAAATTGTCTGTCAGCTCTTTGAATTTCTCTGTGACCATCTGGAATACTGCATCCGCAAACTCCTGAAAGACACAGGTATATTTTATTGCTGTGAGGCTTGTTTTTAGCATGATCTTATGTTGTCCACATATCAAAGGCCACCAGTTTCATGTTTCCTTCTCTTCCTGAGCAATTGTTATGATAAAAAGAGAGAAAAAGCAAGTGATATTTGATTCTGTCCTAAATGCTGGATAATTTCACTTACCAATAATTTGTTACTTTTTACCCTGAACAACAAAACAACAGGCATGATCCATTCAAAATATATGCTCCATATTTATTTGTTATGTCTCAATCTTCACTGCTGTGTTCAGTAAGTGCTGTAACCTGTTATTAATCTTCCCTTCTTCTTTCTAGTTCACTTTTTATATTAGGTGAAAGTTTTAAATCATTTTAATGATTCATTTGTTCAGGTTAAATTATAAATACATACAGTTGAAACTGGAAAATGCAAAATGAGCTTTGCATATTTTAAGGTTCTAATTTGTTTTTCTTGTTTTCTGTGAGTTAGCAGTGATGAATAATTCTTAGCCTGTGATTACCACTATACATAATATAGATGCACTTTGCAATTTTCATTATATTCATCTCAGTGATAGTTTTAATAGTTTTGTATGTAGTAGAATCTAAGTAATTTTGACAGACTTAAATGACGAACCTAGATTTTTGTGATTAACTTATATTTATATGAATTTCTGCATGTGCCTGTGGATGTTTTGAAAATTCTTTGGAACATATCCAGCAGATAAATAAAAATGAAAGGTTATCTTAAGGCCTTCAAAACCTTTAAGGCCAAAACCAATAAAAGAGGAGGATTTCTTAATTTCTTGCTGATAATCAACCTGAAAAAGGGAGTTAGTTTCCCTGGAATATTGTGAAGGCAGTGATACAGAGCACTAACTGCTGCTCTGTACTTTCAACATTATCTTTAATCGTTCTCTAATGGAACATCACATGTTGCCTAAAAACCAATTAAGATAGTTATTTAGAATAGATCTTATTTGAATGTCAGATAGGTATTGCCTGTTTTAATTGAGCTACTGTTTTAATTGGGCTACAATGCCTTATTCTGGCATGATCCCTTTTATAATTTCATATCAATGATGCATTTATGTTTACTCACATGTGTCATTCATCTGTGAGTCATTTGACTATCATTAATAATGATGATGAAAAGAATTAATCAATTTTAAATGATTGGATTAATATTTAAAATTCGCAAGAAGACAAATGATGCTATAAGATGCATATGATTTAATGAACACACCAACCCATAAGTCCTCTGTTTTATCTGTCACACGTCAGATGCCATGCTTGCAAGTCACTTTGTAAAGAGCAAATTTATTTGACCCAAATTCATGATTGACAGAACATGCAGGATTTTAAAAATTCCAGTCTCGGGCCTGGTTTGCTTTCCTGTAAAAACAGTGATAATAAAACCATTTTTAAGAGCCAAAGTTAATATTTTTTGTAATGAGTATCAAAATGAGACAAACTTCGTAAAACACAAACTCAGTGGTGTTTTCTTCTGAAATAGCATCATTGATAAAGGCAATGGAAGTTAAATGATTACAAGATAAAATAATTCTCACATAAAACCCTGAATAAAAATTCCTGTAACTGAATGTGATACTGATGACACCACTTGCATGGCAGTTGTAGTCAGACTTACAGAGTTTGCAATTATGAATGTCATTTAGCAGAGGCTAATGAGTGGCAGTAGAAATGAAGTTCAGAAAATGCTGGTGGTAATTCTGATAGTGAATATTGCGGAGAATGTCCCATTGGATTGGAAACATGCCATCTGCCAAGTGAATAAACTTGGCTAACTGGAGGCCCAATAGTCTCACACTGATAACTCACCTTAACTTGGTTTGAGAGGAGGCAGATTCTGCTTGCCCACCTTTTTGACAAATTTACATTACAAGTGTTATGCTGAATAATCTTCTGGAATGCCTTCAATAAAGTTTCATGTGAAATACTACTATTTAGGTTTCACTGTGCAAACGCCAGGTAACAAGTAATTAAGGAACTGATGGAAGAGAAGCAGTCAACAGTTACTAGTTCAAGGTGTACACTGGAGAAGTGTACTGAGTGGGGTATACCAGGGCCTGATGTTCAGATTTCCATTATCTCCAATCTCATTCCAGTGTTCAAGTCCCACAGTGGTCTTGCAATCTCCCTACCTCTGTAACCATCTCCAGCCTTAGAATCCTCCGAGATCTCTGCACACTTACAATTCTAATTTTAGGCACTCCAACACTGATGATAGTGCCATCAAAGGCCACTAGCCCTGAAATTCCCTCCCTAAACCTCTCTGCCTCTTGACTTCTCATCTCCTATGATGCACCTTGAGACATTTTACTACATGAATGATAACATGTAAATGTAATTTGTTGTTGCTGTTATTGTAAATGAATGCTCTGGAATACAAGTTAATCAAATGAAGTGAGAGGGTCATTAGACTTAGCTGGATCAACTGGGACTAGGACCCGAGAGCACAGTCTCAGAGTGAAGCATTGATTCTTTAGAACTAAGATGAGGAGGAATTTCTTCGGCTAGAGAATGGTGAATCTGTGGAACACATTGTCACAGAAGGCTGTGGAGGCCAAGTCACTGAGTGTCTTTCAGAGATAGATAGGTTCTTGCTTAGTAAATTGATCAAGGGCTACAGGGAGAAGGCAGAAGAATGGGGTTAAGCCACATATCAGCCATGATTGAATGGTGGAGTAGACTCAATGGACCAAGTGACCTAATTCTGTTCCCATATCTTATGGTCTTAGGGAACCACAGAAGAATTTTTAAAACTTTTAAACCATATAAAATGACATTCAGCAAAGATAAGTTTCTGCATATTAACATTAAAAAGGGCATAGCTAATGAAGGAATAGTGTGGAATTGGCTCAGATATGGTAAATGTCGGCTTTATTATTACTCCCAGTTACTTTCCAGGTTCTCCTCAAGCGAGTCTGTGATTTACCATGTTCATGCCTTGAAATTTAGCTCAGCTGGTATTAGCATATAATTGCTACATGAAATCCCTTTGACTGATATTTCAAGGAAGGCACTGATCTATTTGAAATAATCAGTTAACCTCTCTATTAAACAGCAGGTAAAATAATTTTAGGTTAATATATTAAGTGCTCATATACACTAAGGTTCAAGCAGCTTCCCTTAAGGCATAAGGGTTGAATTTGTTATCGATGACAGACCTGGACAACTTATTTAAGTTAGATGCCACAGAATAATTTGACCCTATGATGCAGATTCATCCCAAGTATAATGAGGCATTTCGATCATCTGCCTTAGATATTTTTGGCCTCTTTTCAAAAATATTCCCAGCCAAGCATTGAAGCAGATAATGCAGAACATCTCAACTTTATGTTGAATTTTGTTATTTTGGAGAGTTGGTCTATTTTGGTTTGCCCTGCTTTGACATGGACTTGTTAACAGAACAAGATAGTTTTCATAAAGGCATTCTAAGGATCTCTTCCTTGGACTGTCTGCTTCAATATAGCTGTGATAGAGTTTGGACACCCTCCTCTGGCAACTAGCTTTGTTTGACCACATTTTTATCACTCAGATGTGACAGCATTTCAAAACACTCATCACTGCAGAAATATATTTCTGCCATATCTTTGGATTTGCATTGTGCTTACAGTCTTGCAACCATTACATTTCAAACTGTTTTATAAAACCACACATAAACAAAACCCCAGGGTCTTTATGACAGATCTTGCACCTTTATTTTTTTTTCAATTCATCTTCATTTTCCAGCACATGTCTTGGGGTAAGTGACAGCACCAGATCTGCGGCCTTCTAAATCTTTGAATTTTTTTCTGAAATCTAAACTAAGAATGCACCTTCAGGTTTCTAACAACACCATGTTACTGTGTAGACAAATTGGTCTTTTTTTTTGTCATAGCTTGCATGATGCCTGCAAATACGAACAATTCTTCACCCTGCCTCTAGGGTTGTTACCTGATCTGTGTGATGGCAGTGCGGATCCAGGTGGAGTTATAATTGATGGTTATATGGCTCAGGGGATGCTGATGATGATAAGGAATCACTCGAAGTTGCGTACAGGGATGAAGACTTGATTTGATTTAAGTTATTGTTGTAGTCACGTGTGCCTTAGCACGGTGAAAAGCTTTGTTTTGTGAGCAGTACAGGCAGATCATAGCAAACAAGGACACACAGATCACAGAGCGAGGCATACCAGGTTACGGCTGCAGAGGAGGTGCACAAAGCAAGATCAACATTGGCAAGATCAACAATATTTAAAGTTAGAGAGACCCATTCACCAGTCAAATTTTTTTTCTTTATTCATTCACAGGATGAGGGCATCGCTGGCTAGGCAGCATTTATTGCCCATCCCTAATTGCCCAGATGGCAGTTAAGAGACAAACTACATTGCTGTGGGTCTGGAGTCACATATAGGCCAGACCAGGTAAGGATGGCAGATTTCCTTCCCTGAAGGAACCAGATGGGTTTTTGCGACAATCAACAATGGATTCATGGTCAACATTAGATTCTTAATTTTTATTGAATTCAAATTCCACCATCTGCCATGGTGGAATTCGTACCCAGATTCCGAGAACATTATCTGGGCCCCTGGATTAACAGTCCAATGATAATACGAGACCATTGCCTAGGGCAGAGAACAGCAGGGAAGAAGTTGTTCTTCAACCTGTTGGTGTGTGTGTTCAAGCTTCTGTATCTTCTTCCTGATGGAAGACATTGTAAGAGAGCATTACGGGGCTGGGATAGGTCTTTGATGATTGGAGGCATTACCAGGGTGGGAGGGGTCTTTGATGGCAGCATTTTCGCAGCAATAAGACATGTAAATGGAGTCCATGGGTGGGAGGTTGGCTTCCGTGATGGTCTGGGCTGTGCACACAACCTTCTGTACTTTCTTATAGTCCTGGGCAGAGCAGTTGCTGTACCAGGCCATTATGCACCTGGATAGAATGCTTTATATGGTGCATCTGTAAAAGTTGGTGAGGCCCCTTATGGGCATGCCAAATTTCCTAAGCTTCCTGAGGAAGAAAAAGCATCGTTGTACCTTCTTGACCGTCACATCTACATGGGAGGCCCAGGACAGTTTGTCAGTTATCGCTACTCCTAGGAACTTGATGCTCTTGACCCTCTCAATCTCCACTCTGTTGATGTAAATGGGGGCGTGTCCTCTTCCTTTGTTCCTGAAATCAATGATCTGTGCTTTTGTTTTGCTGACACTGGGAGAGAGATTGTTATCATTGCACTACGCCACCAAACCCCCTATCTCCTTTCTGTATTCTAACTCCTTGTTGTTTGATATCTGTCCTACCACAGTGGTGTCGTCAGCAAACTTGTAGATGGCATTCGTTTGGAATTTGGCTACACAGTCGTGGATGTACAGTAGGGGGCTGAGGACGCATCCTTGGGGTCTCCAGTGTTGAGGGTTATTGTGGAGGAGGTGCTGTTGCCCATATTCACTGATTGTGGTCTGTGGGTCAAGAAGCTGAGGGTCCAGTTGCAGGGGGTGAAGCTGAGAGAGAAATGTTGGTTTATGAGACTTGTTCATTATTGTTTGGAAACTCAACATGAATAATCACATCAATCATCATTCAAGCACCTTTCCTATGACACTAACTACCTGCTTCTGTTGCCTTTTTTCGTTGATGAAACATAGGGTGCCCAGTTGCTCACCTGTTTTGCTGCTATTGCTTAGACGTTAACAATCATATCAGTCACCAAGTTATGGTGGGGATTTTAAAGCCTGAGAAATCACTATTCATTTTACTGTTTATGATAATGGTACATCTTTAATGAGAGAGCAACCCTAACATCCACTAGGACAATGTTGGCTTTACTTTTGTGACGTTGAGTCTCAAAGTGCTCTATATGATCTCCTCCTTCCATGAGGAAATGATGGGTAAAGTCAGCTATCACTGGACAACATTGGAACCTCTTTGAGATCTGTAGTAGGATCAATCACAATTGTGTCCTAGCACTGACACTGTTTGACATTTTTCTCTTTCTTGCTGTCATATGTCTTCAGGCCATCTACAATGGATACCAGGCTGGACAGAAAGCTATTCAGCTTTGCTCACCTGTGATCCAATACAAAGGAGTGCCTAGTCCTCATGAGAGAGTTGCCCAAAATTGACAATGCTGCACCTGCATCCCACACTGAGAACCACATGCATCTGCAAAAGGACAAGCTGTCTCAAACGTGTAAAGAGTTTGGTTTGACCATTAGTATCAGAACGATGTTCTCATACAGCGATCCAACAGCATTGACAATGCCTTGCTGGAAGCTGTTGATAGTTGTTACTCGACAATCATAAAAACATAGGAACAGGATGAGGCCATTCCTGCTTGAACCTGCACCAGCAAGCTGTCTCTTGATGCTGAAATGAACACATACATTGCAAAGGCTGTAGTTGTTAGAATCAAGCTGAGTAAGAGAATGTGAAACAACAGAAACCTGACTGAGACAAACCATGAACCTGTCAAGCTCGCATCCTCAGCATAATCCTCTACAGTGGCAAGGCCTGGGCAACATATGCTGGGCAGTTGAAAAGGCTAAACAATTTCCATCTTCACTATCCCACATGTAGCCTTGCATCTCTTGGCAGGGCAAAGTCACCAAGCAGAGACCATGAAGAGTGCTCACTTTATCAGCAAACATCCATTGCTAAGCAAATGATGTCAGCGCTGGCACAGCTAGGTTCACAATGGATAATGGTGGTCTTCTGTATGGTGAACTGGGCACTGGATCAGTACCCCTTGGGTCTCCACACATTGACTGCAAGAACACCAGCAAGCGAGGTATGAAGATGGCAAACATTAACCTCCCCTGACAACCTGGAGATAGTCGCCAATGGCCATGACACCTGGAGGTTGACTATTTGGAAGGACTCTGGAAGGGGAGAGTAGAAATGAAAAGATCAGCTGACTGAGAAGAGAGTCCAAAGATTACAGCAAATCAATTGTGAACCTTCTTAGCCCATTACCTTCCTCTGGAGCAAAAGACAGATGAGGCAGTGACTGGGTGCCTGGGCCACAGCTGGTGATGCTTGGCACAGAGTTAACACATGATGAAAGGCTGCTAGCTGGCATGGTGCAACACACCTCCATGACATTTTAATAGAAGCATGAGAAGTAAGAATCTCGTACTCGATAATTTATGTCACTTTAGCTAGACATGGTAAAAAAAACTATGTTTGACTGCCAGCTATCGGGGTGATGATAATCCGACTCACCTGCAGCAACTGGGCTGTGTGCATTTATAATGAGTTACCCTCCAAATTCCTACCTTGTTTGTGTCATTCCAAAATTAACAGGTTTATCTCAGCAGGAGCAAACACTGATATCTGAACTAACTCTTCAGCCACGCCAGTCAGGCCCTGACAACCACATAATCTCAATGTGGAAGCTATCGTGGCCTTCCTGCCACGTGGAGGGAGCAAAAAGAAGGGTTCAAGAGCAAGAGCAGTCACTTTGTCTTTTCTGTTTCCCTCTTGAGGCCAGGAGGGATAGTCCCCCAAGGATCTACCAAGGGAATTTGGGCCTTTCCCTGTCTGAGCTTCTCCTCCTTCCCTGTACCCTTGACCTTATTGCTGGTGCCAGCTGGCAGTCTCCCTGATGCCCGAACTTAAGCTCGTACAGCTGACTAGCTGCCGCTTTCTGCCCTGAAACTGCTAGCGACACCAGAGAGTCTGCTCTTCAAAACAAACTGACAGCTTCACGTCTGGTAAGAGCCGGACACCCAGCAAGGAGAAGCAGAGTGGACCTGGGTTTGCGGTCGTGTAGGGAGCACCACAACAGGACGATGGGGAAACAGGCAGTGCAGTTACTGTTTTGATATTCATTTGTTCGTGGGCAGACCGCAGTTCAAAAGACAGCAGCCTGCAGAATTCCTTTTGGCTGAGCTCCACACGATTAGCCTCGTAGCTGGGGTACTGAGAGTTCTTAATTTGAAGCAAAAGATATACATCTTGACCTTTGACAGGTCTTTATTCCCCAGGGAAGTGTTTAAGCTTAAAGGGATTTCTGACACATTGGTAAATTTTCAGGCAAACTAAACTCCCATTACTGTGAGGAATAGCCTGAAACAAAAGCTCATTATGTTAAAAGTGCCTTGCACTTGTTCTGCTGGAGGTTATACAGTGGAGATGGAGAAGTTCATGTTATGTTTGCTTTCAATGCCAATCTGATCAAATGCAAGCACATTGCACACTCCATATATTTCAGTCTGTCCACACTGTGAGGGCCACTGAGGGATTTTAGCAAAAAGCAAACTTTTAGAAAATAGGTGAAGGTTTTCTCAAGCGCATAATTCATTAATAAATACCTCTCAAAAATTATGAGGCATAACTGATGAAAATGTTAGAAATATAGAAGCATTGGGAGTCATGAAGAAAGCTTTCTCTTGCCACTGAACTGTCTGTAAGGCTGCTCAGCCAATGCTTCAAATTTTCTGAGAATATGGATCAAAAGTATCGCTGTGAAATTTTACTGTTATGAGTATTTGGCTGAGCTTAACAAGTTAGAGGTAATTTTCTAACTGTTAGAGTTTCATCTGTTAGATGAACAGTTAGTTGTGTGTGTATATGACTGTCCAAAGCATTTGCCAAGGGATGAGGTGTTTTTGTTTGATGAACAAGTGGAAGGCAGTAAAGTAGAAGGGATTGCAGACGGGGTACAAGTATGGCTTTGTAAGGAGAGGGTTGAGATTGGCAGTTTTGAATGTGAGGCAGGAAGTATCTTAAGGGGCGAAAATCATTTAATAAAATGTTTATTATCGCATGTCTAGGTCACTCAATGTCTCCCAATCTCCACAACTGTCAGAGAAACCAACCTATGTTTCTCTGGCCATTGATCACTTTCCCTCACTGTTAGTTGTGATGTCTTCAGCCCCAGCATGACAGGATTTCCATCCTAACTCCCACTACCTCTATCTTTAAGTCCCTGAACAAAACTATTTGACTGAGTCTTTGGTCACTTCTCTGAGTACCTCACTTGGAGTCAAGTATTGTCTGATTAGATGTCTGCTGCTTTATTATTGGTTAAAGATGCTACATAAATGCAAGTTATTGTTGTATAGCAAAGTGCTGGGATTTGATTACAAAATAATGACCATTACTCCTTTGTGGGCTGATGATTAGTTCCATCTGTTTCGTTTGGGTAGTGTTATGAATTAAGTGTGGTCTAATTCCATCAGTCTACTGCAGTTGGCAGTGGTACAACAGCACATTTGATTAGAATGACCCAAACTTCATATTGAGGAGAACAGAGACATATTAACGATATTCTTCACAACTATGATGTGTGAATGCTGATGGGACTTCCTCCCCCGCAGTTCTTTACAGATCAGCTCATCCTTTCCATTTTAATTTAAATAATTCTCAGTCCTGCTCGGTGCTTGCAAAGAATGAATCTCAAGACTAACTTTGCTTGACAGAAATTACATTTTAGTGAACTGAGGATTAAAAAGACCACTCACAAATTTCGAACACATCTGCTGCATTTAGCTTGTTTCTTGCTCATTGTTCTCCAAAGAAGAATTTTTTCAGTTTCATAACCCCTCAGGGCTCACTTTGGAAAGCCAATGCCAATTTTGCAGGACTTTGTTCTCAAAGTCACTATTACATGTGTTAACAAATGTCAGCAAAATAAATGTCCTCAGTGCTCTTTAACCCAAACCCTTTCTTTCTAACAACGAATTATGTGAGGTTGAATAAGTTAAAACAGTAAAGTTGGTTTAGGCAAAGGAATCACTTCTGGCAGAGGATACCAAAGATATTTTTGGCTGATTAAATACAAAGGTTTTAGTTTGGTATAATGTTGAGGAGTGACTGTCATAGTGGGCATCTGGTGTCCTTGTTGACAATTCTGTCATACAAGGTCCATGGAGGGAGAGGAAGAATCCTTGTCTTGGGCCAATGATTTTTCATCAGAATATTTTTCAGTCCTAAAACTGAAGCCCCAAATAGATTGAGGTCATGAGATAAGCCTGGTTCAGCCACATCTGGAGTATTGTGTCCAGTTCTGGTCACCTTGTTACAGGAAAGATGTGGAAGCGTTGTAAAAGGTGCAGAGGAGATTTACCAGGATGTTGCCTGGAATGGAGGGAAGGTCTTTCGAGGAAAGGTTGAGAGAGCTAGAGCTTTTCTCTTTAGAACGACGAAGGATGAGAGGTGACTTGATAGAGGTGTACAAAATGATCGGAGGTATAGATAGAATAGACAGCCAGAGACTTTTTCCTTTGGTGGAGATAGCTTTTACGAGGGGACATAGTTTTAAAGTGAAAGGAGGTAGATATCGGGGAGACGTCAGAGGTAGGTTCTTTACTCAGAGAGTGGTAGGGGCGTGGAATGCATTGCCGGAGAGGGTAGTGGAGTCGGCCTCATTAGGGGCATTTAAGCGGCTATTAGATAGGCATATGGATGATAGTATAACGTAGCGGTGGAGGTTAGATAGACCTTAGGTTTCGGGTAAAAGTTCGGCACAACATCATGGGCCGAAGGGCCTGTACTGTGCTGTACTGTTCTATGTTCTATGTTCTATAAAGGGTCAGGGCATATACATTTGATAGACCCGAGGATTTCAGATGGTTGGATGCAACATGACCTTTACTGTCTATGGTTTCGTGGTTCTCAACCTCATTCATTATCATCATTTGTGTTATTTCTGTTCATTGGGAGTGGCTGGAATATGGAATTTGCTATTGAATGAAGTAGCTGATGCAAGTAGAACACAGTTCGACAGACCACTTCTGTGCTGTATGCTTCTATGGATCTATGACTATGCATTTAAGGGGAGGCTAGATAAGCGCATGGGGGCATAAGGAATTGAAGGATACCCAATAGAGTAACAGTATCATCAAGTCATTAGAGTATAGAAGGAGGCCATGTGGCCAGTTGTGACAGTACTAGCTCTGTGAATAAGCAACACACCTAGTGACACTCCTCTGCCTTCCCCTTACAGCTGTCCCTCTCATTCTGGGGCAACCAGAGGGGAGGCAGTTAAAATCAAAACTTTATTGAGACCAGAAATTTTAGCATTGAAGGAAATGTTTCAGTATGTCTTGACCACATTGAATTTAAGCCTCTCTTGATGATCTGAATTTCTATATTCCCATTTCCCCACCATTGTCCTACATTCTGTTCAATTATTTTCCTTGAAGACACTATCCAGCACCCTTCTGAAAGCAGCAGCTACTTTAAAATCCATCACTGCCTCCAGCAAATCATGCTACCTTTTGATAATTCTTTGCAGCAGTTGTGCCTAATGATCATTCAGGAAAAGAAAATAATTAGTAATATCCTAAAGTTATAGCCAAATATGGGAAAACAATAAAGCTGGCTAATTAGATGCAATATAAGGATAAATTGATTTGAGGCTGTGTACCCAGTGTAGAGACCCAAGTGAAAGCAGTAAGGATCGGAGAAGCAGACACAGATGATTGTAATGATCAGCAGTTAGAGAGCACAGACTATGTAAATGTACAGGATCGAGGAGTAATTTGAGTCCTGTACACTTTTTAGCCCTCCATATTATGTTGGGTTAATTTCTCATCTGACTGCAACCTTTTTTTTGCCCCTACATTGGACTTTTTACGTTGGTCCCATGTGCCTCCATGTTGTGTATCATAAATTTAGAGTCATATAGATATACAGCATGGAAACAGGCCCTTCATTCCAATCTGTCCGTGCTGACTAGATAGCCTAAATAAATCTAGTCCCATTTGCCTGCATTTGGCCCATATCTCTCTGAACCCTTTTGACTCGTATACCCATCCAGATGCCTTTTAAATGTTGTAATTGTACCAGCCTCCACCACTTCTTCTTCCTTCATTCCATACACTCACCACCCTCTGTGTGAAAACGTTGCCCCTTAGGTCCCTTTTAAATCTTTCCCCTCTCACCTTAAACCTATGCCCTCTAGTTTTTGACCCCCCCAGCCTGGGGAAAAGACCTTGTCTCCTTACCCTATCCATGCCCTCATGATTTTATAAACCTCTATAAGGTCACCTTCAGCCTCTGACACTCCAGGGAAAATAGCCTCAGCCTATTCAGCCCCTCCCTATAGCTCAAACCCTCCAACCCTGGCAACATGCTCGTAAATCTTTTCTGAATCTTATTAAGTTTCACAATATCCTTCCTGTAGCAGGGAGACTATTCCAATAGTGGCTTAACCAATTCAGAAATAGTCGGAACTGCCGATGCTGGAGAATCTGAGATAACAAGGTGTAGAGCTGGATGAACACAGCAGGCCTAGCAGCATTAGAGGAGCAGGAAAGCTGGCCTAACCAATGTCCTGTATGGTTCTCCCTCCTTCTTAACTCACTAGAGTCAGGTACATGAGTGGGAGATGGGCCCATTCTAAATCTCACATGATGCCAAAAGAGTCAAATTTTACTGAGAGGATGGAAAGCCGGGAAAGATCAACTTTCTGATGATTCTGAGTTAGAAATACTAACAGATTGGAGGGGTGTTAGTGTTACCATCTAATAAGGTCTGATGAGATCCCTGAGACCTCATGGAATGAGGAACAGATGATGGATATTATTAATTACAGGTTAATTGGGTGTGAATTGGTTGTATAAATATGAGGAGCCAGTAATCAGTGGGGTGAGCATTTTATGGAATGTGATTAACTGAAACAAAGCTCTTACTGAAAATGGGAACTTGAACTCTGTTCAAATCTTAGTGTATAACATGGGGTGAAAGGGAATCAGTTTTTGGAAAGTGCAAAATATAGACACGATGAAGACTTAATGATATGTTTGTGGGTTTGAATCTCAAATAAGTTGCCCTGTGATAGGTGCTCTTCAGAAAAAGATTAACTGATAATGAATGGCAAAAAATATGACCATTTAGCTTTATTAGTTTGTTCCATTTGCTGATGAACTGGATTAACCTTGATGTTAATTGTCCTCTGTTGTGTTTTTCATTGTTGTGGTATCTGTGGGAGGTGAAGCAGCACTAAAAAACCAGCTTTGCTGTCAGATAGAATGACACGCTTGCCAGGCCAGGGGCAGAAAGATTTGAAGGCAACTTTGAAAAAGAAGCCAGAGGGATTTGAACATGACCATTTTAAGGAAATCAGAAGAAAATTCAGACATTGGTTCACTTTACAAACCAGTCCAAATTGGGAAACATTATGAGGGAAGGTCCAAGTTTTCTTATGACACGAAGTACTGAAATCAATTCCCAGCATAAAACCAAGACTGAATAGAACGATTAGTTTGCTGCTTGATGAACAGTAAATCAAAGTCAATAGAAATAGTTACGTTAATTGGAAAAGATACTGTGACTGGTGTAAACTAACTTTCTAGGTCCACAAAATGACTTAACCGATACATTACAGTTATACAACACTGCAGAAGAGTTCAAGTACATGTTGCAGTCTGTAGTATTTCGAGGCAATTTTTGTCAATAAATTTGCATTATTTCTAACTGTGTTCTGTTCTAGTTATTAACCAAGATGTTAATATGCAAAGCATGTCTTCGTATTTCCTTCATTTTCACTGTCAGCTTTGCTGGTGAATGGGGAATTTACTTCCAACAGCACAAAACGAATGATGGTAAACTTTCCTATTTTAACTGGCTGACAGTTAGTCTGGCTTGACTAAGATGATCTTTGATTCATATTTGCTGTTTTCTGCCTGTCAGCCATCCCCAATCCTTGCTAGTGTATTAACCCCAGTCCCATGTACTTTAATTCTGCTTACATTCTGTGTGGGACATTATCAAAAGTCTTTGTCAGTAAGCCACTGATTACCCTTTGCTAACAACCATAATCAACTAAATGCCTCATGTGGGCATGTACAACTGCTGTTTGGTCTGGGGAAAATAGTTTTCCATATTTATGTTGAATGTTCTTGTTTGCAGCCCTGCTTTAGCTTTTGGAAGGGGCTGCTCTTAAACTTCTGGCTGTGCTTCTGCCCCACATTCCTAATCTGTGGTCACCCAATGAAGGCAGGATGAAGGGCCTGGGCGTGGACTTTGCCCAAAGTGGCTAAGAATAGATGCAGGCTGTGGGCTGTGGAGGTGGTCATAGTGCTGGACTGTCTGTTTCTCCTTTATGGTTATATCCTTGCTCGGGTATCTGTTGAGAAGGAGCTCGTGATGTCCATGGCCATAATGGAGACCTTCAGAGACCCATGGGCACTGCAGGAGCTGGGTTTATCATCACGTTGAATGATGTTATTTTGATAAGTTTCCATTCTATAAGGTTCCATTAACCGTTTATTGCTTCTATCACAGTGTTCCTTTGGGGGATGTTCAATCTGTTAACTTTAGGATTTTTCTGAAGAAGGGTCCCGACCCGCAACGTCAACTTTTCTGCTCCTCTGATGCTGCCTGACCTGCTGTGTTCCTCCAGCTCCACACTGTGTCATCTCTGACTCCAGCATCTGCAGTTCTTACTATCGCTAATCTGTTAACTTTGTTATTTTAAGAGTGAAATGGTTTAAAGTGCAAGGCAGGAGGTTTCAAGGGGATTTGGGGAAAACTCTTTTCAGCCAGAGGGTGCTGGGAATTTGCAGTGCACTGCCTGGGAGGGTCGTTGAGGTAGGTAACCTCACAAAAAGTACTTGGATGAGCACTTGAAATGTCAAAAGATTCAAGGCCATTGGCCAAGTGCAGGAAAGTGGCAATAGTGGAGATTTAGTGTAGTTTTGGCGGTACAGACTTGATGGGCCAATGGGCCTCTTCAGTACTGTATGATTCGATGATACAACTGCTATCCCCACTCTGGAAAACAGCTTGGTAGTGGGACTGAGCTAGGGAGCTGAAACACAGGCCAGTGTCACACTTCTCCCACCTGCCTACCACCTTCATGGCACAGTGGGATTCAGAATCCAGCTCTCTGTTCCTTTCTTTATACAAGCTTCCAGATCTGCTGAATATTTCCACCCTCTTCTGTTTTTATTCAAGGTTTACAGCATCCTCAGTGTTTTGCTTTCTTGTAAATGGTATCTCTTATTTTAAATACTGCGGCCAATAATTCGTTAATATTTTAGCTTCTGCTAACTTTGCAAATTGCTAATGCTGTTCTAATGTGGTTTTTATTCACCCACACTCTGAATTCCTATGACTGATTATTTTTGAAATCCAATTTACAATCCAGTTTCTCACTCTCCCACTTCAGAAACGTTGCAAACGTCAGTGACCTGGAGTACCGTGCTGTCAAATGCTGTCTTGCTGTTCGACTGCAAGGTCTTATTCACAAAAAGCTGGCAATGGAGAATTGAACAGCAGGATAGAGAGGGTCAAATCAACTGATCCTCACTGAACACTGATGACTGCAGATCAGAGAACTTCAAACAAAAAGTGAATGCTGCTGTTTGCTCGCAAGAAAGTTACAATTTATGTTGTAAATGTGGTGAAAATGATTGCTTGACAAGGCATAATACTGGAGCTTAGTGAAAGCCTTATTCTCCCCAGCTCCTTCAAAACAAGTTATTGCATTTAGGGATATGGCTTTCCATCAGATTTTGGGAGGACTTCTTTTATTTTTGTTTCATTCCACCATTGACAAGAGCTCCTGAAGAGATTGCTATTTCTGTCTTTTGTTTATCTCCAGGTTATTGCCATTCAATTGCGTTGTTGTGGTTTGTGGTCAATACGTAAATTTCGATGAATGTCAGCATTTAAAACCTCAATTCAACCTTTTCGCTGTTCAGCCTTTCAACTCTTTTCATCATGTTTTGTTGGACATTATATATCATTACTATTTAAGCATACAGCAAACAAGATGTCTTACCACCAAAAACATACAAAGAATTTCACTGTTAATAACACAAATCCATCTGATTTTAAAGTAGCTGTTAGCAGTCAGAACAGAGAAATGACTGGCAGCAATTTGTAATTGCCTCAGGACAGCACGGCCTATCAGCGAGACGAAGATAGATTGATTCACCTATAGGGAATTCATCAATCTTCTTGAGCATGAAACCACCTTTCTCTGCTTTTCATATCTAGGCAGCTTCTGGCGACAAGTTTCAAAAAGAAAGTTTGTCCCTTAGTGCAAATGTTCAGGAACAATGAGTGAAGGCATGGCCTGCAGTAATATAGAGCTGTGCCGTTTGGGAAAGTATGTCTGCTGATCTTAATCAGGGCAAGTGAAAAGCTACGGACAGCCTTTATACCCTATGTTCAAGAGGACATTGCTAGGTAATGATTAAGAAAGGAAAGGCAATGAGAAGTATTCATGTTACACCTTAATGATCTGGACAAAGGAACTAAGGGCCTTATTGCAAAATTTGCAGATGACACAAAGATAGGTGGAGGTAGACAGGTAGTGTCGAGGAAGTGGGCAAGCTGCAGAAGGACTTGGATAGGCTAGAAGAGTGGGCAAAGAAGTGGCAGATGTGATACAATATGGGGAAGTGTGATAGGAAGAATACAGGCATAGACTAGTTTCTAAATGGGGAAAGGCTTTGGAAATATGAAGCACAAAAGATTTTGGAAGTCCTCGTTCAGGATTCTCTTAAGGTTGACATGCAGATTCTTTGCAGTTAGGAAAGCAGGGGGAGGTGATGGCCTAGTGGTATTGTTGCTGGACTGTTAATCCAGAGACCAGAAAACATTCTAGGGACCTGGTTCAAATCCCACTAGGGCAGATGGTGCAATTTTAATTCAATTAAAATATCTGGAATTAAGAATCTAATGATGACTGTGAACCCATTGTTGATTGTGAGGGGAAAAAAAACCTTTCTGGTTCACTCTCCCCCTTTAGGGGAGGAAATCTACCATCCTTACCTGGTCTGGCCTACATGTGACTCCTTTCCCACAGCAATGTGGTTGACTCTTAACTGCCCTTTGGGCTGCCTGGTCAGCGACGCCCTCATCCCATAAATGAATAAAGGAAAACAAAAGGGAAATGCAATGTTAACATACATTTCAAGAGAGTTAGAATACAAGAGCTGAGATGTACTGCTGAGGCTGCATAAAGCTCTGGTCAGACTGCATTTGGAATAGTGTGAGCAGTTTTGGGCCTAATATCTAAGGAAAGATGTGCTGGCATTGAAGGGATCCAGCGTAGGTTTATAGGAATGATCCCAAGGATGAAGGGATTGTCATATGAGGAGCTGTTGAGGACTCTGGATGTACTCAATGGAGTTTAGAAGGAAGAAGGGGGTTCTGATCAAAGGTTATAGAATACTGAGAGTCCCGGACAGAGTGGATGTAGAAATGTTCCCACTGGTAGGAGAGACTAGTACCCGAGGTCACAGCTTCAGAGTGAAGGGACAATCCTTTAGAACTGAGGTGAGGAGGACTTTCTTCAGCCAGAGGGTGGTTATTCTGTGGAACTCATTGCTGCAGAGGGCTGTGGAGGCCAAAACATTATGTATAGTCAGTTCAGCATAAAATGTGTTTTTTCAACTCGGATTGGCTTTAATGCGATTGAAGAATTTAGACCAGTTTGTACAACATGAACTTTCCTTACCTGTATTAGCTATAACGCAATTCAGCCCCATTGGTTTAAATGACACGGCTACTGCGAGATTTTGTTATCACGCGAGATCGCACAAGAACGGAACTATCGTGTTATATTGGAACTAACTATATTGTTAAGACTGAGATAGATAGGTTCTTGATCAATAAGGGGATCAAGGGTTATGAGGAGAAGGCAGGAGAATGGGGTTGAGAAACATGTCAGCCATGATTGAATGGTGGAGCAGACCTGATGGGCTGAATGGTCGAATTCAGCTCTTATAGCTTCTCGACCTATGGTATGTGCATTGAGATCAACCAGAATCACCTTTCCCCTCTCCAACACCCTCAACTCCATCTCACCTCCATCTCCACTTTATTTAATAGAGTCATAGAGTCATACAACATGGAAACAGACCCTTCAGCCCAACTCATCTACGCCAACCAGGTTTCCAAAACTGAACTATCCAATTCCTATCCATGTACCTATCCAAATGTCTTTTAAATGTTGTAATTGTACTCACCTCTACCACTTCCTCTAGCAGCTCATTCCATATATGTACCATCCTTTGCATGAAAAAGTTGCCCCTCTGGTTCCTTACAAATCTTCCCCCTCCCACCTTAAAACTATGCCCTCTAGTTTTGGACTCTCCTTCCTTTCAAAAAAACACCTTTGCTGTTCTCCTATTCCATGTCTCTCATGATTTGATAAACCTCTATATAGTCATCCCTCAACCCCCTACATTCCAAGGAAAACAGTCCCAGCCTACCCAGCCTCTCCTTGTAACTCAAACCTTCCAGTCCTGGTAACAATCTTATTAATCTTTTCTGTACCCTTTCCAATTTAATAATATCCTTCCTACAGCAGGATGACCTGAATTTTACACATTACTCAAAACATCTCACCAATGTCTTGTACAGTCACAATATGACACCCAACTCCTATACTCAATGCTTTGACCAATGAAGGCAAGTGTGCCAAATGCCTTCTTCACCACCCTGCCTACCTGTGATGCTACTTTTTCAGGAACTTTGTACCTGCACCCCTAGATCTCTCTGCTCAACAGCACTCCCCAAGGCCCTACAATTAACTATGTACCATCATTGATTAAATAGGCTCACACATGAATTACTGTTACCAGGGCTACTAGCAGTAACTGGAAACTTGGTACCTGAGGCAAATATGAAGGTCAAGCAAGGCTGTGTCACCACATCGACACTCTTCTGTACCTTGCTTTCCACAACACTCTACTTCAACATCAATAAACCCTCATCCTGGAGTGATGCTTCTTTAGTGGATGACTAAGAAACTGTTCAACCTGCATATCTGTCAATCCAGAACCTAAACTTGTCCACCCTCTGTCATTGAGATGCAGAATACAGATGACTCATGTGCACACACACTCTGAGGTCAAGTTGTCATGCAAGTGTTTGAGAGAATGGATCTTAGGATAAATATCTGGAGGATAATATCATCTACCACCCTGCGACATTGTACGCTAGTTATTAAGATCCATGATGAGGCACTGGACGAGCTGGGTCAGTTCTTATGAGAAACTGTTCAACCTGCATATCTGTCAATCCAGAACCTAAACTTGTCCACCCTCTGTCTCCTTTCAGTGAGGGCACACAGTGATGATGAACCTCAAACCACCTCCAGTGTGGCAGCGCAGTCTTTAGTCATCCAAGCAAAAGAATGTTTGATGACAAAGCCCTAAAACACAGCACCAATCTCATGCTCTACAGGGTATTAGTGGTGCCTTCTCTACGCACCAGAAACAGAAGTAGACAATATAGAGCAGGCATCTCGAATCCCTAGAGAAATATCACCAGCGATGCCTCCACAACATCCTGAAAATCCATAGACGGAATCGGCACTCCAATTCATTGTCACATTTCAGGACAACTTCCCCAGTATTGAGGCACAGACTGTAGCCAATCAGTTGAATTGGGTGGACCACCAAAGTTGCATGCCTGACACAAGACTCCTAAAGCAATTTCTCTCTACTTGGAGCTTCATCACAGCAAGTGATTGTCTGGAGGATGAGAAAACCCTTCAAGAACAGCTTCAAAGCCTTCCGAACACATGCAACAACCCCACTGACATGTGGGAATCTCTTGCCCAAGACTACCCTACCAATAGAATCTTTTTTTAGATATTGACAACATGGTTCAATTGAATCTTTTAGTCAATATAAAGAGTGTAGGGGCTTTGTTAAGAGAGAAATCATAGATCATAGAATCCCTACGGTGTGGAAACAGGCCCTTCGGCCCAACAAGTCCACACCGACCCTTGCTGCATCCCACCCAGATCCATCCCGCTATAACTCACCTAAGCTACACATCCCTGAACACTACAGGCAATTTAGCATAGCCAATCCACCTAACATGCACATCTTTGGACTGTGGGAGGAAACCAGAGCACGTGGAGGAAACCCACCCAGACACAGGGAGAACGTGCAAACTCCATACAGTCAGTTGGCCGAGGGTGGAATTGAACCCAAGCTCCTGGCACTGTGAGGCAGCAGTGCTAACCACTGAGCCACCATGCTGCCCGAAATCAGGAAGGCAAAGAGGGGATGTGAGATCGCATTGGCAGATAAGGTTAAGGATAATCCAGAGATATTCTACAAATACATTAAGAGCAACTAGAGAGAGGGTTGGGCCTCTTAAAAATCAAGGAGGTCATCATTGTGTTGAACCCCAGGAGATGGGAGAGACACTAAATGAATATTTTGCATCAGTTTTTACTGTGGATAAAGAAATGGAGTCTAGAGAATGCAGAGAAACAAACTTTGATGTTTTAAAATCAGTTCACATTACAGAAGAGGATGTTCGGGAGATCTTAAAGAATATCAAGGTGGATTAATCTCCAGGACCTGATCTAACATATCCCAGAATGTTGTGGGAAGGGAGGAAATTGTGAGATCCCTTGCAGAAACATTTGCAACATCTGCAACTACGGGTGAGGTGCCTGAAGACTGGAGTGTGGCTAATGTTGTACCTTTGTTTAAGAAAGTTTGTAAGGAGAAACCGGGGAACTATAGACCTATGAGTCTGACTTTGGTTGTGGGTAAATTGTTGAGGTGATGATAAAAGATAGGATTTATTGGCATTGAGGGGCAAGAATTGATTAGGAATAGTCAGCACGGTTTTGTGCAAGGAACATTGTGTCTCACAAACTTGATTGAGTTTTTTGAGGAAGTTACCAAAACGGTTGATGATGGCAGAGCAGTAGACTTTGTTTATTTGGATTTTAGTAAAACCTTTGACAAGGTTCTGCATGGTAGACTAATTAGTGAAGTTAGGTCACATGGGATTCAGGGAGAGCTTGCCAATTGGATACAAAATTGGCTTAACGGCTGGAGACAGAGTAATGGTGAAGGGTTGCTTTTCAGACAGAAGGCCTGTGATCAGCGTGTTCCACAGTGGTCAGTTCTGGGTCCTTCTTTGGTTGTCACTTATATGAATGGTTTGGATGAGAATATAGAAGACATGGTAAGTAAGTTTGTGGATGACACCAAAATTGGTGACATTTGTAGACAGTGAAGATGGTTTTCTAAGATTACAAAGGGATCTTGATCAAATGGGTCAATGGGCCAAAAAAATGGCAGATGGAGTTCAATTTGGATAAATGCAAGGTATTGCATTTTGGTACAACAAACAATTGTAGGGCTTATACAATTAATGGTAGGGCCCTGAGGAGTAGTGTAGAACAGAGGGACCTAGGGGTGCAGGTACATAATTCTTTGAAGTTTGCGTCACATATAGACAAGGTTGTTAAAAAGGTGTTTGCCTTCATTGCTCAGTCCTTTGAGTATAGGAGTTGGGATGTTATGTTGAGGTTGTACAGGACATTGGTGAGGCCTCTACTGGAATACTGCATCCAGTTCTGGTTGCCAAGTTATAGAAAGGATATTATCAAGCTGGAGAGGGTTCAGAAGAGATTTACTAGGCTATTGCCAGGTATGGAAGTTTTGAGTTATAAGGAAAGGCTGAATAGGCTGGCATTTTTTTCACTGAAGTGTAGGGGGTTGAGAGGTGACCTGATAGAAGTTTATAAAATAATGAGAGGTATAGATAGAGTTAACAGTAGTTGTCTTTTCCCTAAGATAGGGGATTTCAAGATTAGGGGATACATTTTTAAGGTGAAAGGAGAGAGATTTAAAAAAGACATAAGAGGCAAATGTTTTACACAGATGGTGGTTCGCGTGTGGAATGAACTTCCTGATGTAGTGGTGGATGCAGGTAGAATTACAATGTTTAAAAGACATTTGGATTTGTATATGAATAAGAAAGGTTTGGAGGGATATGGACAAGGAACAGGCAGTGGGACTAGTTTACTTCGGAATTACGTTCGGCATATCTGATTGGACCCAAGGGTCTGTTTCTGTGCTGTATGACTCTAATACTATGACTCTATCCGACCTTCACAATATGAGGCTCGGTAGGAGTAGGGCTGTTAGAACTATCCATGTCACCAATGATTTGTGGAGGCAAAAAATATGATAATTAATTAAGTTGATAACATCATACTCAGACTAACACAATAACGTGAAAATAAACAGAAGAATAATGAAAAACTGAACAGCTAGAATGATCATTTATTCTTGCCTGGGTTATTAATCAAGTGATTCCCATAATACTAAGGAGAATCCATCTTTATTATTTACCATCATTTGAGTAACTGTCATATTTCATGCTCTTGGCAAGCCAAAATACAATTATCTTCACATCACTGGATTGACTGTTGCGTAATCAGGCTCTTGAAAGGAAACAATCGCACACCAGCAAATGTTTATTGCAACTTAAGTAGGGGATTGGTCAATAGAAGGCTCAGTCTATTTTAAGGGTTTGGACTCCTCACCAATGCCATTGGAGGGCTACAGGCAACAAAGAGGTGGCATGTTATGGGTTGTCATCTCTGAGTTGGTCTAGCATTGGCCATTGTCTTGGCTCATCTGACCAGCAGCAAGGGAAGGTCAGGAAAGAGATTTGGGAGGACAGGGGCGGAGCATGGATTGTAATAAGGGAGGAAGGGTGGACAATGAATGGTTTAGGGGGTATAGGTAGAGGTTGAATGATTGGGGTGAAGTGGATGTCAGTGAATCTTTCTATGACTTTATGGGCTGCAGGAACACTCCTACAACTCCATGTCTCATAAAAAGTATTTTGTGTTTCTTCTGCTCTGCCGCCAGTTAAGATTGCAAGAACACAGAGCACAGGAATAAGGAGCAGGAGTTGGCCATTTGGATCATGAAGCCTACTCTACCTTCAACTAGATCACAGCTGACTTTCTACCTTAACCCCTTGAACCTGCACTTCGCCTGCATCCCTTGATATCCTTACGTATCTAGAAATCTATTGATCTCTAACTTGAATATACTCAATGACTAAACCTCCACAGTCCACTGGGCACTAAGCTGCACAGCTGTGCAGTAGTTCTAAGGTCTCTCTAAGGTCCCACATATGCTGATGATTGTGCTGATGCGTTTACTTCCAGTTCCAGGAGTCCGATGCTGCACATGGATCTTGAAGGTTTGCACGTTAAACAAAAAAGAAATTACAGGCGGTATTGCTGCTGGCCTAGAGAATTTCACAGATTTATAATTTTTTGAGTGAAGAAATTCTTCTTCATCTCAGTCTGAAAGTACCTAACTCTCAGTGAGGTGAAGAGTAAATGGTTTAAGAACCACTGAATTACATTTCCAAAATGATAATTGACTTTCTATGTAAGGCATTAGAGTTTAATTTTCATTAAATAGGGTCCTGCCTCCTGAAACACGCCCCCTTTTGGGATTATATCCATTGGATGTCGAACAGGAATGGGGTATGATTCCCCTGCTTATTTGATGTGCTACCACCTTGTTTCCCATATTCCCCATCCCAATGAACCCATAGAAAATCTTTCCCTTAGCCTTTCTGTAATTCTTAACCTCTCCCTCCAGCCAAAGAGAATCAAATATTACAGCTGACTTTGCAGATTAGATGTTACTTTATTTAGGCAAGAGCTGACTGAAATCAGTAACGTTTTTGCATGAAAGGGAAATTAACCAATCAATAGGAATAGGGTACGTTTGCCCAGCCTTGGTGTATTGATTAGGTCAGGGAGGAGATGGCCTAGTGGTATTATCGCTGCACTGTTAATCCAGAGACCCAGATAATATTCTGAGGACCTGGGTTTGAATCCTGCCATGGTAGAATTTGAATTCAATAAATACCTGGAATTAAGAGTCTGGCGATGACCATGAATCCATTGTTGATTGTTGATTGTTGATTGCTGGGGGGAAAAAACCCATCTGGTTCACTAATGTCCTTTAGGGAAGGAAATTGCCATCCTTACCTGGTCTGGCCTACATGTGACTCCAGACCCACAGCAATGTGGTTGACTCTGGGCAATTAGGGATGGACAATAAATGCTGCCTAGCAGTGATGACCTCATCCCGTGAATGAATAAAGGAAAAAAAAACTATGAACAAAGGAGAGATTTTGAGGTTGCTACGCTTCATGCTGTCTCAGATACCTGCTACATTGAAGTTAACATGCTGGCAATAGTTTCCTCAAGTGCCAGGCTTTCCTTTTTTTATGATATTTTGCAAAACAGTACAAGTGTTCAGCTTAGAGATAGTAGGAACTGCAGATGCTGGAGAATCCGAGACAACAAGGTGCAGGGCTGGATGAACACAGCAGGCCAAGCAGCATCATAGGAGCAGAGAGGCTGACATTTCGGGCCTAGACCCTTCGGGGGTGCTGATTGTGAGTGATTTCAAAGGAGACAGACTATCCTTTACAGCCAACTGAGGGTGATCATTTCTTGCTAATGACATCACAACCCAGGGCACCAGGCTGATGCCATGTGTATGGATAATGCCACCACTAGCTGGAAATGTTTAGAAAGAATGAATGTCATCATTTTTATCGAAATCGAGTTGGAATTAAAACACAACTAAACATTTCATTCAATAAATCTAATTCTTTCACAGGATTGTTTTAAGGCGATGGCTCTTTCCAATGAGGATCAGATGAGAGTATCAGAGAAGGGATGAGTCAAAGCATTGTTCAATCTCTTCCACTTCCACAGTTTTTCTGTTATTGAGAAGCAAAGATAGAGAGGGAAATCATGGATGTGGTGCACGTTTCATACAGAGGTCTCGATACATTTAGCATCTGGGCTGATCAGGTACAAAGTTGTACAAACAAATGAAAGTACTACCCACTGGGATTAGTGATGGAATGTGCTTGTGTCTATAGGCAGGGAAAAGTCACTGAAGTAAAGAATAAATGAATTAATCCAAATGTGTTAATTTACACGTTGGTCATCGTGCAAAGTGAAAATGAACTAAATACTGGATGCTAAGTTATCATGCTATATCAATCAAATCGCGCTAACTATTAGTGGACAAGTAATGTAAAACTTCAGGTTAATGTTCTGAGGATATGGGGTTGAGTCCACCAGACCAGATGGTGGAATTTGAATTCAATCAAAAAAGTTCTGGAGTCAATCTCTAGCCCAATGATAACTATGTCAATACTACCAAGTGACATAAAAACTCTTTGTGTTCACAAATGTCACTTAGGGAAGGAAGGAAATCTGCTATCCTCACCTGGTCACTAGATTATGTGACTCTGAATCCACAGCAATGTGTTTGGCTCTTAACTGCCTTCTGGGTCATCAAGGATGGGCAATAAATGCACACACAGATAGCAATGCCCACATTCCATGAATCAACGATTAACATGAAATGCTGAAGTCACAGCACTTCAGTCAGAACTTTGCATCTGGAGTACATTGTACAGTTCTGGTCCCGATGGAGTAAAGAAAGCAACTAGTTCTGTGATGCAATGCAGAGTATAATCAAGAGCTGGATAAGCCAATTCTTACCCACAGACAAAAACTTGTTCACACATGCACAGAAGCACAAACACCCAGACAGACAAACACCCAGACAGACAAACAAAACCAAGCTCATTAACACATGCACAATAGCTCACTTGTACACATGAACAAAATTTGTGTGAGCCAATGTGTCATTCATTCTTGTATTAATTGCTTTGTATGATGTAACCATTCTTTTCAATCAAATTAGTGAATGAAAATCACAGGAGTCCTGTGTGCAGAGTTTGCTTCAGTTGTGGAATGGCATGTTGAAGGAGATGTGATACTCTGACTGCAGAAGTGTATTGTGGGTTTGAGAACGGGAAGGCAGGACGAGAAATTCATTCAATTCACAGACTTGCTAAGATCAGCAAGAGTCTGCAAAATGTTTTTTTTTCAACTGTGCTTTGGAAGAAATGAAGCCTTATTGTGACCATAAAAATGCTTTCTGCACTGCAGTATTGGAAGAAAAGTCATATTGCACTTGAACAAAAACAAAGTTGCTGGAAAAGCTCAGCAGGTCTGGCAGCATCTGTGAAGGACAAAACAGAGTTAACGTTTCAGATCCGATGACCCTTCCTCAGAACTGGCAATTCTCTCCCTAAGGGCATTGTGGGCCAACCTACATCACGTGGACTGTAAGGGTTCAAGAAGGCAGCTCACTATCAACTTATTGAATGCAGCTAGGGACAAGCAAAAAGTGCTGGCAAGCCAAAGAAGTCGCACAAGTGAATAAAATAAAATACTGCTGTAATTAGCCTTCCCCCCAGATTAGTTCTGAAGAAGGGTCACCGGACCCGAAACGTTAACTCTGTTTCTTTCTTCACAGACGCTGCCAGACCTGCTGAGCTTTTCCAGCAACTTTGTTTTGGTTCCTGATTTACAGCATCCGCAGTTCTTTTGGTTTTCATATTGCACTTGAAATGTTCAATGTGTTTCTGTCTCTCCACAGATGTTGCCAGACCTTTTGAGTTTCTGCAGCACTTTCTGTGTTTATTTCAGATCTCCAGCATCCACAATTTTTATTTTGCATTAAGACGAGTATGAGGGATAACACCCTAGACAACTGCCTGAGTATGTTAGAGGTCTACAGCATGGAAACAGGCCCTTTGGCCCAACTTGCCCATGCTGCCCAGTTTCACTGTTCAAGGGCAGCCTGGAGATTAGGGACCCGGCAAGAGGACAGCTTCGAACAGTGACATAACTTTTAAAACAACTGAATGGCACAAAGCTGGTGTTACTTTATATGACATAGAGGTGCATTAGGTGGAGTGGTTTGATGAGCCATTCTCAGGACATGATTGGAAATCCGTTGCCAGACTCCAGTTTGTGGGACTTCTAAGCAAACGATGTCATTTTGAGTCTGTACTATTGCCGAAGTGGAACGGCATCTAAATTTTTGTGTGGCATTGATATCTGGGCCAGAACTTTTAGAATCAATTAAGGGGATTTTACAGCTTTGAGAGAGGGCTTGTATGATAGAACAGAGAACAGGTCAGCACAGGCACAGATCCTTCAGCTCACCATGTCTCTGCCAACCATGATGTCATTCTAAACTAACCCCATCTGCCTGCACATGGTCTGTATCCATCCGTTCTCTGCCTGTTCATGTGTCTAAATGCCTCTTAAACTTTACTAACTAAACTGCTTCTATCACCTCTCTTGGTAGAGCATTCCAGGCATCTACCACTCATTAGAAAAAAAAATTTGCCTTGCTCATCTCCTTTAAACTTTACCCCCTCACCTTAAACCTATGCCCCCATTATTTGACATTTTCCACCCTGGGCAAAAGACCCTGACTATTCAAGATATCCATACCTTTCATACTACAATCCAAGTTTGTCCAACCTCTCATTTTAGCTAATACACTCCAATGCAGCCAACATGCTAGAAACTTCTTTTGCACCATTTCCAAAGCCTCCACATTTTTCTTATAGTTTGGTGACCAGAACTGCATGCAATACTCCAAATGTGGCCTAACTAAAGTCTTATACAGCTGCAACATGACTTGTCAACTCTTATACTCAAGGCACCAACTGATGATGGCAAGCATACCTTATCCGTTTTTGGTGCCACTATCAGGGAGGTATGGATTAGACACCAAGATCCCTCTGTGTATCAATGCTCTTGAGGGTCCTACATTTATTGTATACTTTCAAGGTTTCTGAATCTAGATAATCTTATCTTTCATCCCCGCTGCAGCATGCTGGTTCTGAACTCTGACTAACTGGCCTGTAAAAGATTCCCACAGGTCAGGCACATTGATTTACTCTCAAACAGCTGCCCCCAATCCAATCTTTTCAGTTCCTGAGTTCAACATTGTGCACGTCCATATTTCTGCGAATAAAAAGTTTTGAAGGATGCAGTTGACCATTAATCTGCTGAGATTTGACATATGAAGTTCAGGAAATTACTTGTGATGTTTTTTACAAGTGTCTGGAACTCTAAATTTTGCTGGAGTTACTGGTAGATAATTCTTGGTCTGTGACAAAAATGTTAAAATGGCCATTTCTGACTACATTGTTTGAGTTTGTATTAAAAAACATAAATAGTGGTATTTAGTTATTGCTGGCCAAAGAAATTCACCAAAGATCCTTAGACAACACCTTCCAAACCCACAGCCACTTCCATCTAGAAAGACAAGTGTAACAGATACATAGGAACAGCACCTGTAAGTTCCCCTCCAAGCCACTCACCATCCTGACTTGAAAATATATTATTGTTCCTTCTGTGTCACTGGGTCAAAATCCTGGAATTCTCTCCCTAAGGGCTTTGTGGGCCAACCTACATCACATGGACTGTACAGGTTCAAGAAGGCAGCTCACCATCACCTTTTTAAGTTCAGCTAGAGACAGGCAAAAAGTGTTGACAAGCCAGCAACACCCACGTCAAATGGGTGAATAATAAAAAATACTGTTGTAATTAGCCTTTCCACAAATTTAGCACTTCCACCTGAGGTCCAGTCTTATCTTTATCCATAACTATCATAAAACTTGCAGAACTATGATTGCTGTTCCCAAAATGCTCCCCCACTGAAACTTCAATCACCTGGCCTGGCACATTCCCCAATACAGGGTCCAATAAGGCCCCTTCCCTACTTGGGCTATCTACATAAAAAGCTGAAAGGACTGCGGATGCCGGAAATTAGAATCAAAAACAGAAGTTGCTGGAAACACTCAGCAGGTCTAGCAGAATCTGTGGAGAGAAATCAGAGTTAACTTTTTGGGTCCAGTGACCCTACTTCAGAACGTCTGTGTATGTGTGGACTAACTACATACTGTTTTGAGAAACCCTCCTGGATGCACCCAGCAAGCTTTGCCCCATCAAAGCCCCTGGCATTAAGGGAGTCCCAGTCAACATTGGGGAAGTTGAAATCACCCACTACAACAACCCTGCTTTTTTATTTATATCTTTCCATGATCAGCTTAAATATCTGCTCCTCTATCTCCTGCCGGCTATTAGAGTGTCTCTAGTATAACCCCATCATAATGATTGCATCTTATTCCTAAATTCAACGCATAAAGCGTTGTTGGATGAACACTCCAAGGTATCCTCTCTTAGTACAGTTGTGACAGTTTTTCAAATGTCTATACTGACTCCTCAGAGGGGAAGATTTTCTTATTTGTCATAATCATTTGCCTGAATCATTTGTGATGTGTTGGAGAGATAGGCTGCCATCAATCCTCCTTAGCCTCGGCTGTAGATATGATGTGGGAAAGGATGCCTACAGAGTGTCTTTGGTAGGAGACTTAGTCTCCTAGACTAAGGCTTAGTCTTAGTTAAACAGAATATGTTTATTACATATTACCTGATGGCTGGTTACATGACAATTGAGATTCATAACACTCTGCCATGAGGAATCAGGTTCAACTCAAAACTAAGTTCACATTATTACGACTAAAACATTCTCACACCGCATTAGTAATAAACAGAAAAACTAAAGACTGGTTAACAGTCTTTTATATCTTGATGGACAGAGTGTACGCATGATGTTAATTAACCTTTTAGGTCCTAACTGTCTTACATCTTTTTTGTTATATTGGATGTATATAGAGAAAGTAAAGTTGAAATGTCACCTTCAAACAGAGTAGGAGATCAACAAGTGAATGAAATAATCAATAGCTAAGAAGAGGAGAGAATAATAAATTACAGCAATGGGTTACCAGGAAGGATGTTGGAAACCCGGATGTCTAAGAAATGACATGAAGAAGTCACAAAAGATCCTTTGAAAGCACTTTCCAAACCCATGGCCAATTCCATCTAGAAGGACAAAGGTAGCAGATACAAGGGAACACCAATCCCTGCAAGTTCTCCTCTGCACTTGGAAATATATCGCTGTTCCTCCATTTTCACTGGGTCAAAATCCTGGAATTCCCTCCCTAAAGGCATTGTGGGTCTACCTACATCACATGGACTGCAGCGGTTCAACAAGGCAGCATATTGGTGTCCATTTTTGCTGAAAACTAGAGTTTTCACACGCAAATCATCATGAAGAGATTATCACTTTCATATGCACAGACTTATTTCAGCTATATTTACAAAATGTACGCTATCAAATGATAAAACAGCTCGCATGTCCTTTTTTTCTGACATTCATGAGAGGTTGATTTTCAAGTTAATAACTAAAGTCTCTCCAGTATTCAAGAAGTGCTGGGCTGGATTTACTGCAGCCTGTCACAATAGGAAATAAAGTGGCTGGGCCCACTTAATCACAGTGGAGGCCCCACATCAGCCTCTCAGTGACGGCATTACCGTCTCGGATTGAGGTGGAGGGTGGGGAAGCTGATGTGGGATTCCTAGCCACCTCCACCAGGATGTCAACTAGGCACATTAATGAGCTCATTGACATCCATTGACCTGGGCCTCAACAAGTTAGTGGTGGTTTAGGGATTAAATACAAAGCAGCACGGCCTTCCCATGCAGTCTAAAGGCTGCCCAAGTAGGGAGAGGAGTCCCTCCTAATCTTTCAGTTATTAAAGCAGCATGGCCCCTTTCAATGGCGAAATATTTGGACAGTCAGATTTCACAAGGTTCTTCTATTTGATCCTACATTGTGGTGGGGTTCAGACTTCAAAGATATTCATCTCATGTGCCTGTCCACTGTGCAGAAGGGGGTGAATGGAGGAACATTCCCCTTCCACTTAAGTTGATGTCCCACTTAGTTTCAGTATAAATCTACAGTCTGTCAGAAATGAGCCCAGCCAAAAATCCAAATCCATCAATTCTGCTTTGTTTACTGCTGTGACATCAAAATCAATGGTGGTTTTTGGTTGTCTATATTTGTAATATGCTGCAGGTGGATCATATTCAAAAATTCACTTTCCTTCTTGTTTCATTCAAATCTTAAAGGCTTACAGAGGAAGATATTACGTACCTGCTGAAAGCAAAGGGGCTTCAACAGTAAGTTAAATTTGCACATGAAAGCATACAAACACCTTATAAAATTGCAAAAGAATTTTGGAGCCTCTGATTCAAGTGAAGACTGGTAAACAAGTCAATAACAGGCCTAAAATATGTAAATACCCCGTGAAACATGTACAATTTCACAACCAATTTGAATCTATTGTAGTCAGCTGTACACATTGTAACTTGCACTGCATATTTATTGTAAGTGTACCACTTAAACTATACTTGAAGACATAATTATATATATAATCCCACTTTGTGTTAAGACTGTTTCGTAGATCGCCTTTGTGGAAAGCAGTCAACATGACACACTAACAGATGTTACCCAGATTCGCTGAAAGGATGGTGATGAGCTCAGCTCTGCCAGCAAGATGCTGCTCTGATTTTAAATACGAGGCTGGGTTCTTTGAATAGCAGTTAGCACAAGTGGATGGTGGGTGATAAAGTTAATGCACTGATAATTAAAACTTTACTACGTATCTTTTAATGATTAAATGAAATAAAAAAAAGGAAATTCAGTGAGTAACCTTTTGGAATGCATATTGTAATGAGAATAGACTCGCTCCACCCATTTATCATTTCTATTCTGGAAATAAGTCATGATCTTCAATTCATTCGCTGACATCTAATTTGTTTAAACACAATCCTGTATATCCAGTTTCTTTCTGTGTCCATGGGAGGGAGGGTGTGTGCTGTGTGATTGTGTGGGGATTTGTTTTTGTGCATCTTGTGTGTGCAGCTATTAATATCATCAAAAGGCAAATTTTCTTAGGTCCAAGGTAAATTTTAAAGGAAAGTTGGATTTACGAGTGGTGAAAACAGAAATTAACCAGCCAGTCACTGGTCATGCACAAACTACTTTAACTACCCTTGACTCATTTGCACAAAACCTTGTGATTTTTTGACTGAACCCCAGTTTGCTGGTACACCCTGCCTGACTGACTGCCCTTGACCATGCTCCTGCCCTACTGAATGTCGCGAAGCCAAACCAGCGTTTTATAATGTTTAACGTAACAGTTTAGCTCGTGTACTGAATGCCATATTAATAAAGCTTAGAGTAGTGTATGCTTTATTAAAACATCAGAATTACAGAAGTGTTATGGTGCAGAGGAGGCCACTCAGCCCATCGTGTCCACACCAGCTCTCCAAATGGGCATCATCATTTTGTACCGGGATGGTAGGAACTGCAGATGCTGGAGAATCTGAGACAACAAGGTGTAGAGCTGGATGAACACAGCAGGCCAAGCAGCATCGGAGGAGCAGGAAAGCTGACGTTTCGGGTC
>NC_063333.1:23313595-23340948 GCF_021869965.1 Rhincodon typus
TTGGCCTGCTGTGTTCATCCAGCTCTACACCTTGTTGTCTCAGATTCTCCAGAATCAGCAGTTCTTACTATCTCTGCTTTATTCTCCCCAGTTAAGGTTGGATCTACAGAGTAATTCCAGCATCTTCTGCTTTGTGAGGGCAGGGATTTTTCAGGCCTCACCAACATCCTGTACAAGTCAACATGATGTCCAAAATCCAATACTCAAAGGTCTGAGCAATGAAGGCAAACTGCTAAATGCCTTCTTAACCACCCTGTGTACATATGATGCAGACTTCAAAGAATTATGTACCTGAACCCCTAGGTCTCTCTGTTCTACAGCACTACCCAGGGCCCTACCATTAATAAATAAGTCCTGCCCTTGTTCGTTTTACCAAAATGCAATACCTCACATTAATTCAAATTAAAATCCATCTGCCACTCCTCAGCCCATTGGCCCAATTGATCAAGATCTTTTTGTAATCTTAGATAACCTTCTTCACTGTCCACAAAACGACCAATTTTGGTGTAATCTGCAAATTTACTAACCATGTTTTATATCCCTTGATAAACATTCCAAAAACAGATTATCTGGCCATTCTCACATTGCTATTTATGAGTGCTTGCTGTGCGCAAATCAGCTGCTATGTTTCCTTTATTACAACGGAGACTACACTTCAAAAAGTATGTATTTAGCTGTAAAATATATTCGAGTGGTCTTGAAAAGTGTTATGTAAATGTAAGTGTTCCTTTCTTCTTTCTTGCTTGGTAGGATGTTATCTCCTGGCTGGCAAGGGTTCAGAGAATTGAAAACATTCCCACTGAAGGGTCTAGGCCCGAAACGTCAGCCTCTCTGCTCCTATGATGCTGCTTGGCCTGCTGTGTTCATCCAGCCCTGCACCTTGTTGTCAATAATCCCACTGGCCAGATTCTTAAGGGTGTGTGCATTATAAAGTCAGCCCTTATAATAGGAGAGAAAGCAAAGGCAAAATTTGCAAATCATGAAAGCTCCTCGGCTCTAAAATGAGATTGAGAAATATAAACTAAACATGCATAGGCAAAGAGGGAAGAATACATAGAGCAATATATAACAACTATCCTTCCTGTGTCTTATTGTGACCTGTGGGCTGTACTCGGCCTGCTCAGATATTTCTGGCATGGACTGATCCTTTGGGCTCATGGTTCATGGCTGATAACCTCAAATTCACGATAATCCCAGTGCTGACAGCTTCTTTCTTTATGTTTACAAAGTCAAAAACACAACAATGAAACCATTGAATTTTCAACTTCAATGGAAAACAGAAGTTGTGCAGGTTGTAAATGAGTTGCCAATTTGCCATCACGCATTTTGCATCACTGCTCAAGTTTCAGTCCCTCGATTGTGCTCAGCTGCCTGTAGAGAGAATGTATGAACCACTGCAAAACTGAAAGCAGATAATGACAACATCTTAGCAGTGTAGATTTTATAATGGTTATATTCCTGGGCTACAATCTAGGGGCCTGCACTCATGATTCAGAAGCAAGAGTGCAGACTGCATTAAAGCAGCTGGGGAATTTAAATTCTATTAATTATTTAAATTTGGATTAAGTACAAGCATCTCTATGAGTGATTATGAAAATAACAGACTGCTGTGAAAGACCAATTTGTTCACTAATGACCATTAGGAAAGGAAATCTGCCATCTTTCTCCAGTCTGGCCTGAGTAATGTCATTGATTAATTGCCTTCTGAAATGACTGTATTATATTCAGAAAGGGCAATTAAGGATAGCCTATAAATGCTGGTCAGGCCAGAGATCCTTACATGAAAGGGTTAAAAAATTAAGTGCTGGTGATTTTTATATCCACTACCTTATCGAAGTTAAAACAGCAGAAATTTCACAATTTATGACAATATTGCGCATCTTCAGTTAGGAAGGGCACTTCACTAACAACCGAGAACCTATAACCCCTATCTCAATGAAACTTGGCAAGTACAACTATCAGTATATTAAGCACAATATATTAACACATTACATTAATTGCCTCAATTTAAATAAGCAAATTTTAAAAATCTGGTTAATTAGAAAAATGGGTTGCCTCATTAATTCAAGGACCATATTTCCTACCTTTATGAAACTGAAATATCATTGTTGTGCAATTAGTACATCTAAATTAATTATGCAAATTGCTTCTATTAACATATGTAAATTGGAAAATAAAAATTCCTCTACAACACAAAATGTCATATCTATGAAACTTGGAGTCTGTACAGGTAAACCATCACTGACTGAAATAAAGAGCATCCCAATGTCACTAATCTATAATTAGCACAATGCTTGAATTGATATTGTACTTCATATGACATTCCACTATTCACTGTTTCAATGCAGACATGAACTCATCTCCACTACGTCTCCACTAAAATAGGGGACAGCAGTGTAGGGTACAAATATTGAAGATTCCCTAGTATCTGTGGTTTTCATATAAATACCAATATGAGGAATGCAAAGTAAGTAATTTACATTGATATAGTGCATTTTGTAACTTCAAGATGCCCCAATCAGGAAAGGATATATTTTTCAAAGTGTAGGGAATTTCTTAATTAACCATGACTGGCCTATTTCTTTTGCGTGAACTGTCCTCTGCTCCTTCTTTAAGAGTCTTGTGAAAATCCATCACTTAAATCAATTTGTTTTTCACTTCTCTGAACCTACAAGGGGAGATGATGATGGACTGCTACTGTTACTGATTAGTAATCCAGAACCCAGGCTAATATACTAGCACACGCAGGTTCAAATTCTACTATGGCAGCTGGAATAAATCTGGAATTCAAAGCTAGTTAATATTAATGGCAGCCGTGACTCCACCATCAATTGCTACAAAAACCTATCTGGTTCACTTATGCCCTTTAGAGAAGCAAATCTGCTGTCTTTACGTACATGTGACTCCAGACCCACAGTAATGCAGCTGACTCTTAGCTGCCCTCTGCACTCAGTTGAAGGGTAATGAGGAATGGGCAACAAACATTGACCTTGCCAGTGACACACACATCCAATGCAATAATAAAGGGAAAAAACTTCTTGCCTTGCCCAAGTGTTCAAATTTCAGGGAGGCTTCTTCAGACATTTTTCCATGTTCAGAAATGACATGAATGCAAATGTGGTGTATTTGCTCTGCCAATTAGACCATGATAAGATCTTAACCAATGTATTATGTTGAATTCTGGTCCCCTTACTTTAGGAACCAGCTAAAGGCTGTAGAGAGGGTGCAAAAAAAAGTATGACAATAGTTCTAGTGATGGCATTTCATGTCTCAGAGTTAGTTGGAATGCTGGGGTTGTCCTCCTTATTCCAGAGAAGGTTGAGAGGTGAATTGATGGAGGTATTCAAAATTGAGAGCAGTCTGGGAGGAGTAGATACTAAATAAAACCCAAAAAGAACTGTGCATGCTGGAAAACACCTACATTCTGTCTACAAAAAAGATCCTGAGCTTCCAGTTGCCTGCCACTTCAACGTAGCACCGTGTTCCATGGCCAACATCTGTCACTCGCTTGCTACAGTGCTCCAATGCAGCTTAGTACAAGCTGGAAGAACAGCACCTCACTTTCTGCTTGGGAACTCTACAGCCTTCTGGACTGAATATTGAGTTCAACAATTTTTGTGTTTGAGGCACATTCTTCCAAGTCCTTACGTCAACCCCCACACTCCAGGCCTTGGTCTGTATATAGCCTGTGCTAGTATATTAGCCTGGGTTCTGGATTACTAATCCAGTAACAGTAGCACTCCATCATCATCTCCCCTTGTAGATTCAGAGAAGTGAAAAACAAATTGATTTAAGCGATGGATTTTTAGCCATCCATTGTTAGCCACTAAATGTCCTCATTAGTAGCTATTCATCTCCTATGCTGATTGCTATCCACTGTTTTTGCCAAATGCTCTTCTCTCTCTTTGGGCTCTATCTCCACCAATCATTTACTCCTTACACCTCTCCCCCAACCCTATCTTCTGCTTAAAAAAAACAACACTTTCCTAGCTACCATCAATTCTGAGGAAGGGTCACTGAACCCGAAACATTAATTCTGATTTCTTTCCACAGATGCTGCCAGACCTGATGAGCTTTTCCAGCAATTTCTGTTTTTGTTTCTGGACAGAGTAGATATGGCGAACTCAAGGCCAACTAGGAATGAACAATAAATGTCAGCCAGCCAAGACCACATCCCATGAGTGAATAAGAAAAGAAGAAACAGTTCCCATTGGCAGAAGGTTTAAGAACCAGAGCAGACACATTTACAGTGCTTGGCAAAAGATGTGATGGTTACACAAGGGAGAGCTCTTCCTACACAGTGAGAGATTGAGATCTGGAATGTACAACTAATAGCACAGTGCAGGCAAATAGTATTGTGGTTTTCAAGAGGGAATTGGATAAGCACCTGAAGTGAAAAGATTTCAGACCCAGGGAAGGGGTTGGCAAATGGAAAAGCTGATTTGCTCTTAGAGACAGCCAGCATGGAGACAATAGGCCAAATGGCTTCCTTCTGAACAAAACAGTCTATGATTGTTTCTCTGATCAGTACAGTCTAAACATGGCACTCTCCTATGGCAGTTCAAAGGTTTCACAGTGATCTCACCACCAAGAAATATCATGCTGTCAAATTCAAAAATATGATTGATAGGTCACAATAGAAAATCAATCTACAAACGTTGTTGCTATGTCTGACTGTTCTCTTGTCTCTGTAACTGGACAGAACAACTTTCTCAGAAAAAGCCTAAGAATCATTTGCCATTCAGACTAATGGGAAGAGGCATCTCCCACAAACATTTCCATCCTCAGTGATGGAGAAGGCCAGCATATCAGTGTTAAAGATGGGGTTGTGATATTTGAAACCATTTCCAGCCACAAGTGCCAAGTGGATGATCCACCTTGGCCTCCTCCTGAGATCCTCAGGGTCAAAGATTCAGCCAATTCACACACGTTATCAAGGAATGGTTGAAGGCACTAGACGGAATAAATGTGTTCCCTGACAGCTTCCAGCTGCAAATGTCAAAAAATTGTGCTCCAGAACTAGCTGTGCCCCATGCCAAGGTGGTTCAGCACAGCCACGACATTGGCATCTACGTGACGTGTGGAAAATTGCCCAGTTATGTCCTGTCCACAAAAAGTAGGATAAATCCAACTGGCAAATTACCAATGCATCAATCTGTGTAAAGTAATGGAAGATATCATCAACAGTTCTATTAAGCATCATTTAGAAAAGAAACCTGTTCACTCTTGCACAGTTCTGCCAGGATTAGTCATCCCCGACCTCATTACAGATTTGCGCCAAACATGAATGAAAGTGCTGAACTCCAGAAGTGAGGGGAGAGTGACTGCCTTTGATATCAAGGCAACATTTCACAGAGTGTGGCATCAAGGAGGCATAAAAATCAAGGATGAACCTCTGCACAGGAGTCACATCGAGTACAAAAGCTAATTATCTTAGCCTCATGTTTCCCGTGCAACATTCCTCAGGTTTGTGTTTGGAGTCCAAGGTGATATCTTAAATGCAACCTTAATGAAACATATTCCCAAGTTGGGGGAGACAGCTGGTTAGGTAGTGTTCGGGCTCCTGGTCCGTCCGCTCCCTTTCAGCCGACCGGCCTTATCCTTTTTTTTCATTATTTCTTAATTTCACCTTTTGTATCAAATTCATCCTTTTTCCTTTCTGCAGCTGAGCTGCAGCAGTTTTGGTTGGACAGCCCTGGGTTTTCGGCAGTTTCGACAGGCCCTGGTCTTTGGCAGTTTCAATGGACTCCCAATTCTCGACGGTTTCGACAGGACCCCGATCCTCAGCAGTTTTGACAGGCTGCAATCCTCGGCAGTTTCGATGGTCCCCGGTCCTCTTTGGTTTTGACAGACCCACAGTCCTCAATAGTTTCAATAGGCCCCAGTTCTTTGCAGTTTTGAGAGGCCCCCAGTCCTCAGCAATTGGACAGGCCTCCAAACCTCAGAGAAGGCCTTGGTCCTCAGCACTGGCCGGTTTGTGAAACCAAGAGACCGTGGAATGAACAAAAAATGATATTTGTTTTAACTTTGACTAATTTTTCAAAAATATATAATTTATGTGTTAAATGGTGCTGTTTTTGTGGCGACTTACATACATTTTACTATATTTTCACAAGTACAAGGAACAATAAATTTATATCAATTTCCATCTATCATACAAGATGGATAGATTTTGGGGTTAGTGGGGAATGTGGAGCGGACGATGGAATCACGGAGACAGCAGTCCCTATGAAAGGCAGATAGGGGTGGAGAGGGAAATATCTCTTTGCTTGTGGGGTCCCACCACTTTCAGCACCTTTCCCTGCAACCGCAAGAAGTGCTACACCTGCCCCTACACCTCCCACCTCACCTCCATTCAAGGCACAAAACAAACCTTCCATATCAGACAGAGGGTTCACCTGTACTTGGCTTACTGTATCCGCTGCTCACGATGTGGCCTCCTCTACATCGGTGAGACCAAGCATAGATTTGGAGATTGTTTCGTAGACCATCTGCGTTCTGTACGTGACAAACAACACCTTTCCGTCGCCAACCATTTTAACTCCCCCTCCCACTCCCTGGGTGACACGTCCATCCTGTGCCTCCTCCACTGTCACAATGACACCACCCGCAAACTGGAGGAGCAGCACCTTATATTCCGCCTCGGGAGCCTACAGCCCAATGACCTAAACATGGAATTCACTAGTTTTAAAATCTCCCCACCCTCTGGCCTCATCCTATGTCCAAGCCTCCCTCTCATCCCCGCTTCCTTGACCTGACAAAACTTGTCCATCTTCTCTCCCACCTATCTGCCCCATCCATCTCACTGATCAATCCCCACCACTCCCTACCTGCACTCACCTATCACCATCCCAGCTACCTTCCCCAGCCCCACCCCTCGTCTCAATTTATTTCCCAGCTCCCTATCCCTCCCCATTTCTGAAGAAGGGTCCCAATCCTAAACGTCAACTTTCCTGCTCCTCTGATGCTGCCTGACCTGTTGTTTTCCTCCAGCTCCATACTGTGTTGTATCTGACTCCAGCATTTGTAGTTCTTACTATCTCCAAACATGTCATAAGCCTTTTTTACTACCTTATCTGCCTGCACTGCCACCTTCAGTGATCTATGGACCTGCACACCCAGATCCCTCTGCATATCAATACTCAGAATGGTTCTGCCATTCATTGTATTATTTCCACCTGTACTCAACCTTTCAAAATGCATCACCTCACATTTGTCTGGATTAAACCCCATCTGCCATTTTTCTGCCCATGCCTCCAACTAATCTATATGCTGCTGTACCCTCTGACAATCCTCCTCACTATTTGAAACTCCACCAATCTTTGTATAGAAAATCAACACCTGCAAGTATCCCTCCAAGCTGTACACCATCCTCACTCAGCATTGTATTGATGTTCTCTTGCAGGCACTTCTCAAAATTCTGGAATTCCATTCCTAACATGAACTGCAGTGGTTCAACACCATCTTTGAAAGAACAAGTAGGGATAAGCAATAAATGCTGCTGGACCAGTATCACTCACATCCCATCATATAACGAAAAGAATATTTAATTTACATGGTAGAAAAATTTTATTGCAGAACATTCAAGCCTAAACAGCAAACTAAATTCTATTAACAAACTGAAAAGGATTGCATGAACAATGGATGGCTTAGGGATCTTAATTCAATAAGATCTCGAAACAACTGGGAAACAGTAATTGAATGAAGTAAAAATGATTATGATACATGGATGCCAGAATAAATTGAGGACATGGTTTGACAAGTATAATCAAAACAATATTGCACCATATACTTGACTTACAGAATAAAAGATGGTATTTGTGTCAAAAATTTCACAAACATTAATGAACATGCTCCAGGCGATGTTAGAATTATAAGACCATACAAATAATCCCACAGAAAGTAAACCATTTCACCCATTACCCTTATGTCAGTACTAACTGAAACTTTTCAACAAATCAGATTTCTCTAACCTTTCCTCACTCCTTTGTATTTTCTGATGCTGACCCTTCCAGAACCCTTTCCTATTTATGGGAACCTCTATTACATTTTCCTTCACCTATTTTGTTCCACCAACATTCAATCTTTATAACTGATTCTTAGTCATGTTCCACTGAATCCCTACTGTATCCATTTGTGACTTAGATATTTCACATCCAGGATGACTACAACATCATTGGACAGAGTCAGAAGTCACACGACACCAGATTATAGCCCAATAGGTTTATTTGAAATCACAAGCTTTTGAAGTGCTGCTCCTCCATCCCCGACAAAGAAGCAGCGTTCTAAAAGCTTGTGATTTTAAATAGACCTTCTGGACTATAACCTGATGTCATGTGACTTCTGACCTTGTCCACTCCAGTCCAACACCAGCACCTCCACATCACCACTAAACAGAGTAACCTAACAAATTTCTGATACAAATCAAGATCACTTCCTTGTATTTATGATCCATTCTTTACAATAAAAGGCCAAAAGCCTAATTGTCTTGTCCTTTCCAATCTGCACTCTGCATTTGCAGATCTGTTCCCATGAATCTATAGATTCCTGTATTCCATTCCTCCATCAAGAATCTTACTATTTAAGGTGGCGTCTTCTCACTGCAGTTTTCACCAAAATGCTGTCTAAGGAAACTGAACAAGATAGCATATGTGATACAGTGCACTGTCTGTGAAATCACCAAACTGGAAGTCATCAAAAAATCAAGAATTTCAGAAAAGGCATGGATTTAATGAACTAATGAAACTGATGCCATTATTTTGACATCTGATATCATCCATTGCATGCATGTCATCCTAAGGACATCATGAAGTTTTTAGTTTTGTGAAAGATCAATGGTCACACCTATTCATTATAGTAGTTGTAAATCACATAAACACAAATCACCTTCTGTAGACCATCACCATTTATTTAGCAATTTAGCAGGCTAACATATAATCAAGTAAGCAAATGTGTCTCAGCACTAATTTAACTCTCAGCAGGGAGTCTCTATTGAATCAACTCCTCTGCACAGAGTGGATAACAAACTGTAATATGGACCACAGGTAAAACATATTACTCAGCTCTTTTGACTTTGTCAAAGCATGTTAAAATAACCAAAATCCAGTACTGGTGACAGTCATGGCTGCTGCTACATCTTGAATATGAAGTAAGATTCCTCATTAGTACAGCCCAAGGCCACAGTTTCATAGCTGCCCTCAATAACTTACCTTCAGCCTCTCTTGAATTTATCTGAAACTTCAAGTTAATGGCCCAGCAACAACGTCAAAATGTGGCTTCACTCAAACATCCTTGCTCTGTTCTCTGAGCCCAGCTTTACCAGAAATTCAGAGAGAGACACAATACAAGGAGCTTTGCTGCAGAGTCATCCAGCTTTACACCTTGTTACTTCTGAAGAAGGGTCTAGGCCCAAAACGTCAGCTTTCCTGCTCCTCTGATGCTGCATGGCCTGCTGTGTTCATCCAGCTCTACACCTTGTTATCTCTTTTTCTGAAGAAGAGTCTAGGCCCAAAACGTCAGCTTTCCTGCTCCTCTGATGCTGCTTGGCCTGCTGTGTTCATCCAGCTCTACACCTTGTTAGCCCAAAACGTCAGCTTTCCTGCTCCTCTGATGCTGCTTGGCCTTCTGTGTTCATCCAGCTCTACACCTTGTTATCTCTTTTTTCTGAAGAAGGGTGTAGGCTGGAAACGTCAGCCTTCCTGCTCCTCTGATGCTGCTTGGCCTGCTGTGTTCATCCAGCTCTACGCCTTGTTATCTCAGATTCTCCAGCATCTGCAGTTCCTAGTATCTCGGAAAATAGACATGTCTCCTTTTAAAGGCACTAGCTACCAATTGTTAAGTTTGAATGCCCAGTGTGAATAGTAATGAATGACTGAATGGATTGAGTGAGTAGAGTGGTAGAATGGGCAGATAGGTCAGGTATGTGGTGTCGCTGGATGTGTTGGGTGGCAGTTGGTGAGATGGCAGATGGTTAAGTTGCGAGTCAGATTCAGGGGATAGACAGGAGGTCGGGGTTTGGTAGTGGGCGGTTCAGAGGGGTTAGTTGTGGGGGCTAAGGGTGTTAGTTGGGGGTCTGGGCTGCTGTTTGGAGAAGCAGACAGGTGTCAGCAGGTGGGTTAGTTGGATGGGTGGTTTGGTCAGGGGATGGTTGGGTGTCACTGGCGAGCCAGGGAGGTTGCTGGTGGAGTAAGGAGTGTAATTGATAGTCCAGTACGTATGTTTAGGGTCTCAGTTCTGGAGTTCACAAGAGTTAGACTGAAACAAAGTCAGAAATTGCTGGAAAAATGCAATAGGTCTGGCTGCATCTGTGGACAGAAAGCAGACTTAATGTTTCAGGTCCAGTGACCCTTCTTCGGAGTTGATTGCAGCTAGGAAAAGGTTGGTATATATGCAGAAGATGGGATGGGAGGGGAGGGGTAAGGAGTAAACATTATGTGGAGATTTAGCCCAGAGAGATAGAACACAGTTAGGCAGACAAAGGAATGGGTAAAGGTCAGCCTGGGAGAATGAATAGCTGATAATGGAGATCGTTAGTAGCTGACAATGGGTTTGTTTTTTGTGGTAGCAGTCCATGTGATGACAGGGCCTGGTGTGTGAGGGTTAGGATAAGGACAGGGAGAAGGTGCTCAGGCCCTAAAATTGTTGAACTCGCTGTAGAGTTCCTAAGTGGAAAATGAAATGCTGTTTTGCAGCTTGCACTGAGCTTCACTAGAGCACTGCAGCAAGCCTGAGACAGAGATGTTGGTCAAGGTACACCCTGGTATGTTGAAATGGCAGGCAGATTCAGGGTCATTTTTGCAAACAGAACATAGGTGTTCTGCAAAGTGGTTGCTCAGTCTGTGCTTCATTTCCCCAATGTAGAGGAGACCACAGTGTGAGCAGCAAATGCAGTAGACTAGATTGAGTGAAGTACTGCTTCATCTGGAAGGTGTGTCTGGGGCCTTGGATAGTGAGAAGGAAGCAAGTAAACGGGTAGGTGTTGCATCTACTGTAATGGCATGGAAAGGTGCCATGGGGCTTTGGGGAAATGTTGGGAACGCAGGAGGACTGGGCCAGGGTGTCCTGGAGAGAAAGGTTCCTGCAGAAGGCTGACAAGGGAGAGAAGGGGAATAGGTGCTAAATAACCCATTTGTCACCTTCCTGCTCCTATGATGCTGCTTGGCCTGTTGTGTTCATCCAGCTCTACACCTTGTTATGTCACCTACTAATGGTCCCCATTATCAACTATTCATTTTCCCATGCTGATCTTTATCTTTTTTACTTCTTTGTCTGCCCAACTCTCTCTCCAGGCTCCATCTCCGCTTATCAGTTACTCCTTCCCCCCAACCCCAATCCCGACACACACACACACACAACCCTTTCTCTTGCATATGTCCAACCTTTTCCTAGTTACAAACAGTTCTAAAGAACAGTCTCTGGACCTGAAACATTAACTCCGCTTTCTTTCCACAGATGCTGCCAGACCTGCTGACTTTTTTCCAGCAACATCTGCTTTTGACCTATAGTTTTTTTTGTTCAGAGTTACATTGAGTTTGAATCTCTCTAAGATTTCCGGGATAATTGCTTACCCCTAGCTCAGAGTCAGAGACATTCACAGAGGCTCTCAGGGAGCAAAGAAATCGCCCATTGGAAGTTGAAATTTTCTGAGCAATTCCTGCAGAATATCAGTAAAGAAGAATTTCCATGATTTCTCAATGCATATAGCTGGACATTCACCCAGTCTCTGAAAATCTGGAGGCTGGAAGATTTGGGACATGTTTGCTTATGATGCAAGTGAAAGCTGACATGAAAGTCTTTATAGTTTCTTGACATGCAAAAGATGCAATTCACAAGAAATGAAATTTAGATTTTGAAATATATTTTTGAGAGTGGTTCTGTACAGGAGTAGAATACTTACTCACTTGAGCTGCTACACAATTCCATGAAACTTATGGCTGATATGTAGCTCAGTTCCACTTAACTGCCTTTTCTCAGAGTCCCCTTCATTTCCTTGCTCAGCAAATGACTATCTGTCTTCATCTTTGATGTGCCAATCGTCCCAACATCTATGGTCTTTCATAAAGAGAGAGAGTTCCAGGTTTCTTCCACTCTATGTGGAAAAAATGCTTCAGATTTTAATCCCAAATTTTTTTTGGAGATGATCGTGTCAATTTTATTTTCTCTACCAATGTCATTAATGTGGATGCTAATGAATGGGACATTGTTCTAGTTTGGGTGATGAGGATCAACCAATCACAGCTTGAGTTACAAAATAAAATCTTGCATTGATAAAATGCTTTTTGCAACCACCAGAGGTCTTAAAGTGTTTTGAAATGTGTTCACTTGTGCAATGTTAGAATCGCTGCAGACAATTTGTCTTCCTTAAACTCCCAAAAGTAGCAATGTGACGATGATTAGATAATGCTTTTTGGAGTTGACTGGATGATAAATATTAGCCAGGGGACTGGCCCTGCTCTTCATCAAAATAATGCCAGAGGACTGTTTCCATCAGCTGAATAGGTAGCTGAGGCTTCAGCTTAACGTCTCATCAGAAAGACAGCATCTCTGACACAATAGTACTCCCTTAGCGCTGCACTGAAACATTGACCTTGATTTTAATGCTAAAGCCCTGGACTGGAAATTGAATCTGGAGACTTGGAGGTGGCAGCATTACCATTTGAACTACAGCTAACACTTTATGCTGTGGTATTATGTATGGTAAAAACAGAGTGGCATTAGGGTGAAATGACTGTAATGGAAAGAGATTAATTTCCCAGCATTAATGACATTCATCTGGGTAAGATATAGATTAAATACTATCTACAGTATTAACAAGAAATGCAGAATCACAAAATGGCTTCCTTAATAAAGCATTCGGAATTGCCTCATTTTGCAAACCAGTCATGCTGAGCCCTCTCCCTGTGAAACTATAAAACAGTGTTGAATTATGTGCAGGCATTTGCTGTGATTCGTCAGCCCTGAAGATCTAGGATCAGGATGGCTGATCCCATTTTAGGGCTGGGCAGTGACAGGAGATTTTCAGCTCTAGCCTAATTCATGTTCTAGAAATGAAAAAGAAGCAGATGAGTTCTCTTCAACATGTGAACATTTTAAACAAATTGTTAACTTGCTGGCCTTCACGAGTAATGCTCTGAGCTGAAGACAAGAAGCTGCATTATTGGAAAAAAAATACAAAGTAAGGTTCCTCGAGTTTCACCATTATTCCCACAGCTTTGAGTCCAGTTTATGTTCTCTTCTGTGTGACCTCCCTACTCACAGTCCAGTGCAGAGTGGAAACATCAGAATGGGATATTGTGAGTGAAATCCATATCCTCCCCCCACCCTCTCCTATGTATCACTATCGTGGATTGATTGTGGGTCATCACATAAATATATTGTTCGTAAAAATGATGATTATTTCCCCATTGTTATGATAACACTGACCATACAACATATGAAAAGAACAAACAGAAAAAGAGCAACTAGTCTACTGAACTTATCCTATTCTGTCATTGTGCCATTTGTACTGAAGAAGCTTAACACCATCCAAGATAAAGTAGCCTACTTAACTGGCACAACATCCATAAACCCCAGTTTGCCCCATCACTGACACTCAGTTGCAGCAATGGGTACCATCTGCAAGATGCACTGGATAATTTCTCCCAGGTTCTTTAGACAACAGCTTTCAAACTCATGACCACTTCCATTCAGAACGGCAAGGGCAGCAGATTTATGGGAACTGCACCACCTGCAAATTTGCCTCCAAACCACTCACGATTCTGAAATATGGAAATATGTCACTGCTCCTTATTGGGTCATAATCCTGGAGTTCCCTCCCTAATAGTATTGCAGGTCAACCCACAGCACATGGACTGCAGCAGTTCAAGAAGGCAGCTCACCATATATTCTCCAGGGCAACTAAGCATGAGCAGCAAATACTGGCCCAGTCATTGACATCCATATCTCATGAATGAATTCTTTAACAGTTGCACATATTATGACTCTAATGTTCACCATCCCCAGTCCATTAGCTATGAAATCCCTCGAGAGAAGGAAAAGAGGAGAAAAAACTGTGCCAGTTCTAGGAAAACATTTCCAGAAAATTCTTCTCTGGTCCTAAAGCCAATCATACAAGATCTAGGAGGTGACAGGGAGACACATATCCCACAATATGTACCTACCTTCTAAATGTAACCAAATTGCTGACACACTCATTCATCCAGCTGCCTAGTAAGTAGAAATCCACACTTACTGTGACTTTCTCATGTCATGAGGCTGCAAGGGGAGTAAGATCGTGTGGCATTACATCACTTCTTGTAATGGTGTACACATTGTCCCAATAATATATCACATGGTCAGACATAACCCCTCATACTATGCTTCGATGTCCATGATTCTTTTTTCAGGTGATGCTGGCATTGGGCAAACTGAACTGAACAATGCAGTGTAATCAAGCCAAAGTTTATGTCACAATAAAGTATGCAAAGGAGAAAACCTACTCATAAACAAGCCTGCCCCACAGAGTTACAATACCTTATGCACTATAATACATAGTCTCCCTATTGTACTTGAAAGCTATACATGCTGTACAGACAGGCTACAAACAGAGATTAAAACCCCAGATAATTACGATAAAAAAATTGGAACATTTCTCTTCAATTGTAGTAGGTGTAAGGTATCGATTAAGATGACTGCTCCTGACATGATTTGGATTACAAAGAGTATGAGGTAATCCCTACTCTTGTTTGAATCAGTTTTAATTATTACTTACAGGATTTAATTGAATCAGTGATTATTACAGTAGCATGTGCCACAGGTCAACCTTTCTCCAGGAACAATCCCCAAACATCAAGAACACCTCAGGCCTGACTTTACTCGAAAGCTTGACACCTTGTCCTCTTTCATATTTAGTCAAAACAATTTCTCAAAGTAAAACATGATGTACTTCCTTCAACATCTTATAAGCCTCAGTCGAATAAAGTTTTTGCTTCTTTACAGAAACTGGATCCTTTGAGTCTTTCTGAATAACTAAGATGCTTTATATCAAGAATTAACCTTGTGACCCTTGCCTGTGCTCTTTGCAAAGCTTAAATATCATCAATCATTTCAGATGACCAAATTGGTCATATTATTCTAATGGAGGCTGAACCAAGAACTGTATTTGGATGAAATTATTTGGTTTATGTCATTGTGTTTTGCTCCCTTGCACCTTTTTCACTGTAGCTATAGAACTGTTCATGATTCTTCAGATCCAGATGTCCTAGAACATTCATCTTTATTGTGCAATAGCTTTCACTCTTTTTTCTGAAGGGTATACAAATATTCAGCAATTGTTTTGCCTACATGTACAGCATTGGTTTATTTTGAGTTAAACACCATTTGCCAGTCATAAATCCAAAACCCAGTGCATCTGGATCTGCTTGTACTAGTTGAGCATTCTTGTACTGCACTGACACGTGCGAATATCATGACATCAGCTACAAACTCATAACTCATTCTCCAACACTAATATCTAGATAATTTATCAAATAGCTCTCAACATCAGATCATGTGGGACATTATGGTTTCCATTCTCCTAGCAAGATCCAAGTCAAGCCACAACCACTTTCAACAGAATATCATTCATTTCTCAACACAACACTGATGATAGCCACTAATTCCAGAAACTTCACCCTTGCAAAAAAAAAGCCTCCTGTTCAATTCCCCAATCAATCAGTTAGAATAGGAGCTTCTTTATGAGTAGCCATGTTAGGAAGTATCTTTGATCTTGGTATATTCAGAAAATGCATCCCTATTGAATCCTAAAATCTTCTTTCCTAATACTCATGTCAAACTAATGGGGTTTTTAGTTACTCAGACCTGCCATATTATAGGTAAGAAAGAGGCAGTGGTCATGCACAATGTTAGGGCCTCTGTCTTAATTTTCTCCTAGTTTCAATGACATCCAACTTCTGCAGTCTTGCATAAGTGAGAAAGGAGATGAATTTTCAGCCCTCTTGCTACATGTGGAAGATTAGAGCATAAACAATTTCCAAACTGTTTTATCAGCGCACTGAAGCAAATACTTGACATGCTAGTAATTATTAAGTTTCCCAGGTTCCATAAACCCATTTTGGAAAGTTGCAGGTAGAATATATGGAAGATTGAACATATCATTGGACTGGTCAGATGGGCTGAAAAGTGGCAAATGGAATTCTACCTGAAGAAGTGTGAGACAATGCATTTTGGGAGGACAACAGAACACAGAATAAATGTGAGAATATTGAGATAGTGTAGAGGAAAGGAGGGACCTTAGAATGATGCCTGAAGGTCGGATAGATTACTTAGGTGGATAAGAAGAAATGTTGAATACTTTCAATTAGCCGAGGTGTAGATTATAAGAAGAGAGAGGCCATACTAGAACTGTATAAATAAATTGTTGAGCCACAACTTGAGTACACTGTGTAGTTCCAGTCACCTCATTGCAGAAGGTTGTAATCACTTGAAAGGGTAGATAGAGGTTTGCAAAGATGTTAAATAAAAACCAAAAGAACTGCAGATGCTGTAAATCAGGAACAAAAACAAAGTTGCTAGAAAAGCTCAGCAGGTCCGGCAGCATCTGTGAGGGAGAAAACAGAGTTAACGTTTCGGGTCCAGTGTCCCTTTGTTTTGCAAAGATGTTGCCAGGACTGGAAAATTTCAGCAGGGAAGAAAGATTAGAAAGGTTTGAATTGATGTTCTTCGTGAAAAGTCAAACGACACCAGGTTATAGTCCAACAAGTTTATTTAAAATCACAAGTTTTCGGAACATTGCTTCTTTGTCAGGTGCTTTAACCTGGTGTGGTGTAACTTCTGACCTTATCTACCCCAGTCCTACACCAGCATCTCCACATCATGTTCTTCTTTGAACACAGGAGGCTGTGAGGAGGTTTGATTCAGAGGTACAAAATTGTGAGAGGATTGGTTGGAGCGATGAGATGGACCTCTGTACCTTTGAGCAAGATTAGTGACAGGGGTGGGGGTATAGATTTGAAGTTATTAGTGAAAGATTACATAGAACATAGAACATAGAACATTACAGCGCAGTACAGGCCCTTCGGCCCTCGATGTTGCGCCGACCTGTGAGAGAGATGAGTAAAAAATTTTTCATCTAGAGGGGGTTTGGGGCCTGCAACTTACTGCTTATATAGGGTAGTAGAGGCAGAAACTCTCAACCCATTTAAACAGGTGTCAGGTACAGGAGCCTGAAGGGCTTCAGACAAATGCTGGAAAGTGGAATTAGGCTGGATGGCTCACTTTTAGTTTGGGGCAAAACATGATCGGCCAAGTGGCCTCTTTCAATGCATTAAACATTCTATGACTCAATGAAAGTTAATGGAGACGAGGAAATAACTGTAACCGTTCTAGGAAAGGCAACACTATAAAATATGCAGCTATTTCAGAGTCTTTATACAATCTGGTGGTACATGTGTGGATAATACTGTACAGAATGTAACTAGCTGATCCAAATAAGATCAGCTGCTCTTTTCTATTTCAAAATTGACTTGAAGGCAAGTAATTTACTTTGTCCCTAACAGAAGTTGGAGGTACAATGATACAACTCTGCAACTAGTTCACAGAATAAATGAAAACACTAGACTCAAAATTCGAGGAGTAGGTAACTAAAGGACTGCACTCCCCATTACTAAAAATTTGCATGTATTTAGCGCTCAAATCATATTCTTACATGCAGTCAGGGTATCATTCTTAGCCATCATTTCTTTATCAGTCATATAGCAAATGCCGTTGGCTTAAATTTAACAATTGAATTGCAACTCATGATCACTCACATTGCACAGGAGTATACATGACTGTAACTAATCTCAGGTACATTAGGCACTAGTTTCTGTGCTTTACGCACTCACTGGTAATCTCTCACAGTGAAAGCACTAAATTGTACCAGTTAACTTGAAACAACTATCTGGTATGGGGTTAACAATTAAACTTGTGCTGTAGGTCAGGGGTGCAGTTGAACTCAGACAATTCCTAGATTTCCTCTATTTTCTGCTAATATTCTGCTATTTTCTGTTAATAATACGCCAAACAAAGCCTTGAGAACTGCTCCAACCACTGCATCTAGCAAAACTGGAAACACCTTTTAGAATGTTTTTATGACTTTTGTTAAAAATATAGGCTGTAAGTGATCCCTTCCATTTGAGTAGGTTGTGCTATGGGGAAAGGGCAGCCTTTCTACCCAGAGAGAAAGGTGAAATAAAAGCAGTATGTTGGAGTCGTGATACGTTGAACTGTTGAGGAGCCTGGGAATGGGTCACATTTGCTGCTTTCAGCAAATTGAACAAGAGAAGGACAAGGACTTAAACAGGGAAGAAAAATCAATGAGAATATAAGAAATACTAAAAAAGAAGTCTATAAAAGTAGGAGATGCATGGATAGGGTTGACAATCAGAATCTTTTTCCCAGAATTCAAAAGTCTAACACTAGGGGTCATGCAATTATGGTGAGAAGGGGAAAGTTCAAAGGAGATATGAGGGGCAAACTTTTACATAGAGAGTAGTAGGAGTCTGGAATGCACTTCTGGGGTGGTGGTGGAGGCAGATACAATCGGGGCATTTAAGGGGCTTTTACTTAAGCACATGAATATGCAAGGAATGGAGGGATATGGACCAAGGGCAGGCAGAAAGGATTAGTTAATTTGGCATCATGTTCAACATAACATTGTGGGCCGAGTGGTCCATTCCTGTGCTGTACTGTTCTATGTTCTACACTCTATTAATCTGCTTGTAAAAATGAATCCTTACCTTTATTTTCAATATTCATAAGACCATAAGACATAGGAACAGGAGGGGGCTGCTTAGCCCCTTGAGCCTGCTTCACCATTCAACAGGATCGGATTATGACTAATCTGATATTTTTCACTTCCATGTCCCTGCTTTTTCCCTGTACCCTTGATTCCCTTGCTGATCAAGAATCTATCTATCTCAGCCTTAAATAAACACAAGGTCTCTGCCCCCACGGCTCTTTGTGCTAAGGTGTTCCAAAGACTCACAACCCTCTGAGTGAAGAAACTTCTCCTTATCTCAGTTTTAAATTGGCGCACTTTATTCTGAGACTGTACTCTCTGGTTCTAGACTCTCCCATCAGGTGAAACATCCTCTCAGCATTTACCTTGTCAAACCCTTAAGAATTCTATACGTTTCAATGAGATCACCTCTCATGCTTTTAAATTTCAACGAGTACCAAACTCTCACTGAAATTGTTTTACTAAATTTAGTATTACCTCTATATTATTGTTTTGATAACTCCCTTCTTCAGAATGAACATTCAACTTCATTTTGGTGCTTTTAATGAAAGATGATCAGATGATACCGAACAAAGCTTCACAGAACTTTAGGCCTAATATTGTCTGAGGAAGGTTGTGTAAATGGCTAAAAGGATTTCCAGAAGTCCTAGTTTTAAACAATGCCATAGGTAAGACTGAGGAAGAGGTCCTGCTTCAGGATAATGAACAGATAAGTGTAGAAACATAGAATAGTACAGCATAGGAATAATCCCTTCGTCCCACCATGTCTGTGCCAACCATGATGCCATTCTAAACCAATCCCATCTGCCTGAATATGGTCTGTGTCCCTCTGTTCCCTGCCTGTTCACGTGACTGCCAAAATGTCTCTTCAACGTTGTGATCATATCTGTTTCTACCACTTCCCTGGCAACAAATTCCAGGCACCTATAACCCTCTGAGTAAAAAAAATTGCCTCACATATCTCCTTTAAACTATCCACCCCTCATATTAAAACTATGATACACCCTCCAACCCCAAAGTGTTGGACATTTCTATCCTGGGAAAAACACTCTTGACTTTCCACCCTAACCACGCCTCTCATAATTTTATATACTTCTATCAGGTCACCTCTCAGCCTCTGACGCTCTAGTGAAAACAATCCAATTTTGTCCAGTCTCCCCTTATGGCTAATACATTTTAATCTAGACAACATCCTGCTAAACCTCTTTTGCACTCTCTCCAAAGCGTCCACATTCCTCATATAGTGTGGGGGACCAGAACTGCACACAATACTCCAAATGTTGCTAACTAATGTTTTATACAGCTGCAATATGATTTGGCAACTTTTGTGCTCAATTCCTCAACCAATGAATGCAAGCATGCTGCATGCCTCCTTTATCGCCTTGTCTGCATGTGTTGCCACTTTCAGGGAGCTATGGACATTCACCCAAGATTCCTCTGTCTATCAATGCTCCTAAAAGTCCTGCCATTTACTGTATATTTTCCTTTTGCATTTGGTCTTCCAAAATGCATCACCTCACTCTTGTTCAGATTAAACTCTATATTTCATTTCTCCACCAAACTTTCCCACTGACCCACATCCTTTGGCAACATCCACATCTCAACCAATTTTTGTGTCATCTCTAAACTTACCAATCAGACCATCTACATTTTCATCCAAACCATTCATATATATTACAAACAACAGCGGTCCCAGCACTGATCCTTGCAGAACACCACTGGCTACGAATCTCCAGTCAGAAAAGCATTCCTCCACAACTATCCTCTGTCTCCTATGACCAAGCTTTGGCAGCATCTGTGTGGGGACAGACAGTGTTAACGTTTTGAGTCTGGTATCACTCTTCTTCAGTTTATTGAGTATATTCAAAATTTTCTTTATTTTAATTTCTACATTTCCAGCATCCATTGTATTTTGTTTTTCTTTTACTGGGCAGGTTGAAGACTGGTTTGAGATGTTTAATGGTTTTCATGTCACTCAATCCAACCCATCCATTTTGAGAGGAACTCCATAGTTTCTGTACTGCTCCGATGATATTCCTGCTGTGCTGCTATTACATCTAACCTTATTTATATGCTTTGCTTTATCATTCCCAATAATAATCTTCACTTTAACTGTAACTGAAACATTTACTGCACATTTAAAATGTAAACTGTGATTTCCAGTGTAAATTTTAAACTGAAATTGAAATACAGTGTACATTAATTTTTATAGCTCCTTCACTAACCACAAGATCACATAAAATAATATATGTAATTGGCCCCCTGGTATCTCACACATTTTATACAGCTCCTAGTGAATAACTATTATGAGTAGGGCAACATTATGGCTGTTGGTTTATCAATTTTCTGGTTCTGTAGTTGCCAAATTAAGTCAAAACAGCAACAAGAAACAGCCACTTCTTTTCTTAAGCCATCAACCACAAGGGCTCACAAAGGTCTTTCCTGGTCCAAATATTCCGTTTCTCACCAGGTCGCAAGATGAAGCCCTCTCAGCCCCTCCTTAATCTAGTTATGATCAGCAAGGAGGTGGACATGTTGCTGTATTGCACTGTGCTACATCATTGTCACATCTACATCATGTCCCAGCAGCTTATGTGGCAAACACTGGGGGAGGCAATGGCCTAGTGGTATTATTGCTGGACTGTTACTCCAGAGATCCAGATAATGTTTTGGGGTCCCAGGTTCGAATCCTGCCATGGCAGATGGGAAGGAAATTGCCATCCTTACCTGGTCTGGCTTACATGTGACTCCAGACCCACAGCAATGTGGTTGGCTCTTAACTGCCCTCTGGGCAATTAGGGATTGGCAATAAATGCTGCTTCGCCAGCGATGCCCTCATCCCAAAAATGAATGAGGAAAAAAAAAACACACTGTATGTGCTTCAACTAAATGGCCATGCCATGAGGTCTAAGTGAGATATTCCTCAGTCGAGACAAGGCGGGGAGCATTGTCAGTCAGGTAGTTCTGGCACAGCAAGTCAACGGCATCATCGATATTAGTCTAGGGGCTTAGACATGGTCAGTCAGCCACTTGGGATGGTCAGAGTTAAGGGTTTCATACCAGTCTTGTCTGGAGAGTGGGTCATGGAAAGTCCTGTAGGTCCAGTGCAAACAGTCAGGGCATTAATGGTAAGTCAGTTGGTGAGCAGCACAGAGATCGGTCAGGGGTCTGCTCACTCCTCAGATGTGACTGTCAGGAGGTTGGCCACAGTCAGTCCTGAACAATGGCAACACATAATGCTCCATGGGGCATTAGGGCAACAGTAGCTCTTTCAGGGTTCCAATATGGTACAGCCTCAGGGATAGATAGCCTAGGTAGTTTGATTCTTATAGCTGTAGATATAATCACAGTTAGCAAGTCAGATAATGATGTATAATAGCAGTACATTTATGAATATGCAATTCCTTTCCCGATTAAGTATCTCTTGTACCACCAATGTGCCCTCAGAAGCTATTCATATTTTTGTTTCCCAGCCACTACATGTACAGTGAAGGGTTCTCAGTGATTGACCTGGTGCATAGCTGAGCTCTAAACATGGCGTTAGATGGTGGAAGTCCCGAAAGGCCACGGAATTGGTGAGTATGTCTGATACTGGTGAGTGCAACATGGTGCGAGAGTGTCACTGTAGAGGCTGGGTGCAACTGTAACAAAGTGAGCTGCAGCTGCAGAGAATCATGTGCGATAACTCAGCAGAGCTCACAGACAGAAACCCTCTATAAAACTCCCTGAAATTGACACTTAGCTGATCTTTGGTAAAATTCAGCCTGATGTTTGCTCAATGTAACACGTAGGTTTGTTCTAAATGATATTTTGCAGCTATGGGAGGAAGAATAAAGTTTCTTTTAGGGTTGCCCATACTATGAAGCACAAACTACCCCCCAATCCCCATACAATCGTCCCCAACTCAATTCAACCGTTTTGACTTGATTGAGAAGCTGCCAGATTTCCTGCCCTTAGATAATCAAGCTGCTTGAGCAATTAATTCAGTAAGACAGTCCTCTGACAGCTTCTATCAGGTAGGCAGTGAACTCACATTGTTCCCATTGCCAATGAAAGAAGGCACATCAAAATTGGCTCCATTGTTTTTATTCAAAGAGCAGCTTCCGCACTGATTTTCATAATGAGCCACTTCCACCTCCTATACAATCCCTGTGTGAACTATGATTAGTGCTACAAATATGTATCAGTGACAGATCTGCTCCTCCATACAAACCAGGTATTTCCCTTGCAATAAATCATCTCTCTCTAATAATGAACCACTGAGTAATTATATCCTGGCACCCTACAACTCTGTAGATTCTCACGGACATAGTTTTATCTTTTTTGCATAACAGGGTCTATTTCTGCCCAATAAAATGTTGATTCTGCAGTAAAATGTCTTCAGGCTTTGTAGATGTCTGAATCTCAAATTGGAAAAGATATCTTATAAAAGCTTTTTTTAAAAAGTAGTGGTTAAGAAAGAAAAAAATCTGTTTGCAAGCAGTTCCTTAAGATTTTTTTATTCATTCTTAGGACATGGGCATTGCTGGCTGCACCAATAGTTATTAAGCTGAGTTCCCCAACATTGTTCCTGCTCCTCTGATGCTGCCTGGCCTGCTGTGTTCCTCCAGCTCCACACTGTGCTATCTCTGACTCCAGCATCAGCAGTTCTTACTATCTCACAAAATATCTAGCTGTCTTACCCGACTTTATACCCAGGACAAGGAACTCCTAATTTAGAATTATTTTTGTCTCAAAGAAATCTCAATTTCTAAACGTTCCATACCTAGGAGTCTCCCAGAATCAAACACTGATCATACCTCTGCAACAACCCATGAAGACAATTATTGAGGGTTTGAAAAAAGTTGTATTCTCTCACTTGTTTCAGACTGTTAAACATCGCCGGATTGGAAAACACCAGAATTGTAGCTGAAAAAGTCGCAATGGGAAGTCAAAGTTGGTAAATACAGAATCTGGACCTAAATCTGCCCCCAAATTGTCCACTTCTCTCTCTACTTGAAGATGGATCAGGGCCATTCTACTCCAAGGAGGTGGATTGACACTTTGAACATGATAACATGGCTGCAAACCTCATTACTATTGTGGGCTAGGCTGCCTCTGCCTTGGAAATCCTGCAACTACATTGAGGCAAGGAATTGTCAGGTTCTTGGGGTGAGTGTATTTGACTTCATTTTATGGATGCTGTATGCTCACCACTGCAGCCCTTGTGATTGGACATTCCCCTGCATCCCCATCCTTAACCTCCCTACTTTGGCCTCTGAGTCCAAACAGCCCGATATATCTGATCATCCATGTGGCTGGAAAAGCCTCCAGTTCCACTCCAGTCCTCTGATCCTCTTTCCATACTTCTGACTTCTAGCCCCAAGCCTTTGAATCCCTCCTCAAAGCCCCCTAAGCCCTAGGATCTTCCCACTAAGCCACTGACCTCCCAGAACCCATGATCCATCCCAACACACCCTGCACTTGATCACATGATCAACACCACCTATAGCCCATCATTTGTGATACCTACCTCACCTCTCCTCATCATTTTGAAACCCTAGGAATGACCATCAACACTCCATTACATGTTCCACCCCCACTCCTACTTCTGGGACCCTCAACCCTGTTGTCCTCCCTCTCATCTCTCTTAAGCTTCCCCTTCCTCCACTCAATCAAGGATATTTTACTTATTATGTTGAATATTGTTAAAAAAATGTCTTTTAGTGTTTTTAACATTAACCATTTTAGACATTCTAGTGTGTCATTTTAGTTAAATATCAATCTCTAATAAGATAATTTCCTCTTCCTCTTTCCTTCTTCCGAAATACAAACAGCAGTCCAGTTAGAGTTAATGGTTTCCATGACTACTTCTGCCTTATGACTGTTTTTAATAGTTTCCCAGTTTCTGCTGGACATGCTTCTTTCTCAAAAAAGGATTGAGACAACATGGTAACACAATGATCTGGATTTTTGCTCTCATATCAGGATAGCAGAGGCCTGAAAATGCCTCAGTGGACTGGCTGACTGGAATCAGATGGTTAGGCTCTTGCTTTGCAGAGGCATCTGTCAATGTGAGTTGGGACCACCACCTACAGGAAGAATTTGGACACTGGCACAGGGACTGTGGGCTGAAGGGAACTATGTATAAAAGCATGGCCTTGGCATTCTGGCACTTTGTCCCAAACCCAATCCATGCCACTTCATGTCCACACACACTCCTCATTGCTTTTCTTACCATCAAACACATACCTTTCTAGCCAACTCTATGGCTGTTAACCTAATGCCTGTCACATACTGCCCATGGTCCCTCAGACACTTCATGCCAAGCTATGCCCTTCCAACTACCTCATCGCCTTTCATTTCCCCTTGCCAATTTTGTGCCAACTCAAATAAAAACCAAAAGAACTGGGGATGCTGTAAATCAGGAACAAAAACAAAGTTGCTGGAAAAGCTCAGCAGGTCTGGCAGCATCTGTAAGGAAAAAATCAGAGTTAACGTTTTGGGTTCGGTGACCCTTCCTCAGAACTGAGTTCTCAGAATTGTGTTCTGAGGAAGGATCACCCGACCCGAAACATTAACTGCTTTTTTCCTTCACGGATGCTGCCAGACCTGCTGAGCTTTTCCAGCAACTTAGTTTTTGTGCTAACTCAACCTGGCAACTCATCCAATATCCACAACCAGCATACATCAGGAGTCGTGCCAAGGTGAAATAAAGTTCAAAATGTCTACTACAGATGTAATTAAAATAGCTGTCTTTGAATGAAACATTCTCTGCATTTAAATTCCTTTAACAACTTAATCATGAATAAGAGCAAACATTTAATTCAAGAGCTTAATCTTTCAGAAAATAATCATTTGTATTACTAGCAGTAAATCAAACTCTGCACTAACAGGCATCCACAGTGATAACAGTAGGTTGTGGAATCAGTCATGCACTCTAATTCGATAATAATTCTTCTAAATAGATTCTTGATTGGTAAGGGGATCAAGGGCAATAGGGAAAAGACAGGAGAATGGAGGTTGAGAAACACATCAGCCATGATCAAAAGCTGGAGCAGACTTGATGAGCTAAATGGCTTATGTCTTATGGTCTCATGACAGCCCTAAGGCTTACGTCAACAGAGTGAAAGAGCGAAGACTATTCTTTTTATACTGAAAACAGTTCTTTTTTGTAATTTAAAGGGCAAGACATTGTTTGACAGTTCTAATGAGTATAACAATTCTAATGAATTTGATGTTTGGATAAGCTTTAAATATCTTGACGTCTTGACAATTCCATGTCCCATTTCCTCCACTCTCCTTACTACCACCCAGCCTATGCTCTATCCAATGTATGAAAATATGATAGCACAAGTGTTATTCTAAAAGTCTGATTATTTCCAAGAGACCATAAATTCTGCAAAGAAACAGCATGACACTTCAGAGGAATTGCATAAACATTGACAAAGGCACATAACTATATCAAAAGGTTATATTACATCCTGGAGCCCTAGCTAAACTACGTGATTTAAGAACAGCTCATCTCAGAGATATATAAATCGGAAACAGGAAGAATAGAGGAGCTGAATACTATTTAAATGGAGAAAGACTGCTGAAAGTTGAAGCATTTGGGGGTTTGTGTGTATGAATCGTAAAAAATTAGCCTCAAAGTAATTGGGAAGACAAATGGAATGTAAGCTTTTGTTTTAGAGAGAGTGGGGTTTAAAAATAGGGGCGTCTTGTTAAAACTATACAAGGCACTGGTTAGACCACACCTGGGATACTGTCAACAGTTTTGGTCCCCTTTTTTAAGGTAAGATATACTGGTATTGGAGGTAGCCCAGAGAAGGTTCACTAGGTTGATGCTGGCTATGGAGAGATTTTCTGAAGGACAGTGGTTGAGAAGGCAGGGTTTGTATTCATTGGAGTTTAGAATACTGAGTGGTGACCTCATTGAAACATATAAGATTCTTAAGGGGCTTGACATGGTAGATGTAGACAGGTTATTTCCCCTTGTGGGAGAGACATGATCTCATTGTATGGTGGAGCAGACCCTATGGACTGAATGGCCTACCTCTACTTCTGTGCCCTATGATTTTTGGTAGCCAACTCCTAATTCTTGTGTTGTGTCTATGCAGCTTGCATAAAACCAGACAGTTACTGCACTCTGGGCACCTCACACAAAATCTGCACAAACATCCTGAGGTGGGATGTTCAACAGTCCACCACAATGTAAATGAGATTATTAAAAGGTGTATGAGGTAATGTTTCTGAAGGTGTTAACATTCAAGTTACATTGGCTCCACTCTTTCTACATACTGTGAGACACATAACGTGACTGAAGACCAGGAGTTTTATTTTAGCTTTCAGAGAGAGATATATCAGTATAGTTCCCTAGAAACCAGTAATTATAGCGAACCATATGAGGTTTTTATTATTGCTATCAAGTTAAATACTTCCGATATCCAAGAACAGTGCCTCTTCTGAAGATACCATACAGTGGTGTAATCCTGCATCACTAATTACTAGATAGGCCCAAGACAAAGCAAAGACAAAGGAGAAGATAACAAGGTGTAGACCTGGATGAACACATCAGGCCAAGCAGCATCAGAGGAGCAGGAAAGCTGACGTTTCG
>NC_063333.1:23341348-23360359 GCF_021869965.1 Rhincodon typus
TCTACACCTTGTTATCAAAGACAAAGGAGGATTGGTTAGAGCAAACTGCCTTAAAGCACAGAGATAGTAGGAACTGCCGATGCTGGAGAATCCTTAAAGCACACTTACCTATACCACATGCTGTAAAAGGTGGCAAATGTCGCAAGTTGCCAGCAATGGTCATTTGGAAAATACCATAGCTAATAGGAAACACAGAATCATAGAAAATAGAAAGGGAGGACTGTTTCAGCCTCATCACCTCTCCTTCCCTTGGGGAAATAGCGGTGGACAGAAGCAGATGTGTAATTTCTAGCTGTGGTACATGGCAGCCATCTTTCACCATCATTCCTCCTTTTCTGCCCAATCTGGGATGGGAAAACCTGGCTCAAATTTCTATATGGTATAGACCTATTTTATATGTAATTATAATATTAAATATCTTTGTTCATCTATTTTCTCACTAATTCTTGAACAGTGACTGATAGGGTTTACAATGACAGAATAAGTCGAATGCTGCAATAATTACAAAAGATTTTTGGATTTTTACAGTGCTTTGAGAATTGGATAGTGTAGGGTCAAACACTTTTCTGGATGTGCCAAACTCTGGAAAAAATACACAGATCTGTGTCAAGTGGCTTAAATTGGCCTGTGCATTCGAGCCAGTGCACATGTTAATTAAAGGCAAAGTATTTGTGAATTGTCATTAATTGAGCAAAAGGTAATCTGCAGAATTTACTTTCAGGAGTAAATATTTCTAATGCGCCTTGAAACAAATGGCTCTGGGTTTAAAGCTTTCTTACTGCTCATTAATATTGGTCATAGAGTCATAGAGTCCTACAGCACACAGGCTGGCCCTTTGGCCCAAACTGGCCCATGCCGACCAAAATACCCATCCATGCTAACCTTATTTCGCTGCACTTGGCCCATATCCTTCTAAACCTTTCCTATCCATGTGTTCTTCCAAATGCCTTTTGAATGTTGTTAATGTACCCGCCTCAACCACTTCTGCTGGCAGCTCATTCCATATGCATACCACCCTCTGTGTAAAAAAGTTGCTCCTCAGGTTCCTGTATATTCTATCCCCTCTTACCTTTAACTGATGCCCTCTAGTCCCCAATTCCCCAACCCTGGAAAAAAAGGACTGAGTGTATTCACTCTATCCATACCTCTGATGATCTTATACACTTCTATAAGATTCCCCCCTCAGTGTCCTACGCTCTAAAGAGAAAGGTCCTAGCTTGTCCAACCTCTCCTTATAACTCAGTCCCTTGAGTCCTGGAAATGTTCTTGTAAATTTCTTCCGCACTCTTTCCAGTTTAATAACATCCTTCTTCTAGCAAGGTGACCAAAACTGAACACAATACTCCAAGTGTGGACTCACCAATATCATGTACTACTGCGACATAACTTCCCAACTTCTATACTCAGTACCCTGACTGATGAAGGCCAGTGTGCCAAACACCTTCTTCACTGCCCAGTCTACCCATGACTCCACTTTCAGAGAACCGTGCATCTGAACTCCAAAGTCCCTCTGTTCCAGTACACTCCTTAAGGCCCTACCATTCACCATGAAACTCCTACCTGGATTTGATTTTCCGAAATTCAACATCTCATGCTTATCTATATTAAAATCCATTTGCCATTTCTTGGCCCACTTCCCCAGCTGATCAAGATCCTGCTGCAATTTCTGATCACCTCCCTCACTGTTCATGATACTACTTATTTTCGTGTCACCCGCAGACTTATTAATCATGCCATGTACATTCTCATCCAAATCATTGATATAGTGAAATAACCATTAATATAGCTGGACCCTGCATATTTTTTCAGCACTTTTTTCATTCCTTTATGAGTGCAATGAACATCTTTTGCTACTTAACATTGGTGTATAAGCTCAGGAGGAAATTGGCAGAAAATATTTCTTAAAGAAGGAGCCTGTGGGTAGCATGTATGTCTGATCAAATCTGTTATATATTCCTTAGATTAAGAACCATTCTATAGCTTCAAGAAGATGGGAACTGGTGCTACAGGATGCGATCAAGTGATGCAGCATGAATATTTTTGACAATTGTAATATTCAATTATTTTGTAGTTGATTATGTAAATCTGTTTCAAATTGATGCTCGCTGCATGATTAATTAAGTCTGAACGTGGACTCAGGGAAAATTTAAACAAATCCATAGAAAGAGCTTGAAGCTAGCACTGAAGCATGGAATGGAAGTTTTGAAGCATTGTAAAGAGCATAATAAATAAAGTTCATGCACACAGAAAAATCTGTGTCATCTTTGCATAGCTCAGTGAGATATGAAATATATGATAAGTTTCTTGGTCTTTGGTGAGGAGTAATGGGTAATTAGTTCTCTAGCTGTGTCATTTCCTGGATCTAGGCCTACAGAGCATTAGGATGGCATTATTAGTGGAGGTCAGCATGGAAGGGGCTACCATATTAAAATGTTACACTATTGCCCACTTTTAACAAGAGATGTTACTTGGATTAACCAGCAAGCAGCTTACCTCTGCAGCAGTGAGATGCTCTTACCCCATTAGACCACAAGACACTGGGACAAAAATAAGCCATTCAGCCCATTGAGGCTACTCCGTCATTCAATGAGATCATGGCCGATATAATAATCTTCAAAATCTCTCTCCTGCCTTTTCTCTATGACCCTTAATTCCCTTACTGATTAAATATGTCTGTCTCAGACTTGAATATACTTAGAAATCCAGCCCCAACAGCATTCTGTGGTTAAGAATTGCACAGATTCACCACTTCCAGAGGAAAAAGTCCTCCTTATCTCTGTCTTCAACGTACGGCCCTTTATTCTGAAATTCTGGTCCTAGGCACTGCTGCAAGGGGAAAACAACCTCTTTGTATCTCCCTGCAGCTCAACTTGGATTTGAATTCCCTGAGCTGTAAATGCTTACTACAGATGTGTTCACTCTGGACCATATTGCTGCTCGGCAGCAACACATCATCCATTTTGCCATCACTATTGTATTTGATTTAACTGATAAATTAATTGCTCAAGACTCCCCACTGTTTATACTTCACTGAATTAGAATTAGAATTAGCTTTATTGTCACATGTACTCACATGAATACAGTGAAAAGTTTACAAGTCACCACAAGGTACCACCAAAGTATCTAGGTACAGATTCTTAAGTACGAATTCTTAGGGAAAAATATTAGAAAAACAAAGAAATAAAAAATCCAAATTAGAAAAGAAGAATAATCAGAGTCCAGACATTTTGATTTTGTAGACTAAGCGGAAAAAAGTCGCTGTTATCAATCTAATACATAGGCAGTTTTTTTTATAAAGAAAAGAGCAAAGAAATCACTGACTCTCCACGTATTGTCACACAAGGACAATAGTGGCATTCCTGAGCACAATCTATCATTGATTCACTCACATTGTCAATCTTGGACCATTCACATATTTCAGTTCTAAACCTGTCCTCGAGGAATGTCTATGTGAGAAACCCTTGTGAACTCAGAGAACAGGAGTAGACAGTCAGCCTGCGTTTTTTCCCTTCAAATCCGGGGATACTGAGAACAGTTACTGCTGTTTTGTTGAGCCCATTTGACTCAACACTGACCAGGAATGAAACTTCGCAAAAGCTACTGGCCTATCAACATGTTTACAACCAACAGGACTAATATTTATTTGTGTCCACTCTTGACACAGCCTAAAAACTGTGAGTGCTATAGTGAGCAAATAAAAAAAATCTTAGCAATAAGAGCTGGGAGTGTGAATCAAAGCCATTCCAATTAAACATTCTGATCTGAAACTCTTAACAGTTTAGCACTTTTACAAGAGCTGCTACTAAATGCCTCAAGGAATGCAATGGATAGCAAAATAATCGAAGCTAAAGAGTGTTTCATATTAAAATAATTGCATTGAATCCCAAGACTATTCAGGGCTTTAGTCCTTTCTACACATTTAAAAAAAGGTTAAGATCACATTTCAAATAAAAGGGGCAGGGTGGCCTGCTGGTTCACAGTTTCCCGGTTTTCAAATGCAGAATAGCAGAGTTACTACCAATACCCAATCAAAACAAAATAATCCTTTCTCCAGTTCAATTTTAAAATGCAATGATATCGCAAAACTGAAATGCTCCCATTTTCGTATCACAGTTCAAGAGAATAAATCATGGAATGCCTAATAGCAGATGTTTGTTATCACTTTTGGGAATTGGTGGGATGTGACTGGAAATAAATGGAGTTGGGTTTGAATGATGGAAGTTCAGTTTGTGTTCAGATGACTAAAATAGGGTAAAATCTCCACAATGCACTGAACTACACAACTGATCAAGGCACGTGAAATGAGTCCATGGTGATGGTGTTATTTTTCTTATGATGGCAACCTGTGTCACCTACAATGACACAAATGCATTTTAGACCAAAAAAATACATAATATAAATGGGTTTCAGCACTAAAAGACTAGGCTTTCATGCTTGGCCGCATTAGGAAAGGGGAGTTGCTGGAGCAATGTGAGTGATGGTAATATTATCACATTTTATTGCAGCCATCATAAAACCAATTTCCACAGTTGTTTCTAAATTTAATATGTAGAATTGGGGGGTTGGCAACATTGATGCCTATTCTATATTCCGTGGTAGATCATCTTAAGTATAGAGTAGACAATGCACCACACCACAGTAATGAAAATACTCTGGAAGTTGATTGATTGAGAAGATGGATCACTCAAGTGCCATTTCAAATCAGTGTACAAGTTTATCAGATATGACAACAGAAATACACAGATGAAATGTAAAGTAAGTGGCTCCAGATCACTGGATCCTGAGGAGGAAAAGGCTACAGGTCATTAAAAGCCCCAACAGAGTAGATAGCAGTAGTAAAAAAAGCAAATCACACTGTAGGATATATAGCTAGAGAGAAAGAGTGCAATCCCAGGAGGTAATGAGCTGATCAAAGGCACTGATACAGCCATGCTTGGAGAACCACATACAATCCTGGATATTCACTCTTTGTCAGTGCTGGACAGGGCAATCAAATTTACACCTATCTTAAGACACCTGGATTACAAGAATAAGGATAAGAATCTTGGAATTGTCTACTTTGAAGATAAGTCATTGCGAGATTTATTCCAATTTTGAAGATTCTCAAGCGGATTGATAAGTTGAATTCATACAGCATGTTCAGGACTGCCAGAAACTATATCAGGCAGGTACATGATTAAGCTTAGCAGGAGGAAAGTGCACAGGCAGTTTAGGTTTAATTGCTTCAAGCAGAGGAGTGTGTAGGAATGGATTACCCAGGAAGTCAGATCGTGTGGTAACATTTACTGCTTAATCTTTGATGGAATTGGGTGATTGAGTGTTGTTAGCTAGCCTAATGAACTACACAGTTCTTACCAATATGTTGTTATCAATTTCTTTGCCTGCTGTTACCAGTGAAGTTAATCTGTAAAAACAGTAGACCGGCATGTTAACATGTTCATTGAAAATGCTGGTGTAATTTTAGACCCTGTGCCTTCCCTTGTGTGTTTAAGGGCTATAAACCAGCACCTAAAACAGATTTCTGTGTTATTTTTGCTCTGATATTTTGAGGTACTTTGTGGACAAATTGGCTGTTCCATTTCTTATATTACATGAGTGAATACATTTCTTAAAGTACCTTTCTGGCTGTAAGGCTCTTGAGGTTGTAAGTTACACTATATAAAATGCAAAGATCACTTTTGAAAGAACACGAGTTACTGAAAAGTCTTCCTAATGAGTGAAGCAACAACTGGAACAACAGTTGGGATCAAGGGAATCCCTGTAGGTATATAGGGGATACAGGAGTTTACTGAAGAAGGAAATCAGGAGGGCAAAAAGGGGGCATAAGATAGCTTTGGCTGAGAAGATTAGGGTGAATTCAAAGAGATTCTTGAAGTATGTTAAAGGAAAAAGAATAATTAGAGAGAGAATAGGATACTTCAATGACCAAAGTGGACATGTATGTGTGGAACTGCTAGAGATGGGCCAGGTCCTCAATGAATACTTCTCATCTGTGTTTACCGTGGAGAAAGACATGAAAACTTGGGAACTTGGGGAAGTTAACAGCGATATCTTGGGGACAGTCCATATCACAGTACAGGAGGTGTTGGAAGTACTAAAATGTACGAAGGTGGATAAATCTCCAGGTCCTAACCAGATATATCCAAGAACCCTATCAGAAGCTAGGGAAGAAATTGCGAGGGCCCTGGCTGATATATTTGCATCATCATTAGCCATGGGTGGAGTCCCAGAATACTGGAGGGTAGCAAATGTTGTGCCCTTATTCAAGGAGGGCTGCAAAGAAAAACCTGGGAATTATAGACCAGTAAGCCTAACATCTGTGAAGGTAAGTTACTTGAGAAGATTCTGAGGGATAAGATATACATGCATTTGGAAAGACAGGGTTTGATTAGGAGTAGTCAGCATGGCTTTGTGCGTGGGAGATCATGCCTCACAAATTTGTTAGAGTTCTTTGATGAAGTGACCAAGAAGGTTGATGAGGGCAGGGCAGTAGGTGTAGTCTAAATGGATTTCAGTAAGGCCTTTGATAAGGTTCCACATGGTAGGCTGCTCTGGAAGGTTAGATCACATGGAATCCAGGGAGAGCTGACAAATTGGATACACAATTGGCTTGATGGTAGGAAGCAGAGGGTAATACTGGAAGAATGCTTGTCTGACTGGAGGCCTGTGACTAGTGGTGTACCTCAGGGGTCAGCGTTAGGCCCATTGCTGTTTGTTATCTATATTGATGATTTGAATGAGAATATACAAAGCATGATTAGCGGATGACACTAAAATAGGCAGTATCATGGATATTGAGGAAGATTATCAGAAATTGCAGCAGAATCTTGATCAGCTGGGGAAGTGGGCCGAGAAATGGCAAATGGAGTTTAATACAGATAAGTGTGAGGTGTTGCATTTTGGAAAGTCAAATCCAGGTAGGAGTTTCATGGTGAATGGTAGGGCCTTAAAGAGTTTAGTGGAACAGAGGGACCTTGGAGCTTAGGTGCACAGTTCTCTGAAAGTGGAGTAATGGGTAGACAGGGCAGTGAAGAAGGCTTTTGGCACACTGGCCTTCATCAGTCAGAGTACTGAGTATAGAAGTTGGGAAGTTATGATGCAGTTGTACATAACTTTATTGAGGCCACACTTGGAGTATTGTGTTCAGTTTTGGTCACGTAGGAAAGATGTTATTAAACTGGAAAGTGTGCAGAAGAAATTTACAAGGATGTTGCCAGGACTTAAGGGACTGAGTTATAGGGAGAGGTTGGACAAGCTGGGACTTTTTACTTTAGAGCGCAGGAGACTGAGGGGGGATCTTATAGAAGTGTATAAGATCATGAGAGGTATGGATAGAGTGAAAGTAGTTGGGTTCAGAGACAGCATATGGCATAGATGTAGGGTTCAAAAGGCAGGTGGACTGACAGGTGTGATTTCCTGCATGTGGAAATAGTTATTTCTTTATATGTTGGAGAAGACATAGTCCTGAATCTTGTAGGGTGACAGGGAGCCTCAGCTGTTGACTAGAGTGCTGGCCCGAGCCCTGTGCCACCTCTTTTAGGAAAAATCAAACACTTCTTGTGCCAGTCAGGAACTTGAGAGGACAGCAGCAAGTCTTGCACCCCCCGTATCCAATACACTGAGGGTGAGATCCTATACTCCGAATGCAGCTGGGAAGTCAGAGACCAGCAGCTCCATTGAACTGCAGTGCCATTGGGAGCTGGTGGCTACTGCCATTATCCACTCGGGGTCCATTATTATGGTTGAATCCCAGGCTACAACGGAAGGATGGTCAACGTATTTACAGGAGACCAGCATAGGAGTCGGCAGCAAGGTCTGGGAGTTGGCTTCCAGTCGGCAACATATCCTTCCCAGAGCTGGCTACCTTAGGCACTGAGTATCTTTGAATGACAGCCATATTCTGAGCAGTCTGTGAGCAACTTGCAAGTGTTTGCTCAGCCTGCTTGGCAAAACTCTGACTGACCAATGGCGATAGAGTGAGGCCCTCAAGTGTGCATTGATTAGCCACCTAAAGGCCTCAATTGGCAGCGAGGTACGAAGACCAACCTTGGGCTTTCCCACATTGGACTTTACCAATGTGGAGGCGGGCAAGGGATAAGTCTCCACCAACCAGCCTCCCTCCTGATTAAATTCCTTCGCCTGCCACTGAACTCACCAAAGGGGAAGGTTCAAAATTTGAGCCATGAGGTGAGAAGTTCAATTGTGAACAAATAGGAGCCTGAGACTGCAAACAGTCTGGTTGAACTTGAGACTGTGGTCAGAGTTTGGATCAATTCTAACTTTGCTAAAGTCTGTAGTGGGGACTGGAGAAAATGGGTTGAATCTTTCCAGTGTTTAGCTAAAATAAATTGCGACTGAATGCCAGCAAGCAATACACACAGGATAATCAATTAATCTATTTTTGTTTTGTTGATCTTCACATTGGACCTCTCATACCACACCTGGAAAAGCAAATAGGGCCTACTTTCATACCTTAATCCCCAGGGAAGACCCTTTTACTAAAATAATGTTTCTCAGTATTGCATGAAAATGTCAGCTGAGATTATATGCTCCAATTCCAGTGTGAAACTCAACCCTCCTGACCCAGAGGTGAGACGACCAACATAGATACGTCAACTGCAATAATTGTAGGTTACAAGGCACTCAGACATGGCAGTTCTGTGTAGTCCAAATTTTTTACTGTAGATTTATTTATTACTATTATTTTTCAAAGTTTCCAACTGTGATGATAATAATCATATGACACTGATGTCTTTTCCATGAGCTGAAAACATTCCTCGCAAAGCTACTCATTACTCCTCCCAAGAACAAAGAACAACCAGTTGCAAACAGATCTGGCACATTGTTACCATAGGAACCCCCTATATCAGTGTTTCTCTCAAATGCAGAACGGTAAACTGAAAATCCCATTTCACAACAGATTTTAAACTACTTCTAATATCACTCGCAACTTGCTCTTCACGTTTTAAAAATGGGTACAATATAACTTTATATGCATGGCCAGGTTCACTTCCCTTATGAGAAAGACCACTGCGTTCATTTATAGGTTTCTTTCACGGTAATTCAGTCATTTATTTCCAGATTCCTACGGTAAATTTTAACGTGGATAGGGATTGTGTGTTCGTGCATCGAAGCAGGCAACTCATCATCAGATTCCCGGAGTGCACTGTCCAGAGGTTTTAAGTTCAGGACCTCATTTATATGACCTAATTCTGTCTCATACTCACAACTAGGCATCGTGGGGAAATTCTATCATTCCCAGTGGGTGGACAGGAGTCACGATTGGTGTGTTGGTTAGTGCAAGTCAGCCCACCGTCTGCTGAGATGATTAGTCTTAACTACGCCAACAGAAGGGGAAGCACTGTTGATTTTGACAACCATGGATTGCTGAAGGGTTAATTGACACTGAACTGGACATAACTTGACCTTTCAAATGATTAGACTTCCAGTTAAAGCCCTTGAGAAAGTTAAACCTTTTCGAGTGAGGTATAACAGGGTTTTTAATGGCATACGAAGTTCATAACTACTGCTGAACAGCCTCACTCACCTTGAAAGGCTAATTTTATATTTGGCAAATGTGGTATTTCCAAATTATGGGAGTTAAAGAAGGATGCTACAATAAGGGCTGAAAAAGCAATTTGGAATGGGCTGCGGAATGAGAATATTTATAGCCCGTAAACCATAGAACACACAACCAGCTGGGAGCCGGGAAAACTTAAAACCACGGAGAAAATGAATTTCGTGAAAATGACTGTGGAATCCTTAGCTTAAGCCTCCATAAGATCAGGAGCTACGACTTGAGGTTAAGTTTTGTTGATGCTACAGTAATCAACACTCAATTTTAAATTTGACTCTGAAGTTGAGATCTGAGATGCAGCAAATACTAGATGTTCAATGCAGTTCATAGGGCTGAAGGGATTGGGAGGAAGGTTTGGGAGAAACTGGGAATAGGGTACAGAGTTGGTTGATCAGCCATGATCATACTGAATGGCAGAGCAGGCTCGAAGGGCCAAATGGCTTGCTCCTTTTCCTATTTTCCATGTTTCTTTGCGAATAGAGTAGTGACTGACTGCTTAAAATGTTTCACATTTGTTTATCTGTGATAGAAATCTATTAGCTGTGATTTCACCAGATTGTGGAAGGTATGTTTAGGCTGATGCCTTTTTTCTGTGTAGAAGTATGTACCAGTTATTTTGAAAGAACTTTTGTTGCTAACTTAAACCAGTTGCATTGGTTCACTTTAAATAATACGGTGTATAGGAAATCAATGATTCCTTGTGTGCTGTGACTTTATTGGAGGACTGGTAATTCTGGATATTGAGGAGTTCTTCTAAGTCTATTTTTGCGGGAATCCAAATACTCCATTTGTCATCTCAAATACAAAAGCTATTGTTACAATGCCAATGAATCAGTTAATAAATAAGAATGGGAAAGGAATCCCAGAACATAGCTGAATAAATTATAAAATAGTGATCAAAAAACATGTTTTGGCATAGGGTCAGGTTCAAAGACATCAAGCTGGTTGCATAATATGAATGACCAGGTTGTGTGCAATTGTCTGACTAATCCATGGTTATAAAGTGCATCATACTGAGAACTCAGCTTTTGAAGGGCTTCACAGATAGATTCATAGAATAACTCAGTGCTTGATGCTGAGGTGAATACAGATTCAAATTATTGTTCAGAAGGAAATTCAGTAAGTGCTCTGACTAAAAATGGGTACTGGGTGGGAAGGGAGCGGCATGTAGGACTGATGGAATTTCACTGCAAAAAACTAGTACATACTTGATGGGCCAAATGGCCTTTTTCTGTTCTGCAATATTCAACCAGACCCAAGATGCTCTGGAAAGGTGCTTGACAGAAGAAACTATGAATAGCTAAAAGGGGTGTGTAGGTTGAGGATGGGGGTAATGGAAGGGTAGGATCATTGGTGGGAGAGATAAAGGTCCCAGAAGCAGAAGAAGTACTAGTGCTCATCAATTCTCTTTCTAGTTTTGGTTTGGGAAGGGAATGCTTTAGATAGAAGTGGTGCAAGTGATCAGGGGAACACGGTTCAAGCCAAACAGAAAAGAATTGTTAATCCAAACACTGAAATTCCTCTGCAATTGCTGTGGACCACAATTGCTAGGCTGTGACTACTAGGAAGCATCAACTATCTTCCATAGCAAAGCAAAGACTAAGAAGATTGAAAACAGAAAATGCTGGAAATCACAGCAGGTCAGGCAGCATCCATGGAGAGAGAGCAAACTAACATTTCAAATCTCGATGACTGTTCTTCAGACGAAGAGAAGATTCGGTAGAGATTTGTACAATTAAGGAGACTTTAGATTGATTGGACTGGGGGAAGGTGTTTTAAATGGTGTTTCTTCAGTTCTGAAGAAGGGTCACTGGACCCGAAGCGTTAACTCTGATATCTCTCCACAGATGCTGCTAGACCTGCTGAGTTTTCCAGCAATTTCTGTTTTTGCTTCTGATTTCCAGCATCCGCAGTTCTTTGGTTTTTTTGGAAGGTGTTTTAAGTTGTTAACGAGCCCAGCACAACAGGGCTTAAATGTACAAGTCACTAACAAGATCCAAAATGGATATTCAATTATGTTATTTAGAGCATGGTTGAAGTATATAGTCGTTACAAATTTAGAAGGAGGCTTATAAGACGTTTATAGCATGTTGTGCCCATGCCTTCAACAAGGTTCTGACTACACTAATTCCATTTCTGGAGGCTATGGCAACACAAGTGAATATCTAAATACTGCTTCAATCTTATGAAAGCCTTTGACTTAACCAGCTGTTCAAAATTACTACATAGATGAGAGGCAGAAGGAGAGATAACAGGAAGCAGGGTGGCTGGAGATAATTGAGAGAGAGGGAGAAAAGAAGCCAATGTTGTGTACAGACACCAGCAGAGATCAATTGGGCCAAATGGGCTTCCTTTTCTGTATTGTGGATTCTTGTGTCAAACTGTAGTTGGAGTACTTCTGGTTAAGAGTTCCATTCTGTGCCATTTGCAGGTAAACAGCAAACAGGTGCACGAAATGGTGTTGATAACATTTTTGGAAATAGTAGAGGAAGCCCTTCTCCAATTGAAATAAATTTGAGACAACTACAGCAGCTTTTTATGGAATTCTGAGCGCCACCCATTTGGAATGAGTATTCCATTTACTAGGGAGTGGGGATGCCAGGATTTGAAACTGGATTCCACTCCCAATACTTGTAGGAACTGACGTATTCTTCATTGAAGTTGCTCCTCCATTAGTAACAATTGATCAATCAGCATCCGTCCCTAGGTGCAGACTGGGTGAGCTGGTTAATTGTGTGTGCGTGATTCTTTCAAATAAGGCTGTTGAATGCGAATATTCTTGTTCCCAACAGGTTGTCTCGAAAAGTATGTGCTATATAATTAAAGTAATCAGCATTTCATACAAGCTTTTCTGCAGGTATCGTTTGAAACCCTGATGAACTCCAGTGGCAATACTTTTTCCCAACAGAGCTCTTGTTTCAGCATTTGGCAGAAGTTGCATTCTGCAATTTTCTCCACTTTTCAAAGTCTTGCATCTGAAGAGAATTTACACCCACACCATTATCACTGCTCCCTGTATCAATCAGGATTTATTCCAAAGGGTCCTTCATGGAACCACTTATCATTTATTCAATGTATAAGCCACAATATAGACAAGAATGTAGAAAATAGGAGTAAACGAAGGCCATTCAGCCCATTCAGCTTGCCCTGCCAATCAACATGATCACGACTGATCCTCTTGTCTCTGTGCCATACTCACGTTCTTTCCCCATATCCATGGACATCCTTAGCTTCTGGAAACTGATCTACGTCTTTCTTCAGTATATTCAGTGACTTGACATTTACAGCCATTAAAGTAGAGAATTACACAGGTTCACCAGCATCTAAGTGAAGCAATTTCTCACCATCTCAGTTCTAAATGGCCTACTCCATATCCTGAGACTGTGACCTCTCGTTTTAGAACCCCTCCTAGGAGGATCACTATCCCTGCATCCAGACTGGCTACTCCTGTGCAAATTTTATACATTTTGAAGTGATTACTTTGTTCTTTGTTAATTTGGTAATTCTGCAGCCTATCTAATGCTGTCATTCAGAAATGCGGGAAATCATTATTCCTAATTATATTAGGAATTGTTATTCCTAATCGGATAGCCAGAGATTTTTTCCCAGGGCGGAAATGACTATTACAAGGGGACATAATTTTAAGGTGATTTGAGGAAGGTATAGGGGAGATGTCAGAGGTGGATTCTTTACACAGAGAGTGTCGGGCGTGTGGAATGCACTGTCGGCAGTGGTAGTGGAGTCAGATACTTTAGAGACATTTAAGCGACTCTTGCATAGGCACATGGATGATCGTAAAATGTAAGGTATGCAGAGTAGTTTGATCTTAGTAGGATAATAGGTCGGCACAACATCATGGGCCGAAGGGCCTGTACTGTGCTGTACTGTTCTATGTTCGATATTGTCATTCCTCACTGGTTAACTATGAAAAGAATATTAAGGATGAAAACAAGATACACTGGTTGCTAGGAACTGAGCAGCCACCAAATTGAAATGTTAAACTTGGTTTCTCTTTCCTGTCCTGCTGAGTGTTTCCAACATTTTCTACAATGGAAGATGTTCAGGCTGACAATAATTTTTTACAACTATTTTTAAAATTTCAGCCATCATGGGCAGAATTTGACTGAGCCCGCTGGAGTGGGGATGGTGGCAGGGAGAATCTGAAAGGAGTACCCACATTGAATTTCTGAATTCAGAAAAACTGTGCCCAATTAAGGGCCTCAGTGACAGTAAAGGGACAGCCATATATTCCAAATCAGGGTGCTGAGTGGCTTGGAGGGGAACTTGCAGGAGGTGGGGTCCTTGTCCTTCTGGGTCGTAGAGGAAGGTGTTGTTATAGGAGCATTGGTAAGTTACTGAATGCATCCTGTAGATGGCACACATTGCTGCCACTGTGCAACAGTGGTGGAGGAAATGAATGTTGCAGGTGATTGTTAGGATGGTGAACCAGCAGTCTCCATCGCCCTGGATGGTGCTAGGCTTTTTGAGTGCAACTGGAGATGCTGTCATACAGGCAATGGAAAACATTCTGACACACTCCTGAATTGTGCCTTGCAGATGGTGAAAAGGTTTTTGGAGAATCAAGATGTGAGTCACACGTGACAATTTTACATATCTTGTCCAGTTGTGTTTCTGGTCAACAGTGACTTGCCAAGATATTGGCCATTGAGGTTTCAACCATGGTAATGCCCGGATATTTATATTACCTCTACACAGAAAGAAAACCAAATAAAACTACACTAGGGCTCAAATTTTTCTGGTCATTTGTCTACCTGATAATATGGATGAATACCCAGATCCATCTCGTCAGGAGGTCTTGAATTTTCTGAACCATCTACAGAGAATAAGTGCAGTCAGATGTGTGATGGAAAGCTTCCACTTACCTGGGTGGGTGCACAGGACAGAGCAACATTGTTGGATTACTGTCCTTGCTACTTCATTCAATATTTACTTGCTCTATCACTGACATACTCTGGCTACAGGACAAATGACCAAAGGGACATACTGCAGAAACTCACCAAGGTTATCCTGAAAGGGTCTACTTCTCTGTCAAGTCTGTCTGAAGAGAAGACCAGCAACATCACAGGTATATCACTACCACCACCAGCACAAGTCCCACTCCAAATTTCACTGCCTTGAAATGGACATATATCACTGATTCCTTGCTGGATTAATATTTAAATTCTTTATCTAATACCATCTGCGCATGACTACAAGCACTGGTATGCTTCAAAATTAAGGCACAAAACCACTTTCTTGGAAGATAGGAATGGGCAATAGATGAGGCTTTGCCAGAGTTCATATACAAGACCAAAATAAGACTTAGGTTTTCAATTTTAATTGAATGGTAAAATTGTTCAGATGATAAATCTGCTCCAATTTTTTTATGGTTGCTCCATATGGCATTCTTATCCCCAATATTGCTCATCCCTTTGTTGGAGCTTGCAATCCATTACTGTGCATCCACAAAGCATTCAACAATGAGCAAAAATATCCTCCATGAGAGGATACATCTACCTCTTGTGAAATGCACAGAAGAGGGAGATCTTTGGGCTCGATGCATTTCAATAAGCTTTTCAACCATTCAGCTCTCATGGTTCTTTACAATCGGGGAGGCAATGGCTAGACTATTATCGCTAGATTATCAATCCCGAAAATCAGGGTAACGTTCTGGGGACCTGAGTTCAAATCCCACCATGGCAGATGATGGAATTTAAATTTAATAAAAAGAAGCTGGAATTAAGGTTATAATGACCATGAAACCAAAGTCAATTGTCAGAAAAACCCCTCAGGGAACCTGTCATCCTTACCTGGTCTGGCTCTACATGTGACTCCAAACCTACAGCAATGTGTTGTCTCTTAGCTGACCTCTGGGCAATTAGGAATGGTCAAAAGTGCTGAGCTAGCCAGAGAGGCCCACATCGCTTGAGTGAATTAAAAAATTGGCATGTTAGTACTCGGAGCTTATTCTAACCTATTTGCTGACTTCTGTGACTAACTTCTAAAGCAGCCATGCTTGAAAATGCTGCATGTTGGAATATGAAGGATAGATCCTGACTTTGCATGATGGTGTAAAAATGGGTGACAGCAAATTGTAGAATCACAAAATTGTTACAGTACGAAAGAAATCTATCCCAACTTGTCTCTCTCTCCAAATGTGCAATTTAATCAGTGGCACTCCCCTGTCTTCTCCCCATAACCCTCATATTCTTCCTTTCCAGATAACACCCTCTAGTTCCCTTTTGAATGTCTCGACTGAACCTCTCACTCTCACTCTCAGACAGTACAGTCTAAATCTTAGCCACTTACTGCAGGGAAACATTTCTCCTTTCACTCCACTTTTGCCAATTACTTTAAATTCATTACATTTCATTCCTGACCCTTCCACAAGTGAGAACAGTGTTTCTACAATCTGCTCAAGAACACTCAAGATATTGAATACCTCTATCAAATCTGCAGCTTGCTTTACACCTTACTCCATTTTTTGTTCCATTGAAGCCATGGAAGTTAGATGCAAGAACGAGTTATTGACTCGCTATCGCCTACATATCACACAGGCAAAAGTTAGCTGCAGGAAACTAACAATTACACAACAGAAAGTCCTGAGTTTTTGCAGATTGACAGAGTGTGGTAATTTCAGCAGTAGGACTTTTTATCACTTCCATTCACCTCCACTAAACACAGAAAAATAGGCAAGTATAAACACTCTGATGCTTCCATGGCAATGATTATACACTTCAAGTTGATGCTATCAGTTTGAGCTATCAATATAGAATGCACTCTCATTCGATATGTACCACTTTCTCCAGCTTAACCCAGGTGTGATTAGTGAATTTGCATGTTCTGGCTTTATCTTGTTTTCTTTTTGCTTTAAGGGAAAAGAAAATCATGATTTGTCCTGATGGATCATGGATAAATATATACATTTATAAATATGTGCAACTCCCCCAATAACTCAACTTGTAGTCATAAGCTGCATGTTGGCTCAGTGGTTAGCACTAACGTCTCACAGCACCAGGGACCCAGGTTTGATTCCAACCTCGGGTGACTGTGTGGAGTTTGCACATTCTCCCTGTGTCTGTGTGGGTTTCTGCTGGGTACTCAGGTTTCCTTCCACAGTCCAAACATATGCAGGTTAGGTGGATTGGTCATGCTAAATTCCCATGCAGTGTCCAGGGATGTGCAGGCTAGGTGGATTAGCCATGGGGAATGCAGAGTTATGAGGATAGAGATGAGGTTTATGTAAAATAGTAATATTAAACCATGAGGCATCTCCCATTCAGACATAACACTAACGTGGTTATCACCTTTTAGGCAATTTCAAGTCACTTCTGGCATTTGCATTGAGTTTTGTGACATGCAACACATTCTGTTACAGTGTGCTGTATAGTAGTGGGGACTGAGAATAAATTTGTCATGCAAGGAATCACCCACGTCCTTTTGTGGCAAGATTGAGAAGATGTCCTTACTCTATAGGGTCTGAGGTTACCAACAGCGACATGTTCATTCCAATGAGATTGAAGCAAACTGAACATTTTGGATTTCATTTACGATCATAGAACGTTACAGCAGAAAAGAGGCTGTTCAGCTCATCCTGTCTATGTTCCCGACAAATTTAGTTTGACCTATTTATTTACCAATTTATTTGACCCTTTCACCATACTTTTCCCTCTTCCCTTTATTAAATTAAAAGTACAGTGGGTTTTAGATTACATTGCTGCCTGAAGCAGTGCTGCCTTCACTGATATCTGTTTTGACGTAAACTTTGCTGCCTCTGAAGACAAACATCAGTTAAAGAACAAAGAAAAGAAAATTACAGCACAGGAACAGCCCTTCAGCGCTCCAAGCCTGCGCCGAGTAGAAGTGACCACCACTAGTTAAGAGAGTGGTACAGCTCTATATGACTACAACACAAGGACACTGAATTTATGCAGAGGTTCACCCACTCATTGAATTTACTGCATACACTTAGGAGAATCTCTGTGGAATTTTAAATCCCATTGTCCTTTGTGACTGTCATTCAAATACTAATAAGCTTTCACTGTCATTGGGAAAATGGTAGTGTTTGTTATTAAAACAAACTTTGAAAATCTTAACACAATTAACAGAGTCCACATGAGTTTGTGAAAGGGAAATCATGTTTGACAAATCTGCTAGACTTTTTTGTGGATATATCAAGCAGTGTTGCTAGTAAATTTGCTGATGATACAAAAATAGGTGGAGGGATGAGTGGCACATTGGGATGTGGACATAAGGAATCTGCAAGGATATACTGACAGGTCCGGTGAATGGACAAAAAAGTTGTCAAATGGAGCTTAATGTAGGAAAGTACAAGGTCACATTGGTAGGAAGAATCAAAAGGAATAGAGAGAGTCTCCAAAACTGTGAACTGTAGTGGGATCTGGCTGTTCTTGTGCGTGAAACACAAAGGGCAAAATCTTATAGGTGTCTGAGTGTTGTGGGTGATGGCTAGATTTGTTCCAGCACAGTGTGAGAATTCCAGAAAGGTCTGTCTTAATGTCAGCTATAGATTGTTGCATCTTTTATGCACTTTTTGCTTGTTAAATGCCTTACTAATGCTACGACCCGTTGTCTCAGTAAAGCTCAACTTCCTATCTTGCCAAATGAGTTGCACAGGCTAGAGTTTGAGAATTTACACCATGGAAGTCAGACTAGATACCTGATGACTTTACCTTGCTGCTTGCTCCAGGGGACCTTGATGTTGGACACTGGGCACTGAAATCTCCGGAAACCACCATGGAAACTGACCATGTGCACCTCACATCCACAGGCACTGGCAGCTGGCATGCCAGTGTGTAAAAAACCCTCTTGGCATATCCCCATGTTATACCTGAAGCTGCACCAGCAACTATCATTGTCATGCAAAGACACTGTGCACTCACGGTCATGCATTCAGCTCATGACTGGACCAGCTCACGGCTCTCTGATCCTACATGGATGCTTTTGGCATCCCTGACTTGCATTGCCTTGCCTTTTTGCACTTTGCCCCATTAGCCAGAGATGCCAGACTCACATTACTGCTGTGCTGCCTCGCCAGTCACAAAACTGTTACAGTACAGAAGAAATCCATCCCAACCTGTCTGTCTTGACAGGCACAAGCATGTCATGGTTTTCAGCAGACCTCAGTTAACACAAGGGAGATAGCCTTCGGTTCGGGGATTCCAGCAAAATACGTCAAAGGCAGTCTCCGATATCAGTCTGGGGCTTTGACATGGTCAGTCAGCCACTCAGAGCAGTCAAAGTCAGGATGCCCTCCTCATTAAAGGTGAGGGGTTCAACATCAGGCAGCCCACTACCTGTCTTGACACTTTCTGTGCGACTGTGGGATTTCTTTCCCCCCCGAAACAAAGCTAAGGCAGGTAATAAGGGAAAAGTAAATGGTGCAGTTGGTGAGGTGTCCTGAGCGAGTACAG
>NC_063333.1:23370359-23470280 GCF_021869965.1 Rhincodon typus
CCTCCCTACCTCCCCACCTACACTCACCTTTACTGGCTCCATCCCCGCCTCTTTGACCTGTCTGTCTCCTCTCCACCTATCTTCTCCTCTATCTGTCTTCTATCCGCCTCCCCTCTCTCCCTATTTATTTCAGAACCCCCTTCCCCTCCCCCATTTCTGAAGAAGGGTCTAGGCCCGAAACGTCAGCTTTCCTGCTCCTCTGATGCTGCTTGGCCTGCTGTGTTCATCCAGCTCTACACCTTGTTATCTCAGTACAAATCATTAACTGATCAGATTTTATGGTGAAGTTGAGGATAAATTGTCAAGAAATTCATTCAAAATTACAAAACAGATTCCTTGGTGTTGTACAAAAACAGAAGTTGCTGGAAAAGCTCAGTAGGTCCGGCAACATCTGTGAAGAAAAAGATCAGAGTTAATGTTTCGGGTTCGGTGACACTTCCATAGAACAGTTCTGAACAGGGGCTGTTGCTGAAGAGATTGTACAAGAAGAGATGTAAACAGTGGAGTGCAGAGTTTGTGAATGAAAGAAGAACGCAGGAAGAGATGAGGGAGGAGTGAAGAAGAATGTGAGGCAGGGATCTATCATTGAGGAAGGCAACTTTGCCTTGGGGAATCAAGGATCGCACTGCTTCTCCTCCGTGCCCACAAGCAGCGCTGGAAAAGCACTTCCCTGTTCCATCCAGGACCTCTCACCTCTCTTCAAGTATTAGGTTTTTTTCAAGGCCAGGAATCGCCTTTGACTAAAGCTGGAACAAAGGAAATGTAATCTGAGGCAAGAAATCTCATGCACCCAACCTTATCCACTGCATTGTCCCGCTGTCATGAAGTGGATTTGAGATGGCATGATTTCAGGTTTGAATTCTTTTAAAGTTTTACTTTTAGCCTGACTCAAATGCACCTGTTCGTTAGAAGTTGAAGCTCCCCCTCCTCAGAAGTATTTAAAAAATACACTGGGCATTAAAGACAAGCCTGATCCTGCCTTCACCTAATTTTCTTCTAGTTTAACAGGAGCAGAATTTGATTTTGCACAGTATACGCACATCTGATTAAGAGAAGGTACTGTAACACTGCAGGGCTATCAGCATTCAAAGAGCTTTAGCCTGTGCACCCCTTTGTGGTAAAGAAAGGCCGAGCAAAATGTTGGGGGAGTGTTAAAACCTGACAATGTGAGAGACAGAGTTTCAATTGGAATCACACTGTCATTGGAGGGCTCTGAGTTACTGACTGCGATTGTTTATTTTCCTTCTGAGCTTTCACTCTGTTCAATTTAATTCATCCATTTCCTTCCCTTGGATCATGGACAATATAACAACCATTCACTGTTTAAACAGAAATTCTGCGGGAAAAGAATATCAACAGGCACAGGTAAGGGAAAGACAGAGTGTAGTTACAGAAAGGAGTTGTGTAGATAGAACTCCTGATCATGTCCCAAAATGCCTTGTTATCCGATAGATTGCATCTATTGTGTAGAGAGATAGAGGACCATATTGTGCAGTAGATCCATAAAGAGCCAATGAATTCCTGGCTGGATAATCTATTTTGGATGATGTTATTTGAAGGACGATGGAAAAGCCTCCTGTCCTTCCATGACTAGTGCCATACAGTACTATGTTTTATGTTGTCTTACACCTCATCTTCAGGTATGCCTGGTGTTGCTTCTGGCATGCCCTCCTGCACTCTGCGTTGAACCAGGGTTGATCCCCTAGTTTGATGGTAATTGTTGAGTGGGGGATATGTTGGGCCATGAGGTTACAGATTGTGCTGCAGTACAAGCCTGCTGCTGTTGATGGCCCGCTGTACCTCATGGATGCCCAGTCTGGAGTTGCTCAATCTCTTCAAAATCTGTCTCACTGAGCACGGTGATAGTGCCACACAACACGATGGAGGTTATTCTCAATGTGAAGGCGGGACTTGGTCTCCACAAGGACTGTGCGGTGGTCACTCTTACTGATACAGTCATGGACAGATGCATCTGCAGCTGGCAGATTGGTGAGGATGAGGTCAAATATGTTTTTCCCTCTTGTTGGTTCCCTCACCACCTGCTGCCGACCCAGTCTAGCAGCTATGTCCTTTAGGACCTGACCAGCTCCACCAGTAGTACTGCTGCCGAGCCACCCTTGGTGGTGGACATTGAAATCACCTGCTACATTTTGGGCCCTTGCCATCCTCTGCACTTCCTCCATTTGTTGTTCAGCATGGAGGAGTACTGACTAATCAGCTGAGGGAGAACGGTATGTGGTAATCAGCAGGAGGTTTTCTTAGCCATGATTAACCTGAAGCCACAAGACTTCATGGGGTCTGGAGTCAATGTGGAGGACTCTCAGAGCAATACCCTCCTGACTGTATACCACTGTGCCGCCACCTCTACTGGGTCTGTCCTGCCAGTGGGACAGGACATATCCAGGGATGGGTGATGGTGGTTTCTGGGACATTGTCCATAAGGTGTGATTCCGGGAGTATGACTATGTCAGGCTGTGGACAGCTCTCCAAATTTTGGAACTAACCCCCAGATGTTAGTGAGGGCTTTGCAGGGTCAACAAGGCTGTTTCTGCCGTTGTCTTTCCCAGTGCCTAGTTGATGCCAGGTGATCCATCCGGTTTCATTTCTTTGAGACTTTGTAGCAATTGGTACACCTGAGTGGTTTGCTAGGCAATTTCAGAGGGCAATTGGGAGTCAAAATTGCAGTTGGTCTGGAGTCACGTGTACGTCAGACCAGGTGAGAATGGCAGATTTCTTTCCCTAAAGGACATTAGCAAATCAAATGGGTTTTTCCAACAATTGACAGTAGTTTCATGGTCATCAGTAGATTCTTAATTCCATTTTTTTAATTGAATTCAAATTCCACCATCTGCCATTGTGGGATTTGAACCCAGGTCCTTAGAACATTATCTGGGTCTCTAGATTAAAAGTCTAGTGATAACACCACGAGGCCATTGCCTTCTCCAAATGGCTGTTAAAGATTAGTGATGGGAAAGTGTTTGAACAAAACCTTAAAACATCCAATAATCAGCAGAATGACGATAGAGCTAATGGTCTTCATCCTTTTCCACATTGTGTGTTAAGTGAGCACAGGTGCCACACAGTATGTTGGAGCTTTGGTGTATTATGCACTTATCATGGGACCCACACACTTCCCATTAGATGAGTTTACAATCACAGCTGCATGACCACGGGCAGGTGCAAGGAGTAGTTTGAATTCCCTTTGCAGGTAGGTGAGAGAGTCACTGCTGGGCACCTTGTTTCTGTCAAATGTAATGTGGTACCTTAGGAAATCACACTCAAACCACTCAGCAAATAACCAGGGATGACGTTAGGATTGGAGGTACCAAAATAGGGTAAAGAGTGGAAAACGATTTTTCAAAAACTCATAAAAGAATAAAGCTGAAGCACAGCAGATTTAAGTGCCTATTTTTGAACTTTTCCATGTAAATCCAATCAGCAGAATTCACATTTGAGTTCTCTCTCCAAATTCTGTTCACAACAAAACTGTAAAATACACATTTTGGACTAAAGGCTACAGATAGAAAATGGTTGATATAATCAGCAAGTCTATAAAGAGAGAGTTTCATGTCCGTGACGGTTCATCAGAACTGCAGAACTCATCAGAATCTTTAGCTTGAAAAGCTCAGCAGGTCTGGCAGCATCTGTGAAGAAAAGATCAGAGTTAACATTTTGGGTCCAGTGACCCTTTCTCAGAACACCAGACCTGAAACGTTAACTCTGATTTTTTTCTTCACAGGTGCTGCCAGACCTGCTGAGCTTTCCCAGCAACTTCTGTTTTTGTTTCTGATTTACAGCATCCGCAGTTCTTTCAGTTTTTGTTTAGAATTTTGAGATTGCTCATGCGAAGATTTTCATCTGCTTTATTGCAAAGGGGAAACTCAATCCTAAGTGTCCATTGCAATACTGTGAAGAGAAGGCATTTGTTGTGTCTGAAGGGTTGGAAAAGAATTGAAAGACTTTGCATTTATGCAACTTCTTTTACGACCTCTAGATCTCCAAATGCGCATTCCAGCCAATGATGTACAGCTACAGTAGGAATGAAAGAATTGTAGCAAGGAATTTTCACACAGTTAGGTCCCAAGGATGGTAATATGGTAATGACCTGATCATCTGTTTGATATTGATGTCAGTTGATGGGTAGAGCAGGACTCTAGACTCAGATCACAGCTGGAGTATTGTGAACAGTTTTGGACTATTTATCTAAAGAAGGATATACTAGCATTGGAGGCCATCCAAAGAAGTTTCTCAAGGCTGATGCCAGGTACAGAGGGACCATCTTATAAGGAGAGATTGAGTAGATTGGGACTGTACTTGTTGGAATATAGAAGAATGAGAAACGACCTTATTGAAACATGTAAGATTCTTAGATGATATGACAGGGCAGATGCAGAAAGGTTGTGACCATTGTAAGAACAGATGGCATAATCTCGGAATGAGGATCACACATTTAAAACCAAGAAGAGGAGGAATTTCTTCCTTCTCTGAGGCTTGTGAAACTGTGGAATTCATTAACACGGAGAGCTATTGAGGAAGGGTCACTCAACCCGAAACATTAACTCTAATTTCTCTCCACAGATGCTGCCGGACCTGCTGAGCTTTTCCAATACCTGTTTCTTTTGGGACTGTTGAGGCTTGGTCATTAAGTATATTCAAGGCTGAGATAGATTTTTCATCAGAAAGGGATTCAAGGGTTAAAGGGAAAAGGCAGTAAAGTGGAGTTGAGGATTATCAGATCAGCAATGATCTCATTGAATGCTGGAGTAGACATGATGGGCTGAATGGCCTCCTTCTGCTCCTACGATCTTATGATCTTTTGAACTCTGGGGAGAGCTCCCTACCCTTCAAAATAGCCTCTTGCGATCTTTTGCATCCACTTGAGAGGGGAAATGGGGCTTTGGCCTTAAGTCTCATCCAAAAGCTGTCACATTGAACACTCCCTCAGCTGTCTATCATTGCTGCAGCAAGGTGTCGAACCTCAATCCAGGAAATGAGATTATAGAGTCTTAAAAAAATCAAATCAGAATGCTATGCATTATGCGTATTCTTACTAACACTGACTATGTTTAGTTGTTTCGACAGCTCCATCAAGAGTAAACGGTTAAGTACAGTTCAGCAAAAAAAAGGACAATGGTTGCAAGTGAGCAGAGTTTTCTGCTGCTATGATGCTGCTTGGCCTGCTGTGTTCATCCAGCCCTGCACCTTGTTGTCTCAGGGTATTTTATAGCACACCCATAAAACCTCAAGCTGTCTTGGCCAATACGTCTCTGTGTGTAGAGGATTGGGGTTGCCGTATACCCAGCTATCAGTCACTGCCGAGGCTCTAGCTTGCAAGACTGACTGCCTGCTGTTGTTGCTGTTAGTCTGCCATCAGGCACAGATTAGGACTCCTGCCGGGCATTGGCACTTGCTTGTTTTAAAACATTTGTTTGTTTGTCATTTTGTTCTGCAATACCCCATGTTGGTTTGGCAGACTGAACGTGTGGAAAGAAAAATGTACAGCATAATGATGATGAACATTCTGCTTGCCTAATGCTCCAGAAATTGGAGTAGTGCAGAATTCAGTTGTAGAGTCCAGCTGTGTCAGCATCCATCTCCTTTATTTTGAAATAACAACATCTTTTTATTATGTTAAATTTGCCATTGAAGTATAATGCCCTATGGCACTTCAAGGGATCCTTAGCAAGCAAAATGTGGCACAAAGGCACATCAGGAGTTATGAGGACAGATGACTAAAGCCTTGGTCAAAGAAGTCGGTTTTAAGGAGTGTCTTAAAGAAGGAAAGTGAGGTACAAGGCGGAGAGGTGTAGACCGATATTCCAGAGCTTGGGGCCCAGGCCACTGAGCATCTGGCCACCAAAGCTGGAGCAGTTATAATCAGGGAGAGGAGCACAGATATTTTGGATTTTTCTTAATCCCTACAGGCCATTTGGCCCAACAAGTCCACATCAACTCTCTGAAGACCATGCCAACTCGACTCACCCTCTATCCTACCCCTATAACCCTGCATTTCCCATGGCTAATCCACCTAACCTACATAAGCCTGGACACTACAGGCAATTTTAGCAAGACCAGTCCCCACCTAACCTGCACATAGAAGCATAGAATCATAGAATCCCTACAATGTGGCAACAGGCCCTTCAGCCCAACAAGTCCACACCGACCCTCAGAGCATCTGACCCAGACCCATCCCCCTATAACCCACCTAATCTACACATCCCTGAACACTGTGGGCAATTACGCATAGCCAATCCACCCAGCCTGCACGTCTTTGGACTGTAGGAGGAAACTGGAGCACCCGGAGGAAACCCACACAGACACAGGGGGAATATGCAAACTCCACACAGACAGTCACCGGAAGATGGAATTGGACCTGGGTCCCTGGTGCTATAAGGCAGCAGTGCTAACCACTGAGCCACTGTGCTATCATGAAGGATTATGGGGCTGGAGATTAAAGAGGTAGAGACATGCAAGGTTTTAGAGGGCTTAATAAAAAAGCATTTTCAAATCAAGAGATTGCTTGACTTGGAGCCAATGTAGGACAGCAAGCCACAGAGATGATAGATGAACAAAACTTGGTGCAGGTTAAGACATGGAGTACAGACTTTTGAATAACTTCACACTTCCAGAGGATACACTGATAGATCACCCGGAAGTGCATTGGAATACAACAGTGGGCTGCACATAACAAAGGATGAAATGAGTGAAGAGGAATAATATCCACACAAGGTGAATATTCCTCTGGTGATTTTGTCTAGCACCATCCCAGCTGCATTCACAGGATTCCAAAAGTTGTAACTTTGTTCTAATGTGACTGATGAGGTGGACAGAACATGATCACTCAACCCGCAGGAATTGTACAAATTTACTAGAGAGTGAGAGTAGTTTAGGGCCAGCAAATGCATTGGAAATTCACATTATGCTGAATACTGGGTGTAAGACCTTACATAATTTGGATTAAGTCTATCTTTTGCCTCTTGAATAGCTCTGTTCAAAAGAGAGATGGTTTGGACTGCTCTAAAACTGTTGACTATAGGATTTCCTGGAGGCATCTGGAGTGTTACCACATAAAATTCCCTGAAGTTTTGTTTTATCTTGTGTAGTTTCTTAAGGACCTGCAAATTTCCTTACTGCTTTCCTGTCACCAAATGTGGGCATTGGAACTGGGAAGAATTTGGACTTGCTCCCAATATGTCTAACAAATGTCACTGACAAAGTTTGCTCCTTTTCCATCATCGATTTCAGTTCAATGCCATCTAGAGGGGATCTCCAAGAACTGAAAAAGCCATCAACCAGTCTAATCAGCCAGAGAGATTGAAGCATTCTCACAGACAACAAACGAAAAAGCAAAAATGCAGAAGCTTTTGTAATTCTCATCTTGATAACGTTCAAGGCAAAATAAGCAATTCGGACGTGCTTATGTTAAGGTAGAATCATCAACACATTTTTAAAAAATAATTGTTATCATCTGAAAATCTGTGGCATTTCGATGGATTGAAGATGTATGATGAAGGTTCTCAGAGGCTGGCACGTGTCAGAGGTCCATGGACATGTATTGAGTATGGCCAATGCCCATGGAGTGTATCATGAGATGTCAGTGCCCATTGTCTATTATAGAGGTCCTTCAGACAAAGCAGAAGTGTTCCCATGTACACATTCTGATTTCCACATCGAGAATTCTTGATGCCGAGCTTGCTTGGCACATTTGATAAGATAGGAATATTAATGAAGTGAATTGTGACATTAATAAGACATTTAACAAGCAGTATTCCCCCGAAGTGGCAAGTTGCTGCTGCCTAGCGATAAATTTTCCTTGCTGCTTGGCAAATCTATCAAAGATGCAACACATTGCTCCCAGTGCCAAGATAGGCCTCATTGGATTTCTCACAAGATTCTGCTTGAAATTCCACCCCATGATGTAACCTACTTTTCTTATCAACCTGTTCAGAGATTTTGTTACATACCTCTAGAGCAGTTGGGACTTGAACCCAGGCCTCCTAGTCTGGGTGTATGGACACTACCACTGCACCAGACAGGGTCCCTGTGACATAAAATGCAATTAAAAACTGAGTTACGACTCATTCAACAATGCTTACATTTTTAAATGCCTTATGCAACAAAAGCAGTGCTTAGAAGGTTGAAGTTCATATCAAATCACTAATTCTGCAGTGACTGCATCCCTGAAGATATTAATAGTGCACCCTGTGGAGGTGCCGCTCACCATTATCAACAATCTCCAGATGTCTATAACAAAAGCAGAAATTGCTGAAAACCTCAGCAGATCTGGCAGCATCTGTGGAGAGAAAACAGAGTTAATGCTTCGGGTCCAGTGATCCTTCTTCAGAGTGGAAGAGGTTCTGAAGAAGTGTCACTTGACCCGAAACAATAACTCTGGTTTCGCTCCACAGATGCTGCCAGACCTGCTGAGCTTTTCCAGCAATTTCTGACTTTATTTCTGATTTCCAGCATTCATAGTTCCTTAGTTTTTTTTCTCTTCCTAGAGGTGGCTCAGTGGTTAGCACTGCTGCCTCACAGTGCCAGGGACCTGGGTTTGATTCCACCCTCGGGCAACTGTCTGTGTGAAGTTTGCACGTTCTCCCCATGTCTGTGTGGGTTTCCTCCGGATGCTCTGGTTTCCTCCCATGGTCCAAAGATGTGCAGGCTAGGTGGATTGGCCATGCTAAATTGCCCTTAGTGTTAAGGGATTTGTAGATTAGGTGGGTTATAGGGGGATGGGTCTGAGTGGGATGCTCTGAGAGTCGTTGTGGACTTGTTGGGCTAAAGGGCCTGTTTCCACACTGTAGGGGTTCTATGAAATTTCTATGTTTAACTGCATCTGAAAACACCAAAAGCCATTGACAACAAGGTACAGAGCTGGATGAACACAGCAGGCTAAGCAGCATCATAGGAGCAGAAAGGCTGACGTTTCGGGCCTAGACCCTTCATCAGAAATGGGGGAGGGGAATGGGGTTCTGAAATAAATAGGGAGAGAGTGGGAGGCAGATAGAAGATGGATAGAGGAGAGGATAGGTGGAGAGGAAACAAACAGGTCGAAGAGGCGGGGATGGAGCCAGTAAAGGTGAGCATAGGTGGGGAGTTAGGGAGGGAATAGGTCAGTCCAGGGAGGACGGACAGGTCAAGGGGGCGGGATGAGGTTAGTAGGTAGGAGCTGGGGTAGGCTTGATTGTAGTGCCTGGAGATGCCGGTGCATTGCTGCGAATGTGTGTTTCAGGAGTCGCAGGGAGAAACGCTTCTGAAGGATCTCAATGCCATGAATGCAGAAATTGTCACGGCTGGGGCCAAATTGGGAAGGCTTGAATGTGGATTGCAGTCCATTGGGGATGATCTGGTTCCGTAGGCAGGTACTAAGAAAGGTGATGTGGCTGTAGTACCTGGTTTGCTTCAGGACATGGTCGAGCAGTTTCAAGGCCGAAGAGATTACGAGAGAGTTGCAGTGGGAGAGAGATCCCCTGAGGTTTGTCCGGAGGGAGGAGGGTAACTTCTTCAGGGTAGGCATCCTTAGAAGGGGCTTCGCAGTGGGGTTAAAATTGAATTGAAAGGTGGGTCTTCCTGCGAAAATGCTATCCCCATTCCCAATTCCTTTGCCTCCGCCGCATCTGCTCCCAGGATGAGGCATTCCACTCCCGTACATCTCAGTTGTCCTCGTTTTTCAAGGACCGTAACTTCCCCCCCTCAGTGGTCGAGAACGCCCTCAACCGTGTCTCCCACAGCTCCCGCAACTCATCCCTCACACCCCGTCCACGCAATTAGAACCAAAAAAGAATCCCCCTCGTCCTCACGTACCACCCCACCAACCTCCGGATCCAACGCATCATCCTCCGACACTTCCGCCATCTGCAATCCGACCCCACCACCAAAGACATCTTTCCCTCCCCACCCTTATCTGCTTTCCGGAGGGACCACTCTCTCCATGACTCCCTTGTCCGCTCCACACTCCCCTCCAGCCCCACCACACCCGGCACTTTTCCCTGCAACCGCAGGAAGTGCTACACCTGCCCCCATACCTCCTCCCTCACCCCCATCCCAGGCCCCAAGAAGACTTTCCACATCAAGCAGATGTTCACCTGCACATCTGCTAATGTGGTATACTGCATCCGCTGTACCCGGTGTGGCTTCCTCTACATTGGGGAAACCAAGCGGAGGCTCGGGGACCGCTTTGCAGAACACCTACGCTCGGTTCGCAATAAACAACTGCACCTCCCAGTCGCAAACCATTTCAACTCCCCCTCCCATTCCTCAGATGACATGTCCATCCTGGGCCTCCTGTAGTGCCACAACGATGCCACCCGAAGGTTGCAGGAACAGCAACTCATATTCCGCTTGGGAACCCTGCAGCCCAATGGTATCAATGTGGATTTCACAAGCTTCAAAATCTCCCCTCCCCCTACCACATCCCAAAACCAGTCCAGCTCGTCCGCGCCTCCCTAACCTGTTCTTCCTCCCACCTATCCCCTCCTCCCACCTCAAGCCGCACCCCCATCTCCTACCAACTAACCTCATCCCGCCCCCTTGACCTGTCCGTCCTCCCTGGACTGACCTGTCCCCTCCCTAACTGCCCACCTACACTCACCTTTACTGGCTCCATCCCCGCGTCTTCGACCTGTTTGTTTCCTCTCCACCTATCCTCTCCTCTATCCATCTTCTATCCGCCTCCCACTCTCTCCCTATTTATTTCAGAACCTTCTTCCCCTCCCCTTTTTCTGATGAAGGGTCTAGGCCCGAAACGTCAGCCTTTCTGCTCCTATGATCCTGCTTGGCCTGCTGTGTTCATCCAGCCCTGCACCTTGTTGTCTAAGAAATGTACGAGTTTGTTCCTCGGTGGCAATAATAAATATTCTTTAAAGCAAAAAAAATGTAATTAGTGTCACCCATATAGCCCATCAAGCCTGCTCTGATCTGTATTTTGTCTCCAGCAAAGGTATTTTTACCTAATGTGGCAATGTTTATGTTATCCCTCACAGTATATTAAACTAGAGTGTGGGTAGCATGGTATTGAAAGATCCAACAGACGTTAATTACAACTCAGTAATATCTGCAATGATTACACATCCATGCATGGACTAACATTAAGCTATTTGGTGCAAAGCATTCCGTGGATGTATAAGCGTGTCATGTTTTAAGTGATCCAGAAGTATGAGATTATTATAACCTGAGGTCACATGCTATGATACAGCAATGGCATTATGAGCATTTCTCTTTAAGACATACTGATTTATTAACCATGAGGCATCACACAACAACCCTTTTTCTTTTCACAGATAAAAAATGATCTCCAATAGTTATACATGGTTGTATACAGGTACATGGAGACAATAAGGTCCGCAGATGTTGGAAGTCAGAGTCTATAGGTGTGAGGCTGGAAAAGTACAGCGGATCAGACAGCATCCGAGGTAAGTCAACCTTTTGGGCTGAAATCCTTCGTCAGGACTTGACAAAGAATTTCAGCCCAAAACGTTGACTAACCTGTTCCTCGGATGGTTCCAGACTTGCTGTGTTTTTCCAGCCTCACACCCATAGACTCAGTTTGTAGGTATGTGTTGTCAATTCAATGGTTATACAAACAGGACAAACAGAGTTTACAGGATTAACTATTCAAATCTCAATGGAGGCCTTTTGGAATTTAACAACTTGTCCTGATCTGGTGATCATACATCTGACTGGAACCATTCATGTTATTCTCATCGCTTTTGGTTGAGAGCTTGGTTTTCTTGCTGCTGATTGCTACCAATCAACATCATCACATAGTCAACCATATCGCACATCATCACCATCAGGTACTTCCTCACTCTCTGTGTGCATGGTTGCCATTGTTACACATTGGTCTGAGTTGGCTTCTGGTCCTTCGTGGTGCAATTTTCCGTGTGCACCTTGAAAATTTCTGTTGCTGCATTTGTCCAAGGAGTGGAGGGAACGTTGTGTGGACATGGGGGCTCCCTCTGCTGCTTGGTTGATACATTTGGCTTGTCTCTGCAAATTGGATATCCTGATTCATTCCTAACCAATATACAGACTCCTTTACTAGCCATTATATGTGTTCAATACCCATACGACCCTGGTATAACAAAGTCATGATACCTTGGTAAAATATTTTTGGTATTAGGACTATTTTGCCTCTGAAGATGATTGTTGTTTATGTTTGTATGGTTAAAATGAATGAATGTTCTCGGGTATTGTTTTAATACTGTCAGGCCATTCCTGAATAATGGTCTTTTGTAACTCTGGTAGTTGCTCATCTTTGGTAGTTGTCAATTTCAGCTATTCAAACTGGCTTTGGTCTAAGTGTAACACACCAATCTTGAAAACATCTTCAGATCCAACTGTTTGCATCACATGTTGCCTGTTGCATGAGATGGATGTGGGTTGAATCTCATGAAGTGGGGCTACCAATGTCTGTGTGTATTGGAGGTCCTGCTATTGTTAGACCATATTGGAGAGAGATGTCAAAGAGGAGTCTTGAGTCCTGTGTTCAGTAGCACAAATCGATCTTTATTTGGAGCTCCTTATCATGCAATGTGAGAGGCCAGAGACAGCTCTGAATTTGGCTTTCATGTGGGGCCCAGTTGTTCTCTTAATTACACCTCAGATCAGAGGAGAGGTCAATGACACTCTACTGTTCCCAATAAAGCATCAGATATTTATAAATGCCACATTACAATGGTTACATGCTACATTGACATTAGTACTTGCCACATCCCCTCTGACTTACACATCCAATCCTGTGAATACACAATCAATGATGGATGCCCCTATGAACAGCCTTATGTTTTCCCGTGATCTTACAGTGTTTTCAATACAGCTTCACCACTAGTCCTTCGGATCTTATAATGCATCTCATTAATTTACATTTCAATCCTTGAAGTTATTACAGGAGATAGAAAAAGATGCTAATTCCGACTAATTTCTATAAAATTCATAATGTCAGTTCTAATTTAAAGTTAGTTATATATAAACTTGTACTGTTACACCTAATATTAAAATTCAAAGGTCAAAGAGTTGTGAGCAGCTTCTTTCTCATCTGACCTTCGAAAGTCAAACAAACACTGTCCCTCTATCATGTAGCTGCAACTATAACTCCTTCTATTCACAGGCTGTCTGTACATGTGTTTAAAACAGGAGATTACTTAAGACAAAATGTACAGTCCCTACTTTAAATTTTTCTGCACTGTCTATTTTACTAAATATGACAATATCTATTCTCAAATTCCATTAATAAGACTGAAACCCAATCATTTTCCCAGCTTAAGAATTTTGTCTGAATTCCTAAGGTTTTACATGATATCTCTGTCCTTCTCCACTTGATCATTAGACGTAAGAATTCATTTGAGCTGTCTTCATCGTTATTTAGGTTCATTTATTTAGGTTAGGAAACTGTCATTGTTTATTTTCTCCGATTCAAGCTGCTGCCCTTTACAGGTCACCTGCTTATCCATTTGTTTTTCAGTCCCCCCTTGCCATCGGGATGGGGGCTCTAATCCACTGACTATAGTCCTTCATTTTAAAAGAATTCAACTAAAGCTGTTAACATTAGATGTAGATTGCATTTTTAAATTTCTCACTATTCCAGAATCTCCATTATTGTGGGATCATACTTCTAATTTTTGCTAAATTACAAATTTCAGGTTGTCTGTTCCCAAACATCTCTTATCAGACTGTCATTTACAGATATCTACTGCCGTGTGTTCGTACTGAACTTCCTGCATTTTAATTTGTACGATTCTTTGTTTTATCTGTTACCTTGGGTTTATCTTATTCTCAAAAATACCATTGTTCTAACTTGTCATCTCACTCGAATGCTGAATTAAAATCTTCTCCACCATTTTTATGCAAATTAAAAAATCCATGGCTAGTCATTTTGTTCCACTTCTGGCCATGGGCTTCCCCAACAGACCAGGTAGAAAATTTCAGGAAGCCACAATGAGGTTGAGTATTGGCACTACAGTCTAACTGTGCCAATGAATTAAATTAGTGATCAGTTTTACACTATGAAACAGTTCTTGTTAGTTGTACCGTTTCGTTACACTTCCTTTATATACATTTTTCAGGACACAAAGTCGTATTTTTTGTTTAATTCATTCACAGGATGATGGTGTTGCTGGCTAGACTAGCACTTATAGCCCATCCCTGATTGCCCAGAGGGCAGTTAAGAGCCAACTATTTTGCTATGGGTCTGGAGTCACCTGTAGGCCAGACCAGGTAAAGACAAGTTTTTATTCTCTAAAGGACATTAGTGAACCAGATGGCTTTTTCCGAAAATCAGCAACAGTTTCACTATCTGCTAAAGCGGGTTTTGAACCCAAGGTCCCCTGAACATTACCTGGATCTCTGGATTAATCGTGTAGCAATAATACAACTAGGCCATTGCCTCCCATTACAATCGTGTTAATTATTTATCTTAGCACTGGCTCCTGTGTTGATCTTAGCCTTTAAGATGTGTTGACCTCTTTTTTCAGGATGTAGGATGTTAATGGTTGTAAAAGCATCTGATCACCTTACCATTAAAACGATGTGTGAGGATAGCAATATGGAAAGATTGGTCATCTTGTGAAATTTGTCTCTTTTTTGGCTGACTCTGAACCTCATGGACTTTGTTTGCATTTGTGTACATTCTCAATGCTTTCCTTGGGATTTGTATCATTTTCTTGGTCTACTGTTTGTTCAGGGGTCTGGCTTGTTCTTTTTACCCAGATTTCCTGCATATCTTTGCCAATGTCTTTTGGGGCCCCATAATTTACAGATCTCCAGAAAAAGTGGATAGCTCTTGGGTAGGAGTGACAAAGCACATTTATTACAGATTGTGTTGGTCTGGTGCACTTTGCTGACTGTAACAATATTGTTGGTTGTACCTAAAGCATGTCATTGTTGTTGGCCTGACATTATGGCTTCATATTTATATCTACCCTCAAGTAATGCATCAATGTTTGCATTTTTAGTGAACTGTAATAAACATTTGGATCTTTCAATAGCATACTTCCTATGTAATAGTTTCTTATGTTACACGGGATAACATAAACTTTGTTGCAGCCAGAAAAGATACACTGCTAAAGATACGTTACACATCATGATAAGCAGTGGAGGCTATTTATGAAGTGATGATGTAAGAATTAACTTTAGGATTAACAGACCTGAACACATGTCATACAGACAGCAACCTCAAGAATCAATTGCCCTACTTGTCAGAAGTTGCTACAACAAAGGGCAAGTACTTCTGGCCATTTTCTTGCCCACAAGATGCTTACAAAAGGTTTCAATTGGTGGATTTGTGGTTACTAATTTGATAACACTCTCAGTCTTTGCTTTTTGGAAAATGCATTACCATGCCCTTTGTTGCGGCAACTTCTGTCAAAAAGGGCAATTGGTTCTTTGGATTACAATCACAGGCGCATGTGTGCCTTGGCTAACTTTAAGCTACTCAGTAGAACACCCTCATCAGCATTCAGGTAATCTGGGTTAAGACAGAATCTTTATGCCATCAGGTCACATGCTGTGGTATAGTGATGATATCATGAGCATGTTTCTGAAAGGTATATTGCTATACTAAGTGTGAGAGATAACACAGCAGCTCCATCACTCAACATAATCATGCCAATCTTCAGTTTTAGTTCCATTTGATTGCCCACTCCCTCATTCTTCAGTTCTCTGAGGGTCAAAGATCTGTATTTCTTAGCATTTGATGTAATCAATGATAGGGTATCACAGTCACTGGGGTAAGAATCGCAAAGATTGGACCTTTGAGTGAAGAACTGTCTCCTCAATTCAATCCTAAAGGATCGTTCCCATATCATGAGAATGTATTCCCTGTAGTAGTATGACATTTATGGTTCATAATTCATCTTCATCTTTAAGGTAAGACAAATCTAGTGCAAACACATAACAGCTGCTTTTTTTCATAGTTCCAAGTCCTATCCATAGCAGTTATTTGTAGATCAAAGCCAAAATGTCAGATGAGGGTTTTCCAACCCTGGAGGCTAGTTAAAACAGCATCCTGGAATTAAAATTTAATCCCTGGATGCTGTTTTGCTCAGCTGAGGGGAAAAATTATCGCAATATCAAAATATTTTTTTCATTTTCTTTGCACATTTATCTTTATCACATCTTACACCACAAATTGGAAATGAAAAATGATGGTTGTTTGACTGGGTAGGATGGCTACAGGTCATGTGCCCAAACTCTAGGAATGCATTCTGCAAGAATTGGCCTTCCAAAGACTGCTCAGGTAAATGATAGCAAATTAGTGTCTAAACAAAAAGAGAATAACCACATCGGGTGTTTGAGTATTAACACAATCCTGTCAATTTGGGCAAATTGACAGGGATTCAAATTGTAGAGTCAACATATTCCATTTGCACAGAAGCAAAGCACCGTCAGCTGGACAAGAGCCATCTTTCTACGTTCCATCTTGTGCAAATGAGTTTGATCCCTTTCAACTGAGTGCTGTTGGTATTCTGGTATTGACATCACTTCATAACCATTCAGAATTGATTTGCAGCAATTCACAAAAATCAGCCCTCTTGTCACCAAACAGATTTGTTAACCTTTAATAAAAGTAGGGTGGTATTTAAAGCTGCTTTTTGAGAACAAAAAAAGCAATAACAAGGAGCAGCGACACCAAATTTAATTCTGTTAGGCATTAGATCGTATTATTGTCCTGCAAGATTAGGCTCAGAAATAAACCCAAATGCTTTTTACATGGCAACTGCGATCACAGTTCAAAAGTACTTCATTGCCTCTAAAGCACCTCTGAGACAGTGAAAGGTGCTATGTACAACATAAGAAATAGGAGCTGGAGTAGGCTATTTGGCCCTTCATGCTTCTTTGACTATTCAACAAGGTCAGGGTTAATCTGAACCAAGCTTCAACGTGTCTTTAGTGCCAGTTCCTCATAGTCCTCAACTCCCCTATTATTTCAAGATCTAACTTTTTTTAAAATTAGGTTTATTGTCACATGCATTCAAGTTACAAAAGAATAGGAGTACAGTGAAAAATTTACAATGTTACCAACACATGGTGCCATCTTAGTACAAAGTACCTAGGTACAAAAAAATAGAGAAAATAAAGAAATAACAACCTCCTCTTTAAATACTTACGGTGACATAGCCTTCACAACTCTCCGGGGCAGAGAATTCCAGACATTCACTCTCCTTTGGGAGTAGGAAATGCCTTCTCACCTCAATTTTAAAATGGGTATTCCCTTATTCTGTAACTATGTCCCCTTGCTTGAGATTCCCCCACTTGTGGAAACACCTTTTCAATGTCTACCCTGTCAAGCCCCCTACAGAATCTTGTATTTTTCAATAAGACCACTCATTGTTCTTCTAAATATAAATGAATTCAGGCTAAACCTGTTTAGCAATTCTAAATAAGTCAAACTTTTCATCCCCGGGATCAGCCAGGTGAATCTCTATTGAATTGCTTCTAATGACAGTATATTCTTTCTTAAATGCCAAAACTGTATACAACAGTGCAGCCTCACCAACATCCTGATTAGTTGTAAAAAGACTTCCCAATTTTTAAACTCCAACCCCCTTGCAATCAAGGCCAACATTCCAATTGCAGTATCCGTTGCTAACCTTCTGGCCTGAAACTTTTTTTTAGCTAAGTACAAGTTGAGTTTTTTGGAGGTTTCATCGCCCCAAGACCCAGTGAATTCTCTGTCTTGCCAAACTGACCTCATTAATTACCTAGCCCTCCACAATGATATCCCTCACATTCAATTCCATTCCCAAATTCCCATGTACCATTCATTGTAACAATGGAACATTGTTAGGATATCCCGGAATTGATCAGTATCTCTGATGTTGCTGCCATCTTTAAGAAGCTGTGTTTTTTTCTTTATTCATTCACGGGAGGAGGATGTCGCTGGCTAGGCAGCGTTTATTGCCCACCCCTAATTGCCCAGAGAGTAGTTAAGAGTCAACAACATTGCTGTGGGCCTGGAGTCACATGTAGGCCAGACCAGGTAAGGATGGCAGTTTCCTTCCCTAAAGGACATTAGTGAACCAGATGGGTTTTTCCGACAGTCGACAATGGATTTAAAGTCATCATTAGACTGTTAATTCCAGATATTTATTGAATTCAAATTCCACTATCTGCTATGGTGGGATTCGAACCCAGGTCCCCAGAACATTATCTGGGTCTCTGGATTAACAGTCCAGCGATAATACTACTCGGCCATCACCTCCCCGCTATGCACCAAGATGCCACCATTAGTCCAGAGCTGCCTTAGACAGTTCCTAACACATGCCTCAGACATGGCAGATGGGGGACTTTGGTGCTCTGCTTTGCAAGCAGGGACTCAGAAACCTACTTCATGGGGTGGTGCAGGCTGGCCACCTGTTTCCCTGTGACCAGCAGAAGCAGCCAAACACCAGAGTGAGCCAGCCTGGACCAAGTTGGCCACCCAGATCAGAGCGGGTTCAGTGGAGTGGAGGAATGGCCAGCACTGTAGGAAGAAGGTCAATGTCCTTCTCCACTCTGCCAGCCTGATTGTCACCATGTTCTCTCCAACACCTGACACTCACGTCTCTGCCGCTATACTCACTTCCCATCAAGGTCCATAGTGCATGACTCTCACTGCTGCCTGCAACATCTTCCCCCACTCACTCACTCACTCCAAACCTTCCCTCAACACCAACCCTGCATACCCTCTGTACTAGACAACAAGGTGCAGGGCTGGATGAACACAGCAGGCCAAGCAGCATCATAGGAGCAGAGAGGCTGACGTTTCGGGCCTAGACCCTTCATCAGAAAAGGGGGGAGGGGAAGGGGGTTTTGAAATAAATAGGAAGAGAGTGGGAGGCGGATAGAAGAGGGATAGAGGAGAGGATAGGTGGAGAGGAAACAAACAGGTCGAAGAGGCAGGGATGGAGCCAGGAAAGGTGAGTGTAGGTAGGGAGTTAGGAAGGGGATAGGTCAGTCCAGGGAGGACGGACAGGTCAAGGGGGCGGGATGAGGTTGGTCGGTAGGAGATGGAGGTGCGGCTTGAGGTGGGAGGAGGGGATAGGTGGGAGGAAGAACAGGTTAGGGAGGCAGGGACGAGTTGGACTGGTTTTGGGATGCGGTGGGGGGAGGGGAGATTTTGAAACTTGTGAAATCCACATTGATACCATTGGGCTGCAGGGTTCCCAAGCGGAATATGAGTTGCTGTTCCTGCAACCTTCGGGTGGCATCGTTGTGGCACTGCAGGAGGCCCAGGATGGACATGTCGTCTGAGGAATGGGAGGGGGAGTTGAAATGGTTTGCGACTGGGAGGTGCAGTTGTTTGTTGCGAACCGAGCGTAAGTGTTCTGCAAAGCGGTCCCCGAGTCTCCGCTTGGTTTCCCCGATGTAGAGGAAGCCACACCGGGTACAGCGGATGCAGTATACCACATTGGCAGATGTGCAGGTGAACATCTGCTTGATGTGGAAAGTCTTCTTGGGGCCTGGGATGGGGGTGAGGGAGGAGGTATGGGGGCAGGTGTAGCACTTCCTGCGGTTGCAGGGAAAAGTGCCGGGTGTGGTGGGGCTGGAGGGGAGTGTGGAGCGGAAAAGGGAGTCATGGAGAGAGTGGTCCCTCCGGAAAGCAGATAAGGGTGGGGAGGGAAAGATGTCTTTGGTGGTGGGGTCGGATTGCAGATGGTGGAAGTGTCGGAGGATGATACGTTGGATCCGGAGGTTGGTGGGGTGGTATGTGAGGACGAGGGGGATTCTTTTTTGGTTGTTATTGCGGGGATGGGGTGTGAGGGATGAGTTGCGGGAAATGTGGGAGACACGGTTGAGGGCGTGAATAGTCTATCAATAATACCATTAGGCCATTGCCTCCCCCTTCTAGGCCTATATTTCCTTGATTATGGAATATTAATTGCTGATCTAATTGAGCTGTCTGAGATGATTAGCGTATTTACTAGATAGATCGAGAGATACTCTTTCCTCTGCCCAAAAGAAGCGTTGGAGTCAGACTGTTCAGAAGTGACTTCAAGAAACATAAGAAATAGGACACACAGGGTAGTTGTAATCTGGAACTTACAGCATCAATAAACTGATGTCCCTAGACCACGTAAAACTTTCAAGCCATGGGATTGTAAGATATTTGTTACTAAGGGATGTAGAATCAAGGCAAGTGAATGGAGTTGAGATACAGGGCAGAGAGGCATCAGAGACAAAATGATCTACTACTATTCATCAGTCTCAGGTATTCATAGGGCAGGCCAGGTTTGTGCAGTTGGAGAGACGATTGGTCTCTGATGTAGAGTATCAACGACAGTTTGCATACAACTCTTGAACCTGCTGAGGCCAGTGTGAAGGTCCTGCCTCCTCAACCTCACCCCTTGCCTGAGGAGCGTTGACTCTCAGTTTCAACTCCAGTTGTCTGTCTCTCCTGAGGGAGCAGCCTATAGCCCTGTGGGATTATAAGGTTTTCCACTTTCAGATACTCACCCTAGTGCAGGTAACTCTCGATCTTTGAATCTCTGATCAGATTACAGCATTTTTTACCCATTTTGTTAAATCCTAAATAATCGTAAAATCATTCTCAGTTCCCTCTGATCCAGTAAAAATAATTCCAGTACCTCAGACCTGTCTTTGTAACAATAGGTCTCACCTGTGATATTTATGATGTGGAGATGCCAGTGTTGGACTGGGGTGAACAACATTAGAAGTCACATGATACCAGATTATAGTCCAACAGGTTTATTTGAAATCACAAGCTTTTGGGAGCGCTGCTTCCTTGTCACCACATTGATGAAAGCTTGTGATTTCAAATAAACCTGTTAGACTATAATCTGGTGTCATGTGACTTCTGACCTGCAATATTTACTTGGTGAATATTTACTGTTTGGAAGTTTAATGAACTTTCTGTCCTGTGACGCCCAAAACTGCACACAGCTCTCAAAATCTATTCCAACTGTTGCTTTTTGTGAAGTCTTGTCATCATTTTGATCCTGTGCTGTATTCTCATCTGTTCTATCAGGTGGGCTTGATTGGAGATACCAGAAGTGAAGGAGGAGAAAGAGATAGAGAATGAGGGAAAAGAGCATGGAGACAACAGTTACTGTAGCAGAGGATAAAAGTGAGAGAGTGGGAGAAAGACACAAGCCTGTCTGGAAACAGCAGACACAGCAACTATGAGAATGCGAGAGAGAGCAGGGAATTGAGTCAAGTTTTGAAACAGTGATGAAAATCTTAATTGGCATAAAGAGGACAGACTGGTTGGTGGGATGGGAGGACACATAGCATATGCATTTCAGTGTAGAAAAGTGTGACGTGATGCAGTTTGATCAGAAGAATGAGGGGGGATAATATCTGATAAACTGTATAATTTTAAATGGGGTTCAGGACATGAAAGACCTTGATATGTTTATGCTGAAATTTTGAAAGTTGCAGAAAGATCAACAAAATAGTAACAAAGAGGCATACACTAAAAGCAAGGAAGTTATACTAAACCTTCCTAGCATGGTGCCAGTATTGTGCCCAATTCCAGGCATTGCACTTTAGGGAAAATGCAAAGGATTCGGAAAGGGTACGGGAGAGATTTACTCCCAACAGGGATGAGGTGTTCCAGTCACATGGAAGTACTGGACAAGATAGAGTTCTTTTCTTTGCAGAGAAGACGAGGAGAAAGTTTGATGGATTTGCTTAAAGTCATGAAATGTTTAGAGAGCAGTCATAATGGGAAACTGTTCCTACAAGTCAAAGTGTGTGTAAAGACTGCATCTTTTTCTGTTTGCTACACTTTAAAAAGAAGCAAGTTACTGAAGCTCATTGTAAGTTGTGTTTACATTGTTGTTTGGTTCAAGCAGCGTCAAAACATCTTTGTAGATGGAAAACAGGATCAGGGTAGGCCATTCAGCCCTTTGAGCCTGCTCTGATCATGGCTGATCATCCAGGTTACTATGTCAGACCAAATTCTGTAATACGGCCCATAACGTATGTTACATTCACTGATATAACATAACTAACATTGGACCAGCATGATGTATTGATGTTTGGGGTTAGTAAACCCTCTTTTATTTTGAAAACTCATGTTGTTTCACCGATCCACCATTTGTTGTGTTAATTTCCATATTTCAGTGAGGTCAGCTCGTATGATAATGAAAAAGATGTTTGTAAAACTACAATAGCTCTCAACCCTTGACTGGCTCCACTTGAATCCACCTACCAAGACCATTTAAACCTATTTATGATAAGCTCCCACTGAGAGGGCTATATAATGTACATTCCATTAGGCGTGGTCTCCAAAGCTGGGAGACTGAGAGGATTGCAGTGTTTGCAGATGGCTGTCATTTTCTAGATCAGGAGTCAATCATCAGATGAAGTTTGCAGTCTGCTGCTTTGGCATTCAGTTAATGAGTGCTATTAATAACTGCGATTAGACTGCACAACACTAAATACACATCACGGATCATCCAGATGGCCCCTAACAATCCAGACTAGTAGAATAAGTCATTTTACACATTCAGGTCAGCCATCTACTCTAACTGATTGTTATAAGCTGCTTTACATATGTAAGAAGATCTACTTACTCTAATGAAAAAACAGTACTGACATTTTCGTGGTTTGTAGCTAATGTTCTTGACATAGCTAAAAGAAACATTTCTGAAGAAAGGTCCAGACCCGAACCGTCAGCCTTCCTGCTCCTCTGATGCTGCTTGGCCTGCTGTATTCATCCAGCTCTACACCTTGTTATCTCATGTGTGCCATTGACTGTGGTGATGTATTAACACAATCGATGTCTGAAGCAGACATTTGTCCCACTTTCCTGAGTCTAGATAATGAAGCATGTGACATGTTAAGGGCATGTATGGGTATGACATGTTCATGCCAATCAGGCCAAGGGGAATAAAAAGCAAAAGCCACATGTTTGTTGGAAATGGTGAGAGGAAGGAAGATGGAGACAGTTGTTAGGATCGTGGTTGGGCCCTACCCCGCTAATTGCTTATTCAGCAATCATGACATCCTGTAATAGTCACTGCATATGTAATATGTGGTATCCTGTCATGTTCAGAATACTTAGGCTCAAGGTCCTTTCTGGGTTTTGGAATTTTCTGGATTATAGAATGACGTTAAAACATTGAATTGCAAGCCTTAACCCAGAAAACATGACCTACTGTAAATATTTGCCTGAAACATAAAACAGTTATTAAACATTAAAGGTTCAACCTCTCCCCTCGCCTGGGACATGGTGAGGCTCAGGTTAAGCCACTACCAGTTATCTCTCTCTAATGGGAGAGCAGATTTATGGTCCTCTGAGACTACGGTAATTAAACATCATTAAATATTCAAAAAGAGCTCCCCAAACATTTTGCCGCTATGACCTTAAATTGAGGCTTGAAAATTTTTGTGAGTCTCAGTGAGTGGGCTGTGGGGAAGGAGAAGTCTTATGAAAGCAGGGGGAAAAGGATCAGTCATTGCTGCTTAGGAACTCATGAGCCCAAAATTATGGGTTCCATCCTGCTTGGCGTCCTGGCTCACACTTTATAAAGAATGAGGGGAGATCTTATAGAAGAATGAGTGGAGATCTTATAGAAACATATAAGATTATGAAGAGAATAGATAAGGTGGAGGCAGGGAGGTTGTTTCCGCTAGCAGGTGAAACTAGGACTAGAGGGCATCGCCTCAAAATAAAGGGAAGCAGATGAGGGACTGAGGTCAGGAGGAACTTCTTCACCCAAAGGGTTGTGAATCTGTGGAATTCCCTGCCCAGTGAAGCGGTTGAAGTTACCTCACTGAAAGTTTTTAAGGCAAGGCTAGATAAGTTTTTGAACAGTAAAGGAATTAAGGGTTATGGTGAGTGAGTGGGTAAGTGGAGCTGAGTCTCAAAAAGATCAGCCATGATCTTATTAAATGGCAGGGCAGGCTCGAGGGGCCGGATGGCCTACTTCGGCTCCTAGTTCTTATGTTTTACTTACGCAAAGGCTGTCTCTTTCATAATTCATCTTTCAAAGTAGTGCACTAAAGTAGTGCTGTGGGTTAACAAGGTGTAGAGCTGGATGAACACAGCAGGCCAAGCTGCATCATAGGAGCAGGAAGGCTTGGGTGGTAAATCCAAACAATGGATTTCCAGATTGGAGGGGTTCTAGTGCATGGAAAATGCAGCAGCTAATTTGAGTCTGGTAATATGGTTAACACCAGGTTCCATAGTATGTTTTAATTATGCTAATTGATGAGTAAATGTTACACTGGAAAGAACATCCCAGCTCTTTTTCAGAACTGAGGAGGACTGTATATCCATCTAAGAGGCCAGGTGGGGCCTTGCTGTAACATCGCGACCAAAAACTGAACCTCTGACATTGCAGCAGCGCTGCAGGCTATTTAAATTGTGTGCTCAGGTCCTTGGGTGAAAATTCAACCAACAACCTTCTGAGACACTGAATTTCACATTTACCAAATTGCTGAGCATTATTTTACATAAACAGGTCCATAAACACAAGTGGCGTCTAAAATGCACTAGGAAAGTAGAATTAAACGTTTTGTTGAGACCAAGATCTGTAGAATTTAGCAGCCTTAATATAAACCATTTAGGTACTTTGTTCCTGCTATTGCTTCTGCTTTAATTCATTGGCTATTTTTGTTTCAACAGTAATAATATTCACTGAATTGCACTGTATTCCTGATTGGTATAAAAATTAGTTATCTGTACTATGTCACTAAATTCTCTCTTGTTATCCTGAATTACATTTTAGAAGCATCGGAAAGAGGTCAACTGGGAGGAAGTAGATTACACAAAATTCCCTTTTGCGACCTGGTAGTGCTCCACATTCATGATGCAATTGCAGCAGACATTAGCCTGTCATATAGGGGAAACATTCATTCATAATGATTGCTTTCAGGCAGCCCCTAATTGGCAGTTCCCCCATATACTAGGAGCAAGGGGCAACTTAAAAATGTGAGAGCGAGCACATATTTCTCACTACAACATTCAGGAATCAAGGAGGATTACAAGTGGCTGCTTTAACCTTTCTGCTCCTGAAGTACACTTGAAAGGTCTTTTACGTTACCTCCTTTGAGGAAAATTCCAGCATCAAATATTAAATAAACATTGTATAATCTACTAATAAATATATCCCACCTGTAATCACCTTTTCGCATTTGTGCTTCCCAATCTTATTGCATTTCAATTTTCTTTCTTGGCAGAATGTCAAAGACTTCTCCCATGTTCTCATGAGAGAAATTAATAGTTTTCAATTTAAGAAACCATTTGGGCTTCTTATTGTTCTTGTTACTGAGCAAATATCTTAGATATGTTCTGAGTAGAATGTGTTGCCCCAACATTTTCTGTTAGCGCTGAGTTCTATTTGAATTGAAATATAAAAGGTGATATAAAAGGCTGTATAAACAGTGACCAAGCAACGTATAAACTAAATGGAAGAAAGTGATCATTGTTAGATTGAGATAACCGGAACTATGTAAACGTATTGCATTGAAACATGGCTTAAATCTGAATTAAATACCGAGAGATCGGAGATTATATTCAAATTGTCAGGAGGGATAATGTTTATACTGGGGATTGGACTGTATGTTGTGAGTTATGCAAAAATATTTGACCACAGAAGATTAAGAGTGACCTATTCTACAGAGATAAAGAATAAAGATTGTGCTCATTATCTCCCTTGTGACTTTAGTTGAAGTTCTGGTCACTTCTTGCAAACAAATCACTTCATATTGAACATCTGTGACCAGTTTATTTGCAGCTGAGGTCATTCTTTGTGGATTAAAAAATAGATGCACATAAGTCAAGTTAAGAGATTAAGATAAACGTGAAAGGAAGGTTGGGTTAAGGCCTGGATGTGGTTTCCTAACTCGTAGTACAATCACAATACATGTGTCAGCTTTCTCAGAGTAATTTTCACAAAGGATTCTGTCATGGCCACAGATCGAAACCCTGAATCACCTATGGATCTATTGAACTTGAATTACAACGTTTTTTTTTTTTGGAAACCGAGATATGGCCAAAAGTAGACTGCAGATGTAAATTCAGTAACTGCCTGCAGAAAGAGACTCTGGAATCTCATACCTGATGAGGTGTCAAAGAAGTTTTAATCGGAGAAATTACACAACAAACTTAACTTTTAATCTCAGTCTAAGAACATAATATAAAAAAGACAGCAGTCTTGGCTAAAGACCTCTTTCCAGGGTACACAGGAACAGGGGTTAAAAATGAACTGCAAGTGAGATTGCTGGTAGCACTTTTATCCCTGCAAGCCACCAGTGGCACCCAGGCATTGTGCTTCCTACAACATGGTATCAGCAGTGCCTAACACTGAAAAGAGGAGGTTGAGAGGAGATTTGATAGAAATACTGAAAATCATGAGGCATCTGGAAACAGTAGATCGGGAGAAACTATTCCCTTGGGTGGAAGAATTGAGAACCAGAGGACACTGATTTAATTTGATTGGCAGAGGAAGCATCACTAATGTAAGGGGAAATATTTCACAGAGTGAGTGGTTATGATTTGGGGTGCATTGTGTGAAGACTCAAACATGGCTTTCAAAAGGGAATTGAATTGAATTGAAGGGCGACAGGGTTAAGTCAGGAGAATGGGAGGGGGCAAGTAGATCTCATACAGAATTGACACACATATGATGGGCGAACTATTATCCTCGGGGTTGTTATGTCTCTATTAAACAGAGAATTGTCTCTTTACATTGTGCTGGCAATACTTGTACTGGGCAGGAAATGGAATGAACAAGGGAAGCTTGGGTTGCAATGATGTTGTCTTTGTGTCTTCTCAATAAAAAGTTAATTCATCCCTATTTCTTTACCGTACCCATACTGATGTGCTGAGAAAGCAATGTCCATGAAAGCCAGGATCTGCCCCCAAAATCCGAATAATTGGACCTCCAGTGATAGGTTATGTTTTTCATTGGACGTTTTCTCCTCCTCATGACTCTACTAAAAAGGCTAAAAGAGGAAGAGAAGCACAAATGGACATTGGACCACTGGAAAATGAGTTTAGAGAAGTAGTAATGGGGAAAAAGAAATGGATAAGGAACTGAAAAGATATTTAGCATCAGTTCTCACAACGGAAGAAACCAGCAGCATACCAGAACTTTGACAGCATCAGGAACTGAGGTGAGTGTAGTGACCAAAGCTAAGGAGGAGGTGCTGTGGAAACTGAAAGCCTGAAGGTGCATAAATCACCCAGACTAGATAGACTACACCCCAGAAGTCTGAAGGAGATAGCTGAGGTGATTGTAGAGGCATTGGTGGTGCTCTTTTAGGAATCACTGTAGTCAGGGAGGGTCCCAGAGAACTGGAAAATGGCTAATGTAACACTCTTGTTTAAGAAGGGAAGGAGGTAGAAGACAGGAAACTATAGGCCAGTTAGCCTGACCTCGGTCGTTGGTAAGATTTTAGAGTCCATTTTCAAGGACGAGATTGTAGAGTACTTAGAAGTGCAGTGTAAAATACAGCTGAGTCAACATCAAGAGGAGGTCACACCTGATAGGATTCTTTAAGAAAGTTATGAGCAAGTTAGACAAAGGAGAGACAGTGGATGTAATCTATTTGTTTTCCAAAAAGCCTTTGACCAGGTGCTGAACAGGAGGCTGCTAATTAAGACAGGAGACCATGTGGTTAATCTGTGTAATTCTTTGCCTCAGAGGGCTGTAGAGGCTAAGTCATTGAGTGTCTCTAAGACAGAGATAGATAGGCTCTTGACTCATAAAGTGTGAAGGACTATGGGGAGAAGGCAGGACAATGGGGTTGAGAAACATGTCAGCCATGATTGAACAGCAGGGGTGCCTTGAGAATCCAAATGGCCTAATTCTCCTCCTATATCACATGGTCTTCTATGTTCAGTACCAAGGTAAAAGTCACCTTTTCCCCCAAGCCGAATCCCCTTGAATGGGGCACAGTTCCTGAAGTCTGCATATGGACTATATTAAGAGCGAATGCCTAACAGAAGAGGAAAGGGGGCTGCAGGTGTGGCTTGGGGAGCTGAAAGATTTTTAAGATTTATTTTGAAAGAGAGGGAAGTGAGAAGATGGGAGGACTTATGTAAAGGAGTTCCAGGGAGCAGGGAGGTTAGTGTCATATTGTTCTCGAACATTATTTACTTGGATGCACTTTATACAGGTGTTAACTATGGTAAATTATTTAGCAACAACCATATGGAAATTTCCTGCCTCTGTACTATCAGATAAATTGGTTCATTTTTTATTGACCACGAGATTACATACAAATCACTGAAAAGTCCAAAAAATGAGATCTTGAGCCATTTGATTTTGGTTGCTGAGCCAAACTTTATGCCTGATTATCAGATCCAGGAGTCTAACTGCTGGCTCTGACAGAGAAATGATCAGTCCACAGGCAGCTCCACTTCAACAGCAGCGAAACAATATCGAGTTATTGTACAGCCCGCGTGGCATATGAATTGGTTGATTTATTTCTCATACACCTGGGATTTCCTGCCGTCCAGGAAGGGGAGGCTGCGGAAATGCTGACTTTTTCCGATGTCACTTTGTCTGTTGAATTTTGAATAAAAATTCTCTTTCCACATTATTAAAAACATTCTTTATTTTCTGGTTGATATTGTCTGCCAGCAAGATGAATGATATTGGAAGTTTACTTTTCTTTGCATCCTTTCAGAAAAATTGAAGAGAACTGGACTTGGCGTAAATATAACATTGTGCCAAGATAAATGGATAAGGAAGCAATGATTGCTCCTTTGGTTGGAAACCACCATACTGATAGCAAGCTTCAGGTTGCAATCGAAACTGATACCTTTGCAAAGCAGGCAAAGGCTATCTCTGAGAGGCTTTGCCAGTTTATATCTGCATTCAACAAAATCGTGGAACGTACGGGCAATGTATCATTTTAAAACAGTGCCCCCTGATGTTTGTAATATATGAAAAAGATATGGAGGAGAATGGAGGTGGCCTGATTAGTAAGTTTGTGGACATCACAGAGACTGTGGGAGTTGTGGATAGTGAAGAGGATTGCCAGAGGATACAGCAGGATAGAGATAGAGTTGAGACTTGGGTGGAGAAATGGCCAATGGAATTTAATCTGAACAAATGTGAGGTGGTGGATTTTGGAAAATCTAACGCAGGAGGTAAGTATACAGTATATGGGCATAACACTCAGTAACATTGACATAGAGGGATCTAGGTATGTAGGTCCATGTTTCCCTGAAAGTGAAGACACGTGTGGATAAGATGGTCAAGAAAACATATGGCATGCTTGCCTTCATCAGTTGTGACATAGATTTTCAAAATTGGCAAGTCATGTTGCAGCTGTAAAGAACTTTAGTTAGGCAATATTTGGAATATTGTGTACAGTTCTGGTCACCATACTATCAGAAGAATGTGGAGGCTTTGGAAAGGGTACAGAAGTGGTTTAACAGAACATTGCCTAGTTTGGAGGGTATTAGCTGTGAGGAGAGATTGGACAAACTTGGTTTGTTTTCATTGAACTTCAAAGGCTGAGGGGCAATCTGACAGACATTTACAAAATTATGAGAAGCATGGATAGAATGGATAGTCAGAGTCCTTTTCTCAGGATAGAAATGTCAATTACTAGGGTATATAAGTTTGAGGTAAAATGGGGTAAGTTTAAAGGAGATGTGAGAGGCAGGGTTTTTACACAGAGGGTATTAAGTGCTTGGAATGCGCTGCCAGAGGAGGTGGTGGAGGCAGATACAATAGCAACGTTTAAGAGGCATCTTTGATAGATACATGAATAGGCAGGTAACAGAGGGATATGGATCGAGTAGAGGCAAAAGGTTTTTAATATAGAAAGGCATCATGTGTTGGTGTAGTCTTGGTGGTCTGAAGGGCCTGTTCCTAAGTCATAGAATCCCTACAGTTCAGAAAGAGGCCACTTGGCCCATCAAGTCAGCACTGATCCTCTGAAGAATATTCCACTGTATCTCTGTAACTCCATATTTACCATAGTTAAGCCACCTGGCCTGCACACTTTGGGGCAATTTAGCATAGGCCATCTAATCCACACATCTTTGGGCTATAGGAGGAAACTAGAGCACTTGGCAGAAACCCATGCAGACACAGGGAGACAGTCACCCAAGGCTGGAATTGAACCCGAGTTCCTGGCACTGTGAGGCAGCAGTGCCACCAGGCCACCCCATGTTCCTGTGCTGTACTGTTCTTTGTCATTTTCTTTCATCCACCACTTACTCATTATTTACTATTAACTCTCCATTTTCACTTTCTCGAGGACCAATACTCATTTTACATACCATTAGACAATAAAATATAGAAGCAGAACTAGAACATTTGGCCCATTGAGTCTGCTCTGCCATTCAATTGTGACTGATATGTTTCTCAACCCCATTCTCCTACTTTCCCCCGTACCTTTGATCTGCTTACGAATCAAGAACTTATCCATCCCTGTCTTAAAGGCACTCAAAGACATTTCCTTTTTCAATATCTATAGAAACTCATGCTACATATTTTTACAATCCACGATAACTTCCTCTCATATGCAAATCTCTTTCTCCTAAATAACTCATTGGTTATCGTCTGCTGTCTTATAACGTTCTGACTGATTATCTGACCATAAGAAATAGAAACAGGATGAAGCCATTTGGTCCCTCAAGTCTGCTGTGTTATTTAATAGGATCACCTTCCTACCCTTTCCCCAAGGACTCTGCCCCTATCTGACCAGACATTCACCTTTGCGCAGTTATATACTTTTGTCTTAACTTTGAAGCTTTCCTTAACTTTTTTAGTTAATCAACAATGGTGGGTCCTCCCTAATGAACTTTCCTTTATAGTTGGAATATACCTATTCTCAGTATTCTGAAATATCTCCTTAAACATTGGACCTGTTTCTCTTCTGTCCTTAGCCCAGTATGTCAGTTCACTTCAATTTGCTCAACGTCATGTCTACATAATTGCCCTTATTTAGAATTAAATTACTAATGTTAGATCCAATCTTCAACCTTTCAAACAGTGTAAAATTCAACTATACTGCAGTCACTGTCATTAATCAGTTCTGTCAGATTGCACAATACCAAGTCTAAAATAACCTGCTCTCTGGCTGGTTCCAAAACATGTTGCTCTAAGAAACCACCTCGAAAGTCAATCTGATTTTTTCCACTTTATATGTAGATTAAATTCATGCTTGATTATTGTTGACCCTTTATCACAAGGACGTTAACACTCCCACCTCACAAGTGCCAATAATTACCATATCCAACATGAGAAAATCTTAAACATCTTGCTGGTCAAAGGCATTGCCACTCCATCTGGTTAACACTGCTGCCTCACAGCGCCAGGGACCCAGGTTCGATTCCACCCTGCGGCGACTGTCTGTGTGGAGTTTGCACATTCTCCCCGTGTCTGCGTGGGTTTCTTCCGGGTGCTCTGATTTCCTCCCACAGTCCAAAGATGTGGAGGTTAGGTGGATTGGCTGTGGGAAATTGTCTGTAGTGTTCAGGGATTTGCAGGTTAGGGGGACATTAGCCATGGGTAATGCAGAATTACAGGGATAGGATAGGGATGCTCTTCGGAGGGTTGGTACGGACTCCAGGGATGAATGGGCGTGTGGGCGGCATGGTGGCTCAGTGGGTGTGGGCAGCACAGTGATCACTGGGTGTGGGTGGCACAGTGGCTTAGTGGTTAGCATTGCTGCCTTACAGGCCAGGGATCCAGGTTCGATTCCATTGCTGGGTGACTGTCTGTGTGGAGTTTACACATTCTCCCCATGTCTGTGTGGGTTCTCTCTGGGTGCTCCAGTTTCCTCCCACAGTCCAAAGATGTGCAGGCTAGGTGGATTGGCCATGCTAAATTGCCCGTAGTGTTCAGGGATGTGGAGATTAGATGGGTTACAGGGAGATGGGTCAGAGTGGACCTGTTGGGCTGAAGGGCCTGTTTCCACATTGTAGGGACTCTATGATTTCCACCATTCTTGTCTTGATGTTTATCAATGATCAAAAATTGAACTGGACCAACTAGACAAATTCTATGGCTTCAGGAGCAGGTCAGGTCAGAGGCTGGAAATGCTGCAGTAAATAACCTCTTGATTCAACAGAGCCTGTACACAATCCGTACAACCCAAGTTAAGAATATAAAAGGTGCAGTAAACAATTAAGAAGGCAAATGGTACATTGGCTTATATCTCAAGAAGATTTCAGTACAGGAGCAATATGCCTTACTTCAGTTGTACAAAAGCCTGGTGAAATTTCTCCTGTGGTATTTAATGGAGTTCTTTACCCAAGGAAGGATATACTTACCAGAAAGGGAGAGTGACAGAGGTTCACCAGACTAATTCTTGGAACTATCCTGTGAGGAAAGATTGAGGATACAGGGCTTGTATTCTCTGGAGTTTAGATGAATGAGAGAGATTATCAATGAAATTTAGAAAATTCTTGAATGGCTTGATAGGTGAATACATATAGAATGTAGAACATAGAACAGTACAGCACAGTACAGGCCCTTTGGCCTACAATGTTGTGCCGGCATATTATCCTACTAAGATCAAACTCCCCTGCAAACTCTACATTATACTATCATCCATGTGCCTATCCAAGAGTCATTTAAAAGTCCCTGAAGTATCTGACTCCACTACCACCGCCGGCAGCGCATTCCGCACACCCACCAATCTGTGTGTGAAGAACCTACCTCTGACATCTCCCCTATACCTTCCTCCAATCACCTTAAAATAATGCCCCCCTCCCCCTGCCCCGTAATAGTCATTTCCGCCCTGGGAATACACCAAGGATGTTTTCCCTGGCTGGAGGTGATTCAAACCAAGAGACAGAGACTTGGAATAATGGACAAACCATTTAAGATGGTCATGAGAATGAAGTTCTGAAGTCAGAGGATAATGAATCCTTGGAATTATTTACACCTGGAGTGCTTGGGAAGCTCAATCCTTGATTATATTCATAGAATGGTAGATTTCTTGGTACTAATGACATCAAGGATGAATACATATAGTCTTTTTCCCAGGGATGGGGAATTGAAAACTAGAGGTCATACGTTTCAGGTGAGAGGGGATAGATTTAAGAAAGACACAGAGAATGGTGCATATATGGAATGGGCTACTGGAGAAAGTGGCTGAAGCACGTACAATAGCAACATTTAAAAAACATTTGGATAGGTATATGGATGAGAAGTGTTTAGAAGCATACGGACCAAATGCAGGCAATTGGGACTCCCTGAGTGGGCACCATGGTCAGCATGTACCAGTTTGGGCTGAAGGGCCTGTTTCCATGCTGTATTACTCCATGACTCTATGATTCTAAGAGATGTGAGGATAGCACAGAGTGTGGCATTGAAATAGATGATTAACCACAATCAAAAATTCAAGGGACTTCAATTCAATTCTGGTCTCCCTGCTATAGGAAATATGTTTTGAAATTTGAAATGGTGCAGAAAAGAGTTACAAGGATGTTGCCACAGTTGGAGGGTTTGAGCTATAGGGAGAGGCTGAATAGGCTGGGGCTATTTTCCCTGGAGCGTCAGAGGCTGAAGGATGACTTTTATAGAGATTTATAAAATCATGAGGGGCATAGATTGGATTAAGGTCTTTTCCCCAGGGTACGGGAGTCCAAAACTAGAGGGCATGGATTTAAGGTGAGAGGGGAAAGATTTAAAAGGGACACAAGGCAACGTTTTTACACAGAGGGTGGTGAGCGTGTATAAAATGAACTGCCAGAGGAAGTGGTGGAGGCAGGTATAATTGCAACATTTAAAAAGCATCTGGATGGGTGTATGAATAGAAAGTGTTTAGAAGGATATGGGCCAAATGCTGGCAAATGGGACCAGATTAATTTAGGATATCTGGTCGGCATGGTTGAGTTGGACCGAAGGGTCTGTTTCCAGGCTGTACAACTCTATGACTCTATGACTGACTAGCCTACTCCTGCACCTATGTTTCTAGTTTTTATGTTTTTATGTGAGCTTTCTGTCTTCTAGCGCGCTGCTGTGTTTTTTGTATTACAGCAGTGAATGCAAACTTACTTCATTTACCAGGAGGTTGGGACATCCTGAGATGGCGGAAGGTGATTTATAAATGCAAGCCACTTTTTAAATTGCTGTTGGACAGTAATATTTAACAGGTTCATAGTCAAACATTTTGAACAGTCTTAAAAATGCTGTAGCAAACATGGAAAATGTAGATGTAGATATTAAAACCACCAAGGCTGCAAATCTTAACAACGAACAAAAATCTCCAGAAATATACAGTAGGCTGGCCAACCTTTGAAAGGGCCAGTCAGGTCAATACTAGTATCAGCCCCGACATGTAGATTTGGCTTAAAATTTGATGTGCATATGTGCTTCAATTTTAAATGGAAAAAGAAGGATTATTAATGCGCGGATTCAAACAGGGGGAAGGTTCCAGGCTCCAGATTGATGTTTAATTTAATATCTATGAGGTTACAGGGCTTTCTACACTTTACAGTTAATGAAGTGATAGGCAGTGGCACCAGATTGGCTCCACATCTACATCCATTGAAGTGTTACTGTGGAAGAAAATTATGAGCTTATAAGAATTAAATTCTCTTCACACTATTTTTTTTAAAGCTGCTTAATGCAGATTAAATCAGGCAATAAAATGAAACCAGAAAACCCATTAACATCTATGGGGTGTGAGTCTTTGATCTCCCAAACACTAGTAAGGACAAATGTTATTAAGTTTCAAGTTATGTGGTGTGCCGCCATTGCAAAGAACAAGAATTTCCCAAACGTCTGTAACTTCACCCCCTCCTCCCTGTTTTATTGCAGCAACGAATTATATTTTTCCCCCTCTTTTACTGCATTTTCCAGTATAGTTTTGTGAAATGCATGACTGGTTAATGCGTGCCATGAGGGAAAATATGCAAAAATCTAGAATATCTGCCCCCACATTTACTTGCACAACTGAACGTTGTTTACGTGTCAACTGGCAATTTCTATCAAATGATACTATTTTACGACAGTGAAGGTATAATAAGTGGAGGAAAACATCGGATCCACTCATTCACAGTAACTGAAGAAACAAAATACTTTTTCTCATGAGTTTAAGAATTTAAATTCCATAATCTATTATTCAGTGAGAGTGGTAAATTAGTTTTGTATATTCTGCACTTGCAAAGGACTTCTCCAAATTAATGAAGAGATTCAAGTGCAAATATTAAAAACTTATGAATCACTATATTAAAAGAACTAATTCTGTCGAGTCATACAGTCATTGAGGCTTACAGAATGGAAACAGGCCCTTCAGCCCAACTTGCCCATACCACCCAGTTTTCACAATTTAAACTAATCCCATTTGCCTGCGTTTGGTCCATATCCCTCTATGTCTACTCGATCCATGTATCTGTCCGAATGTTTCTTAAATTACAAAATTGTGCTTGCTTCCACCACTACCTCTGGCAGCCAGTTCCAGACACTCATCATCCTATGTGTGAAAAAAAATTGGACCCTTTTGTATCTCTACCGTCTCACCTTAAACCTACGCCCCCTCTTGTTTTAGACTCCCCTACCATGCGGAAAAGCTGTTGGCTATCTATCTTAATTATGCCTCTCACAATTTTATATACCTCTATAAAGTAACCCCTCAGTGTCCTACACTCCAGGGAAAAAGGTCCCAGCCTATCCAACCTCTCCTTATATATCAAACCTTCAAGTACTGGTAGCATCCTGGTAATTCTTTTCTGTATTCTTTCTTGTAAGCTATGATTTGTCTGGTTAGCACGCAAAACAGTACTTTTCACTGTATCTCGATTCATGTGACAATAATACCATACCAAAGTTCATAAACAAGTTGTAGAAATCATAGGAAGATACACACAGGCCTGGAGACTGATAAGGAATCTATTGCATGCACCCACTCAGACAGTAAAGCATGTTTTGATCCTTGGAATACCAAAACAAAGGGCAGGAGCTGATGTTTTCAAAGTGATACAGAAATGTCACTCAAAGCGAGGTGAATGTAATTTGCAGGCCAGCCATTTTGGTCACAGCATACAGTCAACGCTATGAAAAGAGAACACCTCTTAAAGGCTCCAGCAAGACAAAAATGTAGGAATTTAACAGGGATTATAAAAATTATTTATGTGCAATGTTTGTTTGATTATTCAATTTTCTTTTGGTGGACATTAATATAACTGTTCATTTTAGACATTACATATCTTTCTCAGTGAAAGTATTTAAGACCATAAGACACAGAGCAGAATTATGCCATTCGGCCCATCAACACTGGTCTGCCATCCAATCCTGGCTGATACGTTTCTCAACTGCAATCACCTGCTTTCTCCCTGTAACCCGTGATCGTCTTAATGATCAATAACCTATCTATCTTTGTCTTAAAGAAGATAACGATCAGCATTATTTCTAGATGGAAAAAAGAATGAATGACTTTATTGTTATGTGTATCTTAGAGGGACAAAATCAGTAAAATACAGTGACAAACTTTTCCACTCTCACCACGATCCAGACCCATTTTGAATAGTTTTAAAAGTAAGAAAAATATAGCATAAAGAGAGTCCATCAGTCCTGAGAGAGCTCATCACTGTTGATGATGCCTGTGCCACCATCCCTCCTCCACTGTCTTGCTGCCGTCTACACAGGACCCAACCAATGGTGAACTTGCCATTCTTCTGACGCTATCTTTCGCTGATTCTCCTCCTCCACTGCCTCGCCATCACCTACTCTGGACCCACCAACCTCAGAGTCAGATCTCTCACCATTGGGCCCATCTTGTCAATATCGCTGCGATGTCCTTCCATCACCTCTTCACACTGCCAGGACTGGAACCAACCATCGATGAAGTCCCTGATCCCCAGGCACCATCTTGCACCACTAGGCACGCCAACGTGGCCTCTGCCAATGCAGCAGCTGATGATTCTGATGCCAGGTCCCATGCCCGCTCTGAAAAATTAAGCAAGGGCTTACTCGCGCCACCACGAGATCCGCGCTGGGATCACTCTTGTCTGTGCTGGGCCCACTTGAGTCCATGCTGAGTTGCTCCCATGCATTCCAAGATTAGGAAAAGTGGGAAATAAACGAAAGGAGAAAAAGAAAGACAAGAAAAGAGAAAAAGAGAAAGAAAAGCGATCGGAGTGGATGAGCCCTGGCTCAGGAGCCCTACTCTGCTACCATCTTGATGATGTAGAGTGATTATGGTAAACATTCTATATGCTATCATATTGAAACCATTGTTATAATGTTCTTCAGCATTGATTGTTATTGTAAAATAATATCAAGTAACCACTATAAAAGTTGTAGGCTCACACTTCATACCTCAAAGATCCATGATACAAAAATTATCTGCTGAGATGCGTTAACTCAGAGGTGTTGTTCCTGCTAAGTTTACCAAAACAATATATCTTATTGTAAAATACATTTGATATTTAAAAGACTCCTGGGAGTGAATCTTGTGATTGATCCTATTTTAAAACCAAGTTTATAGCTGCTAAAATGTACTATGTTTCCATGTGGGGAATCCTATAGGGATCTGAATGACATGGGCTATGGGGAAATATGTTGCAGAATTTGATGAGAAATCCAGCCACCTCCTCCAGAACTTACAATTCCCCGGTCCCCAACACCTCATCTTTACCATGGACGTCCAGTTCCTATACACCTGCATCCCCCATACAGATGGCCTAAAGGCCCTCCGCTTCTTCCTGTCCCGCAGGCCCGACCAGTCGCCCTCCACTGACACCCTCATCCGCTTAATCGAACTCGTCCTCACCCTCAACAACTTCTCTTTCAATTCCTCCCACTTCCTACAGACAAAGGGGGTGGCCATGGGTACCCGCATGGGCCCAAGCTATGCCTGCCTCTTTGTAGGTTACGTGGAACAACCCCTCTTCCGTAGCTACACTGGCCCTAAACCCCATCTCTTCCTTCGTTACATTGATGACTGTATCGGCACCGCCTCGTGCTCCCATGAGGAGGTTGAACAGTTCATCCACTTGACCAACACCTTCCACCCCAACCTTAAGTTCACCTGGACCATCTCTAATACCTCTCTCTCCTTCCTAGACCTCTCTGTCTCCATCTCTGGCAACCACCTAGAAACCGATATCCATTTCGAGCCCACCGACTCCCAGAATACCTAGAATACACCTCCTCCCTCCCACCTTCCTGCAAAAATGCCATCTTCTATTGCCAATTCCTTCGCCTCCACCACATCTGCTCCCAGGATGAAGCATTCCACTCCTGTACATCTCAGATGTCCTCGTTTTTCAAGGACCGCAACTTCCTCCCCTCAGTGGTCGAGAACACCCTCGACCGTGTCTCCCGCATTTCCCACAACTCATCCCTCACACCCCCTCCCCGCAATAACAACCAAAACAGAATCCCTCTCATCCTCATGTACCACCCCACCAATCTCCGGATCCAATGCATCATCCTCTGACACTTCCGCCATCTGCAATCCGACCCCACCACCAAAGACATTTTTCCCTCCCCACCTTTATCTGCTTTCTGGAGGGACCACTCTCTCCGTGACTCCCTTGTCCGCTCCACACTCCCCTCCAGCCCCACCACACCCGGTACTTTTCCCTGCGACTGCAGAAAGTGCTACACCAGCCCCTACACCTCCCCCCTCACCCCCATCCCAGGCCCCGAGAAGACTTTCCACATCAAGCAGATGTTCACCTGCACATCTGCTAATGTGGTATACTGCATCTGCTGTTCCCGATGTGGCCTCCTCTACATCGGGGAAACCAAGCGGAGGCTTGGGGACCGCTTTGCGGAACACCTACGCTCGGTTCGCACTAAACAACTGCACCTCCCAGTTGCGAACCATTTCAACTCCCCCTCCCATTCCTCAGACAACATGTCCATCCTGGGCCTCCTGTAGTGCCACAACGATGCCACCCGAAGGTTGCAGGAACAGCAACTCATATTCCACTTGGGAACCCTGCAGCCCAATGGTATCAACGTGGATTTCACAAGTTTCAAAATCTCCCCTCCCCCTACCGCATCCCAAAATCAGCCCAGCTCGTCCCCGCCTCCCTAACCTGTCCTTCCTCCCACCTATCGCCTCCTCCCACCTCAAGCCCCACCCCCATCTCCTACCTACTAACCTCATCCCGCCCCCTTGACCTGTCCGTCCTCCCTGGACTGACCTATCTCCTCCCTACCTCCCCACCTACACTCACCTTTACTGGCTCCATCCCCGCCTCTTTGACCTTTCTGTTTCCTCTCCACCTATCTGCTCCTCTATCCATCTTCTATCCGCCTCCCCCTCTCTCCCTATTTATTTCAGAATCCCCTTCCCCTCCCCCATTTCTGAAGAAAGGTCTAGGCCCGAAACGTCAGCCTTCCTGCTCCTCTGATGCTGCTTGGCCTGCTGTGTTCATCCAGCTCTAAACCTTGTCATCTCAGATTCTCCAGCATCTGCAGTTCCTACTATCTCTGTCCCATTTCAGTGTTGGGAGCATCTCACTCCATCTTTTATGCTTTTAATAAAAAGTGTGGTGAGTTACCAGTTAAGGGGATTATTGCTTGTTAAGATTCTTCTTAATGGCCCAACTCATCTCATCAATGTTTGGCCTCCTACCATACCAAACGTGGCAAATAAAGCAAGACATTGAGAAAAGCCGAAATGTAAAATAGAGCAGGTACCCGGTGAGTTCAGCTCACAACTTGCTCTGAAGGACTGGCATGTTGCACACAACCAATCTGCATTTCAGGGCATGATCAACAGGACCCAGCAGCGTGCACTCCACATCCATGGACATTGGCATCCAGCATTTGTCAGCAGCTCACGACCATCATGTTATCCGTCGATAAACTGACAGGGCACTGTGGAAGCAGTCTCGCTTTGCAGAGTACACTAGTAACTAGCATTGGAAAGCTTCAACAAGGGCACATCGGCTCAGGGATTGGACCAGGCCGCATCTCAGGGCCACTCACTTGCTCCTTTTGCACTTGTTCAGTTAGCACCTACCTGCATGCTTGCAACATCCCTGCCTTGCCTTGCATAATTTCCAGATGACACAAATTGCTGTTGGAAGGTAATCTTTTTAAGATACTATAGTGTAATTACAGAAAAAGCAGTGAAGTGTGGCTAATCGGAGGAGTGGCACAGACATAATGGGCCAAATATCCTCCTCTTTTGCTTTATCATTCACTGATTCTATGTAACTAAGAAGGCTATCTGAAGCCAGGCCTGAACTAATCCATAAGAAGGTATGGTGGCTCAGTGGTTAGCACTGCTGCCTCAAGGTGCCAGGGACCTGGGTTCAATTCCACCCTTGGGCGACTGTGCAAACTCCACACAGACATCCTCCCTGTGTCTGCATGGGTTTCCTCCAGGTGCTCTGGTTTCCTTCCACAGTCCAAAGGTGTGCAGGTTAGGTGGATTGGTCGTGCTAAATTACCTGTAGTGGTCAGGAACATGCAGATTAAGTGGGTTACAGGGGGATGGGTCCAGGTAGGATGCTCTGAGGGTCAGTGTGGACTTGTTGGGCCGAAGGGCCTGTTTCTACACTGTAGGGATTCTATGATGATTCAAGGCGCTATTATTTGCTCTGAGTTAATTAAATAACATATAATGGGAAATAATACCTGATAAGTTAAACTCAAGCAATCTTTCTATTTCTGATTGTACTGTCTGTGCAATGAATGTGTGATAGCTGTTTAAAAATAGTGCACACAGGAATTCAAGGTAAGGATGTGAAATGCTTGTCCTTGAACTTTGCCAAGTTGAAGATATGTGCAGATTGCAGATTTACTACTGGGCTAATGTGATATAGGGTTTGCAGTATCATTGCGTGTTCTGGCTTCAAACAGATCCATGCATGTCAGTATTTTTTCATTTGTTCAAGGGGTGTTGGCATCACTAGCTAGGCCAGCATTTATTGCCCATCCCTAATTGCCCAGAGGGCTGTTAAGAGTAAACCACATTGCTGTGGGTCTGGAGTCACATGTAGGCCAGCTTAAATGAGGATGGCAGATTGCATCCCCTGAAGGAAGGAAAGGAGAGTGCACCAGGTTTTCTTTAACAATAATTGTTACATGGTCACCATTACGCTCGATTTGTTTATTCCAGACTTTTATTGAGTTGAGGTATCACCATCTGCCAAGGCAGGACTTGTACCCAACTCCTGAGAACAACAGCCTAAGGTTCTGGATTACTCGTTCAGTAACACGAGTGAGAAAACTCTACAGAGGCTGGTATCCCATCACCAAGTCACCCTTTATGTACATGTGGAGAATCCTTGACACTGATCCAGCTCCCTCAGAGCCAGCTCTCAGAGTGAACAGGATGCCTGACACTCCTGTCCTTATCTGTCAGCCAGGGCTCCCTGATTGGATCAGATTAACAGCCTCAATCAGAGAACTCATACTCTATGAGGTCCGCCTGGCTGACCTTGTTATAATCACTACAACTACCACTATACCACTGTCACTACAATAGTGCATCTCCTCAACAAGCTCAACAACAAGCAAAGCACATAACAAATAAGACATCAAAAGATGTCACAGGGCATGCTGGTGCTTTGGAAGAACATCGGACATGTTTGGTAAGAGGTCCAAACCATCTTAATGGCGAAGTCTCACCGGTGCGCAGTGAGTGATGATAAAACACAAAAGGACTGCACACCAAGCATGTGGTATCCCCTCTATTAAACTGGCCTGGAAGTTGGGAGTTTAGGTGATTGGAGGCAATCAGAAGAAGGGAGAGGCAAGATGGTGGGTATGAACTACACTGAAGGTTCATTCTCCTCTTGGCCCTACAAATATCAATGCCGAAAGAGTTGCCACATTTTCATATCAACTTGAAGTAGATCAGACTGATAATTAACAGGAGCAGTTTGCGCAGTGCATCACTATGGGTTGGGATTGGTTATTGGCATATAAGGAGGTTAAAATCAGTGCTGCAATTTTCAGAGAACTAGTACCCTGCTCCCATGTCACAGACTCAATGTTAAGATAATATGAGATTATCAAGAGATAGGATTTGTAATATTGACAAGATCTCATGCTGACTATACTTTCTACATCATTGAGTACATAGAATATATTACAAAAGATTAGGTTATATATACATATATAGGTAATATATGAAGTCATATTTCTCACCATTTTCTATTTTCTAATACCCTCATTTAGCCCACAGTTGGTAGCTCCTCCAAACATCAGGCAGTAGTAGCTGCATCAGATATCCAAATTCAAGAAAACTGTCCCCTATTAAGTCAGGAGCAGGAAAAGTGCCATTGTAAGTGAAGGAACGGCGATATAGTTTCAAATCAGGATGCTGTGTGACTTGGAGGGAAACTTGTTGGTGTTAATGGTGCTCCCATTAATTTGCTGCTCTTGCCCGTAGAGGTGGTATAGGTTATGGGTTTGGAAGACTTTTAACACAGCAGGGAACCAGTGTGCTAATAAAGTATTATCTTGGAAAAGTGAAGACAAGTAGCTCATCTGCATCCTTAATAAAATTCTGCTGCGTCTGGGTGAGTTGTCATTGAAGCTGCCAGACTGCCTGTGAGAAAATGCTTGAAGACAGAAACATGTTGGGGAGCTGACCATTTCCAAATTTCCTCCTGTACTGCTGCGTAAATTCAGCCCCAATCAAATAAATGCGAAATACTGTACTTTTATCACCACTGAAAGGCCAATTTCACTGCTTAAACTTAGAACAAGCTCAAGCCCTGACTCCGAAACTGCAACCCACATATTTATCACTAAAGGTGACATTGCTTTGTGCTCATCCTAATCTAGTTGTTTAACTGTACCATCATAAAACAAAGAACACTGCAACTTCAAAACACAATTTTAGCAAACTACAGATATTTTTGCTATAACGCGTGTTTCATTAATGCGAACTGGCTGTAATGCAACTGACGAATAGTGTTTGGATAACGCAAACTTTCTACTGTACAGTACAGCAATTTTCTATAGCGATTTCCCTGTAAAACTATTTTCTACGGTCGTTTTCTATAGCACAAGGTCACACAAGAATGTAACTACCGTGTTATATGAGAAATACCTGTACCTGACTTAAAATTACCGTAATGTCAGCACCAACAGAGAGTGCAATTCAAGTACCTTTCTCTTAATTCCAACAAATTAAGGAAGGAGAAGCATTGGCTTTGTGGTCTTATTGCTGGTCTGTTAATCCAGGAATCCTGGTAATGTTCTGGGGAGCTGGGTTTGAATCCTAGCACGGCAGATGGAAGAATTTGAATTCAAAACAAGAAATCTGGAATGTGAATCCATTGCCAATTGTTAGGAAAATAACCCATCTGGTTCACTAATGCCCTTTAGTGATGAAACTACCATCCTTACCTGGTCTGGCCTACATGTGACTCCAGACCCACAGCAATGTGGTTGACTCTTAACTGCCCTCTGAGCAATTAGGGATGGGCAATAAATGCTGCCTAGCCAGCAATGCCCATATCCTGTGAATGAATAAAGAAAACAAATGCACTTTGTTGCTTACCTTTCTAAATTATGGGGCTGCCTTGATGTAACTATTTAAAAGGAGAATGCTTTTGATTCAAGGCTGGCCTGTTCAACAGCTGATTCAGAATGAGACTTGCATAAATAAGAGACCCAGTCAGTGCAGAGACAAAGATAAATGTCTTTGCAATTCCTTATGACATCTGAGGTGCATTTTCCATGTCCTTTGTGGGATAAACAATGGCAGGTTTACGCCCAGTTTCTTATTATAAATATCCACAATGTTACTTGACAAGTGAGTTGTATTAGCCTAAGTGGGGCTTCCCTCAATTAGATTCCATTAGAATCAAGTGACAAGAAGCTGGATGTTGAGTTTGAACTGCTGAGGTGAAACCCACAGGAAAATACCCTGCAGACAGACAGTAAATTTACTTTGGTCCACAGTGACTAAATAACTAATTTTGAAAGCAACTTTGTTTCAAACCCTTTAGAAGGTGGCATTGTGTCTCAGTAGTTAGTACTGCTGTCTCACAGCATCAGGGACCTGGGTTTGATTCCACCCTCGGGTGACTGTCTGTGTGGGGTTTGCACATTCTCCCCATTTCCTCTGGTGCTCTGGTTTCCTCCCACAGTCTAAACACGTACAGGTTAGATGGATTAGCCAGTGGAAGTGCAGGGTAGGGTGGGATACTCTTTGGATAACGTTGGTTATGGGCTTGATGGGCCAAGTGGCCTGCTTCTACACTGTAGTCTATTTAGCAGCAGGCACTGTTCTGGTTGCCCACTGATTTGATCACAAGATAACAAATATATCATATGTCTCACACTGTAAGAGGGGATTGGCTTATCTGCATCTTGTCCCTCAATTGGCTTCAGGTCTCCAAATCTCAGCATAAAGAAGGTTGGAACATTGTTCACACATGTAAGTGAATTGTGTAAATCACACTTTGCTTTGGTTCAAGTCCCACTGGAGAGATTTGAGAGCAAGCATCAGGTTGATTCTCCAGTGCAATGTTGGCGAATGCTGCACTGTTGGAACTGTCCTTTCCCAGATGAGATGGGAAACCTAATTTGCCCTCTCACGTGGATGGAATAAATCCTATCGCACTGAAGAAAATCAGGGGAGTTCTCCCTGAGGTCCTGGCCAATGTTTTCCCCTTAGCCAACATCACAGACACAGCTTATCTGGACTTTATTAAATTGATGGTGGCTGGTTGTGGGAACACAGTGTGTGCAAAACTGCTATTGCAGCTCCGATATTACAGTGATGTTTATAAAAACTAATTGATTGTCTTTGGTACATCCTGAGGTTGTTATTTGTGTAAACGTAAGTTATTTTTTCCTTCTTTGAAGATGTTTGGTTGGTCACCGGGATAATAGGTAGTAAGTTGGAAGGATGAATGCTGGCTGACCTATATTTCACTATGCGCCTGATTTTAAGGTCATTGAGGTTGTGATGAGGTCAATAAGCCAACCTGTGAATTCTGCTCCACTCTCCACCAATGCTGCCAGACTTGCTGGGTGTCACCAACAGCTCTTATGTCCTGACATTTTCAGCAGCGGCAGTATTTTGTTCCTGTGTCACCTCGATTTAAATGTTTCATAGTTTCTCGTTGGGAGGTTGATGTGAAATGGAAAATGCTGCCACAGTCTGATGGGGCAAGCAGCTAGCTGCACTTTAAAATAAATTACTTGTGAGTGGAAGTGTCAATCCATGGTGCCTTCAACATTGACAATGTTGCCTTCTATATTTAATCTTCAGAGCTGCTGTGTCCCTCAGCAATACCAGGTGTCTGTTTTGTGTGGGAATTCCCCACAGTCTGACTAAGACTATGATGGGGATCGTTCAATCATGATAACAGTAATATTGATAGAACACATCAATTGCTCTCTCCCTGTGGCAAGGCAACAATTTGATTTGGCCGCGGTCCCTACTGTGCCTACAGATATATTTTCCAAAAATCACTCCGTGGAAATATGAACTAATTTACTGCCATCTCTGCTTATTCAATAACTTGCATTTGTATAGTATCTGAATCATGCAGGAAAGACTTCCTGGAGTGGCAGTAGCGGTGAGGAACTTCAGTTACCTGGCAAGATTAAACAAGGTGATGTTTATCAGAGCACAGCAGATCAGGAGGTGAAACAAAAATCAGAAAGCACTCCATACGCTGCTTTTATTTCAGATTTCCAAACTTCAGAATATTTTAAATTAAAGTGAAAAGATGATTGGATAGAGGTGCATAAAATCACAAGTTATTTTGTTATCATAACTAAACAGAAATTATTAATGTTTAAACTGTGCTTGCTGGATTCATTAATCATCTCAGCAAGCACAGTTTCAAGTCCTTTTAAAACCTTGTACGTTCCAGTAAGGTGTATTAAGATGATAGTAGGAACTCCAGATGCTGGAGAATCTGAGATAACAAGGTGTAGAGCTGGATGAACACAGCAGGCCTAGCAGCATCATAGGAGCAGGAAGGCTGACGTTTCGGGCCTAGACCCTTCATCAGAAAGGATGTATTAAGATGACGTTGGTGAGCTGCTGCAGATAGATGAGGATTCTTGTGAGATAATGATATGATGGGTGGGTGACGAGTGAGAAGCCATTGCTGTAGGTGGTCAAGCCTTCATGGTATATGTAAGAGTAGAAACAAGTGAGGCAAGTCCCACTCATCTTGACAACAGAGGAGAAGCAATGAGTGGAGGCGAGTGTGGCTGATCATATCAAAAACTGCAGAATGGTCAATAAAGACAGACAAAGTATAACATATGGCAGCCTAATTCACAGAGGTTGTATCTGTGCAGTAGTTATGTTATTGGACTAATATTTCAGTAATAGGAGATTAAATTCCACTTTGGGACTTTAAAAATTTGAAGACAATTTTGTGAAAGGTCTGAAAATATAAATCTGGTATCAGTGAAAGTGACCATGAAGTGGTTAGATTGTTGTAAAAGGCATAAGACAGGAAACTTTTACGAGTCTGACCGTATATGTGACTCAAGTCCCACACCAATGTGATTAACTCCTAATTGCCCTCTGAAGTAACCTAGCAAGCCATTCAGCTTTCAGGGCGATTATGGATAGGCAGCAAAAATCAGTCTGGCTAGTGACGCTTACAGCTTAATTTTTTTTAAACAGTGAGCGCTATATCAGTGCTGTGGCAGAGGCTGTGAAACAAATTTGGAAGGTTCAAAACTTGGAGCAAGGTGGGCATAATTTGGAGAGTGGCAGAAACAGCAACAGTGTAGAGGACTTCAAGAGATTGGAGATAGGGCACTAATTTGGAAGGATAAAGGAGGAGAAGGTTTTGTTACGGATTGGGTAACAATGACTGTTTTGTAAGGGTGGAATGGTGATACTATCTCAGGAAGGGGAACTATTAGCATGTATATCAGCCATCAACGAACATGGGTTTGCTGTTTAATAATTCAGTGCAAAATTTCCCATTCGTTCTTAAAGAAACCTGGGTAAAAATGAAAGCTTGCATGTTGTTGTTCGCTCAGTGGTAGACATTCTTCCTTCCTGAAACTGGGAAAATTTTGCTGTCTGCCATTTAATATGCAAAACCTCACAGATGATTGCCCTTGCTTTCTGTTGAAAAGACCTTGTGGCTGACCTTCAACCAAATAAGCATGAAATTAAAAAGGCAATATAGTTTTGTTCCGTTTCATCCAAACATTGTGCATGACTGACAGAAAATAGCCAGGGTTCTGTCCCCATGAAGTATACTTCATAACAGAGTGCTTTCACGGGCTATCATGTTTTGCTCTTCACATTTGTTTCTATTACATGTTAGAGACTTCACTGACGATGATCTCCAACTACTTGGGCAGCCCTTCTGCACATTAACAGCAGCTTGAGAGACTGCTAACCTGATATATTGTAAATTCTATTATCCAAAAGCTATTGGATTGAACCTATGTCCCAAAAAGGCTGTTGTAAACACAAGATGACTGCAACCTTACCTCAAAATAAACAGTAGACCCCAGTGGGATATGATAATTATTAACCATAGTCTCACACATGTCATTAATGTTTTCTGCAGAAGGACTTAAAAATGGATATGAGAACTATAATCTACATTCACAATGGTATTTCAAGAAAACCTGGTAGATGGAGATATTGTGCACTAAAAAGTGATTGACTGTCGAAGGATGTTAAAAAAAGAGAACAAGGCATCCAAGACTCATAAACATCAAAATTGAGCATGCAAGAGGTAGCAAATGAAATCTGTTTGGATTGATGGAGATTGCTTAATGCAGGAGTTGTGCCAAGCAAGTGGCAACATGCAAAAATGATGCCAATTTATAAACAGGGTTGCAAGTTTAACAAGGGGAACTGTTGACTTGTCAGCATGTTATTGGTAGTGGGCGAATTATAGAAGTAATAACAAACATCCTGACAGAATGAATGGTAAAATAGCAGAAGAAACACTGAATTATTAAAAATCAGTCAACATGGATTTACAGCAGACAGATTGTGTTTGATAAGTCTTCAAGAGCTGCTAAAATTGCAGCTACCTTACTTGAAACCAAATTGACATATTTGGCTGTGGCTCATTTTGTCGCACCCTTGATCTGAATCAGGAAGTTATGGGTTCAAGCCTCACATCTGAAACTTCGGCACATAATCAGGCTGACACTTATGTGTAGAGCTCAGACAAAAACCTGCAATAGTTCCCCTTGTGAAATCATTCGATGCCAAAGTAAGTTGACACCCTGTCTGCCCTCTCAGGTGGATGCAAAGTACCCAATTTGCACTATAAAGAGTAGTTTATAAGTCTAGATGTACCAAGTAGAGGAATTATAGAACAGAATTGAACTGTAGAATGTGTACACTGCAGAAATAGGCCAATCAGCCCATCAGGTCAGTGTTGGCTCTCTTCTGGAGTTACTGAGTTAGTTCCACTCTTTAATATAAAATAAAGAACCGTGGATGCTGGAAATCTGAAATAAAACCAGAAATTTCTGCAGAAACTCAGCAGGACTGGCAGCATTGGTAGAGAAAGTAGAGTTAACGTTTTGAGTCCAAAGCCCCTTCTTCAGAACATGCTGCCTCAACAACTCTGAGGTGAGTATATTCTGGCCCCTAATCACGAAAAATCTTTTCCCTTATGACACATTTGATTCTTTTCCTTTAATTTTAGATCACTTTGATCTGTGTCCTTTGGTTCTGGAGCCTTCTGCTACTCAGAACAAATTCTCTTTATTTCTCCTGTCTAAACCTGTTACTTTGTACACCTCTACCAAGTCCCCTCAACCTTCTCTTTAAGAAGAACAACAACTTCTCCAAACTGTCCACATAGATGAAACCTTCAATCCTAAAATATAAAAATCTTTTCTGCATCTTCTCTAAAGCCTTCACATCCCTCCTGAAGTGTGATGCTTAGAATTGGGTACGCTATTCCAATTCAAGTTAAACCAGTGTTTATAAAGGTTCATGCTACCATTCTTTCTTTTGTACTCTACGCCTTAATAGCATTTAATGACTTATGTACATATATCTCCAGTCTCCATTCACTCTGTCCTTGCACTCACTTCAGAATTACATCCTTTATCTTATATTACTTTCTTGTTTTTTTACAAAGTATATGCCTTTACACTTCCCTGCATTAAATTTCATCTCCATGTGCCCACTCATTCCATCAGCTTGTCCACACTTCTTGAAGTTCATTACTGTTCTACCTAATGTTCACATTCTTGCCATAGAGGGTGTATTTTTGTCTTCTTTCTTTTTTATTCATTCTTCAGATGTCAGCATCACCCACAAGGCCAGCACGTATTGCTTTTCAGAAGGTGGTGCAGAGCAGCTTCTTGCACCAGTGCAATCCATATGGCACAGGTACACCCACAGTACAACATTGAGGTGGATCAAGAGGAATGAAGAATTACAAGTGCTACAATGTTGCTCAACAGATGATTAATCCAACAACTACAGACCAGTCAACTTAACCTTGGTGCTGGAAAAGCATTCAGGAGCAAGAATCCAGGGCAAATTTAAAATAGGTTAAACCAAAAGCAAAATATTGCGTGTGCAGAAAATCTGAAATAAAAAAAGAAATTTCTGGAGACATTCCACAATTCTGGTAACTGTGGAGAGAGAAACAGAGTTAACGTATCACTTCCAGTGTGGCTCCTCAGAACTTCCAAAGTGTCATGTCAAACCTTAAATATGAACTCTGTTCCTCTCTCCAAAAATGCTACCAAAATTAATTAGGTAATGTAGGCAGTAAGTAAGTGCATAGCACAATTTCAAAATCTGTAGATGACATGAAATTTAGAAGTATACGAACATTGAGTAGGATAGTAATAAACTTCAAGAGGACATAGACCATAGCTGATGTTATGAGTGGACATATGGGAGATTAAATTTAATTTGGAGAAGTATGAAGTGGTACATTTAAACCTCTCTCAAGTTGCAGTTTAACCTGCCAGTCTTTGATTCCAATTCACTTGGCACAGTTCTCAACCCATGAAAATATCCTTCCAAAAAATAGGTATTTTTCCACTGGATTGCTTCTTGTTTCCTTTCCATAGTCAATCTATATTTTGTCGCTCCCCTAAAGTGTTTCATTACTATCGTTTGAACCACTTAATCCACTTCAATTCCCAGACCAAATTTAGCAATTCCTCCCTTTCCATTGTGCTGCAAACATATTTCCAAGAAAATTCTCCTGATCACACTTTAAAAATGCTTTCTCTCTCTGCCCTTTACATGATTATTGCACTAATCCATATTAAGATAATTAATGTTGTTACTAGTTCTTTGGAGTCCACGATTGCCCTGCAAATTTGATCCTTGATAACTTCCCTTTTAGTTGGTGACCCATAAACTACAACCAATAATGTAAAGGTACCTTTATTATTAAATCAACCCAACTAACTTCTGTTTTTGACTCCTTGGGTTGTCCTCTTTCCAGCACTGTCATATTCTACTTATAAGCAATATTATCATCCCTCCTCCTTTCTGTGCTTATCTACATTTTCTGAATACATTTCACCCAGGAATATTTAGTATTTAGCCATAACCAAACCTCTGAAAACACATATCCATTTACCAGTACTCACTCTGAAATGGCAATAATGCATGGATCAGCCCTTCATTGTTCCAAGCCTCACCCAGGTGATATTGAAGACATTAGCTCATTAACCATCCAGGAGAAGACATTAAAATCCATATAGGATCAGATAACGCTACAGCACTTAAGGAAGCAATGCCTGTTATAGTTCTTGGTCAAGAATGAAGGAGTGAGATAACAAGGTGTAGCGCTAGATGAACACAGCAGGCCAAGCAGCATCAGAGGAGCAGGAAGGCTGACGTTTCGGGCCTAGACCCTTCTTCAGATTCTCCAGCATCTGCAGTTCCTACTATCTCTGAAAAAATGGAAGAGTGTTTGTTTTGGTTCGTTTCAACACTTTCAGGGGTGGGCAAAGGCGTTAACTTGGTCCTCCTTCAAGAAAATAATCTTGGTGCCCGAAGTAGCCTCCTCCCTAAGCGGTAGTAAGAACTGCCGATACTGGAGTCAGAGATAACACAGTGTGGAGCCAGAGGAGCACAGCAGGCCAGGCAGCATCAGAGGAGCAGGAAAGTTGAAGTTTCGGGTTGGGACCCTTCTTCAGGAATGGGCTTTGTAGGTCTGGGAGAGGGAGGATCTGAGCTGGGGTAGGCTTGATTGTAGGGCCAGAAAATGCCGGCGCATTGCTGAGAACGTGTGCTTGAGGAGCCGCAGAGAAAACGGTTTTTGGAGGATCTGGATGTTGTTGATGTAGAGGTTGTCACGTTCAGGGCCAAATTGGGATGGCCTGAATACAGATTGCAGTCCATTGGGGATGATCTGGTTCTGCAGGCAGGTACTGAGAAAGGTGATGTGGTTGTAGTACCGGGTTTGCTTCAGTATGTGGTCAAGCAGTTTCAGGGCTGAAGAGATTACCAGAGGGTTGCAGTGGTAGAGAGATTCACTGAGATCTTTCTGGATGGAGGAGGATAACTTCTTCAAGGTGGGCATCCTTGGATGAGGCTTTGCAGTGTGGTTATAACTCAGTCAGAGACAGTAAGAACCAATGCTGGAGTCAGAGGTAACACAATGTGGAACTGGAGGAACACAACAGGCCAGGCAGCATCAGAGGAGCAGAAAAGTTGACGTTTTGGGTGAAGAAGGGTCCCGACCCGAAACATCAACTTTCTTATTCCTCTGATGCAGCCTGGCCCGCTGTGCTCCTCCAGCTCCACACTGTGTTATCTCCTCACTAAATGGGCCATTTTAAAAACTAAGAAAAGTCTGTGAGCGTAGGAACTGACTGAAGCCTGGAAACTCCCCAATGGGCCTTACCTCCCCATTCATCAAGATTTGGTTGATGAAACCAGGCTGATCAGAACCATTTACCACATCTTGACTGAGGGTCTAGAAACAGCCTCTGCTTCTCACCCCAAACTCACATCATTAGCCTCCAAGGATGGGAGGTTGAGGATTTATCCTCACAAGGATGAAAAGAAACTATGACTTGAGGTCAGACCCAAAGGTGCCCAGTCTGAGATGAGTCCAGTGAATTCGTGTGAAACCTAAAGTGGGAAAAGGCTGGTAAGCCTGAGTTTTCTTAACCACAGCACCTAGTCTTTAATAAAAACAAACCTTTATTAAAATACCACATAGCAGAAAGTATGTACTGTACAAAGTAGAAAGGCAAGGAAGAGAACAAGATTTTTATTGGATAATTAATTAGTTAGGGGTTGCAAATAGTGATGGTTATGGGAGTAATTTCAACAGGAAATTGGTGACCAGTTGGATACCCCAGGGTTCAGTTCTGGGACTATTGAATTAAAATAAAATTAAAATACTGCGGATTCTGTAAATCTGAAAAAAAAAGTACATCTGGCAGTATCTATGGAAAGAGACTCTTCTTCGGAACTCAGACGATTTAGTGACTATCACCGTTGTCACTTTCAATGGTGGTTAGTAGTTAGCACTGCTGTCTCACAGCGCCAGGGACCCGGGTTCAATTCCACCCTCGGGCAACTGTGTTTGTGGAGTTTGCACATTCTCCATGTTTCTGTGTGGGTTTCAACCAGGTGCTCTGGTTTCCTCCTGCAGTCTAAAGATGTGCAGGTTAGGTAGACTGGCCATGCTAAATTTCCCATGGTGTCCAGATGTGTCAGTTAAGTGGATTAGCTGTGGGAAATGCAGGGTTAGGGGATTGGTCTGGGTGGGATGCTCTTTGGTGGGTTGGTGTAGACTTTTTGGGCCAAATGACACATTTCTACACTGTAGGGACTCTATGATACATAATTCTTGAATTATATTAGTGATGGGATCTTAACAAACCTTTTCAAGTTGAGCTATCAAAGACAAAAATCACTAAATGAGGCAAAAGGCCAGAAAAGGCTATTGAATGGAATGAGACGCGATGATGAAACTTTGAAAGATAAACAGGGAACATGCAGAATAAATGGCTCTGGAGAGAGATTAGGGGTCTTATTTTGTTGGAGAGGTGAAATCAACTCCTAAATAGGTGGATGTGAATGAAACACGTCTGGTTTTAGCACACAATTTTGTTCCTGATTGCTGACAGTATTTTGCACTAAGGCACAAGGCAGACAATTTCTATAGGGTAATTTGTGTGCTAATTTAAACTTAAACTGCCATTGAGAAGTAGATAACTTGTCTGGGAGGGTGAAATGTGACACCTACATTCTGATAACTTTTCTTGACTGGAATTTATATCTAAAACTGAAAGAGTAAGCACAATTTTAATTATAAATGATAAAGTTAATATATTATGTAAACACAGAGTAAAATGAATAATTTAACATTGAGGGATCAATATGGGCCCGCACCCTACAGGTAACTTCCCTACTTTTCTTTGAAAGAGTTGCACAGAATCTTGTGCATATGCCTGAGATGGCAGAAGGAGCTCCAGTTTAATGTCTCCATTGAAAGGCAGCACTTCCAACAGTATCAGTACTGCACTGGAATAATAGCCTTGATTATATGCTTGGATCCTGGACTGAGGACTTTCTGACTGAGAAAACAAGAGTGTTACCAACTTCTGATGCTTTCAGCAGGGGATGGAACGTCGCAATTTAATTTGAAACAACTCTTTTACAAAAAAACCTTTATCTATTCTTGATCCTTACATTCTGTGTATTCCTTCCTGATTGCAGGAGGGAGATAGTTCACTTCAGTTTTTTTCTTTTCCCTGTGAAAACGCCAATTGTTCAACTTGTTTCTATTTAACAAAAACGTGTTCTGAGGAAGGGTCACCGGACCCGAAACGTTAACTCTGATTTCTCTTCACAGATGCTGCCAGACTTGCTGAGCTTTTCCAGCAACTTTTGTTTTTGTTTCTGATTTACAGCATCCGCAGTTCTTTCGATTCCTGTTTCTATTTAATCTGTGCAATGGATGAATTGAATTGTCAAAATACTCTTCCAAGCTCTGTCCTAGCTGGATTTGTGTAGCTGACTTTCAGATGCTAAAATAATTGGCTGCCACACATATAACAGAGTAAATGACATAATCTTTGTTCAAAAGTCACTTGGTTCCTCCCTTCCAGATTCAAGTTCATTTTGAAACAACCTTGTAATATATGCATTAAATTCGGCTAAAACATTCCTTTCGCAAACTTCAGCTGGATTTCAAATCTCATTAAATGAGTTTTAATGCAAAGGAACTGCTGTTAAACAAAACACAGAAGGATAAGAATGCCAGTATTCTTTTTGATGTGTATTAATGACCTGGACTTGGTTATAAAGGACACAGTTTCAAAGTTTGCAAATGGCATAGGACTCCAACACATCGTAAACAGTGAAGACAATAACAACAGACTTCAGGAGAACATAGGCTGGTGACAGATAAAATTAAATGCAGGGAAGTGTGAGGTGATACACTTTGGTTGGAAGAATGCAGAGGGACAATAAGGTATATGGTACAAATTTAAAGGGGATGCAGGAAAAGAGACACGGGGGTTATGTACGTGATTCTTTAGTGGTGCCAGGACAAGTTGCAAAAGCCATTGCAAAAGCATATGGAGATAGTAAGAACTGCAGATGCTGGAGTCAGAGATAACACGGTGTGGGGCTGGAGGAATATAGCAGACCAGGCAGCATCAGAGGAGCAGGAAAGTCATCTTGGAAAGTCAACAGGAAAGTCAACTACCTGGCCTGCTGTGTTCCTCCAGCTCCACACTGTGTTATCTCTACAAAAGTATATGGAATCCTTAGAATAATGAATAGAACAAAAAATGCAAGGAAATATTACTGAACCTTTGAAAAGCACTCGATTAGGTTTCCGCTGAAATATCGGGCAGAGTTGTAACTGCCAAGGGGAGGCAAGTTTGTGTGAGGGTGAGGGGTGAAAAACTCAAAACGTGATGTTTGATTGGCCATGTATTGGTCCTCTCCAGGGTTTAACCCTGGCGTATTTGGAGGTGAGTGGCAATTCCTCATGTAAATAGTCAGAGCAAACAAAGAGGCAATTAACTTGGGACCTAAAGCAGAGTTCCGGCATTAATAGTGTTAACATGGGTTTTTCAAACTGTATTGAGCTTATCAACATCAACAAGGGGAGAATATGTTGGGCAGTACTACATTGGTGGAACCGGTTGGCTGGGAAACCCTCAAGCAGTGAAATTGATTAGCTGAGGCCATGCATAGGGTGAGAGGCCCTTAACACTTGCCTGCATATCTTTAGACTATGGGAGGAAACCAGAGGACCCAGTGGAAACCCACATAGACACGGGGAGAATAGACAGACAGACTGGAATCAAACCTGGGTCCCTGATGTTGTGAAGCAGCAGTGTTAATACTGAGCCACTGTGCTGACCTAAAGCCTACACACTCATGTCCCTTAGATTTCTGTACGTTTCAATGAGATCCTTTTTCACAGAATCACAGAAGGAACGTGGTGAAAAAAAAATGCTAATTTGTACCAGTTTGATACACTGGTCTCCAAATCAGCAATGCACCTGGTGCCACTCCCTCATCTTGACCTTTTTGCCCTGCCCATTCTTCCTTTTCAGATAACTATCTAGCAAAATGCAGCAAGTAACCTCATATTTCCAGCGAATATATAGGGCAGAGGAGCAGAAGTACGCCATTCAGCCCATCACGTCTGCTCCGCCATTCAGTTAAATCATAACTGATCTGATAATCCTTGGAAATAAAGCAAAGAACAGCAGATGCTGGAGATCTGAAGCAAACAAATACAAACTGCTAGAGAAAGTCAACAAGTCTGGCAACATCTGTGAAGAGAAAAGAGAGTTACTGTTTTTGAGTCCTGTAACCCTTCTTCAGAACTAGAATTAGCTAGAAAGAGGTAGTATTTATGCTGATAATGAGGTGAGGAGAGATGAGGGTGAGGGGGATGGAGTGAGCAGATAGGTTTAGAGGTAGCCCAGAGAGACGGAGAGGTAAAATATATTAAAAGGAAAAAAAGGCAAAGCATCTTCAGTATTCTCCACTAAATTGTGAGTCATCTCTTCTGGCTATGATATGTTGGAAATAATCACACTTTAGGTTTAGAAGCCTAGAGTTGCTTGCTCAATTCTGACTTGTCATGTTGCCTGGTCGGAAGATCTAGACATAAATCTGACTCCTCATTGCTGCCATGAATGTAACCCTCTGGAACACTCATATAAAATGGTTCATTCCTGGCTATTGATAGGCAATAAAGGGAACGCAAAGTTGCCGTGGTCCCAGTGGACCATAGAGCTGCTCTCTCATTAAACACAATGCAACAATACTAGCCAGCAGTGAATTTGGCCAATCTGACTGTGAATGTAGGTATGAGGATCCTTGCAATTGGGAAATGATCAACTCCTGTGATGCTTCATCCACTTGATACCTTTTGTGGGCATTTTTTTCTATCAAATACCTATTATCAGGGAGAGGGAATTGGGCACATAGGGTGGCGGGGGGTGGGTCTCGGTGGGATGCTCTTTGGAGGGTTGCTGCAGACTCAACGGGCCAAATGGCTTCTGTCTGCACTATAGAGATTCTATAAGTAATTAGCTCATAGGTCTGTGAGACTCTGAGTCTTGACAGTGAAAAGCTCAGAGTCAAAAATTGATGGAAGCATGTAGCATCAAAGATTTGTGGACTTATATCAGCTATTGCTTATAGCTGAATCCTTGGTATCCATTAAAGTTGATGTCCTGCATGCCAAATTACCAGGAGATAGTGGGCCTTGAATTTCCATGTAGCTTGTCCTGATTGACTGCTATAACAGATTGGTGGACCTGCCAGAGAAACAACCTTCACAAATGTAGCAGAGAAACTGTTTCAGAAATGATAATGGTCTGGTTGCTAGGTCTGTCCCATTTACCACAGTTTACACATTGTAGGTAGTCCTCACTCTGAAGCTCGAAAGGATTCTATAGTGGTCATCCAGTCAAAAGTCTTTGATTGGTTAGGGCAAGATTATTAACAAAATCAGAAATTGCTGGAAAAACTCACCATGCCTGATGAAGAGTCACTGAACCTGAAACGTTAACTCTGCTTTCTCTCCACAGATACTGATGACCTGCTGAGTTTTTACAGCAATTTCTGATTTTAGTATCTGTGGAGAGAAAGCAGAGTTAACGTTTCAGGTTCAGTGACTCTTCATCAGGCATGGTGAGTTTTTCCAGCAATTTCTGATTTTGTTTCTGATTTCAAGCATCTGCAATTCTTTGCTTTTTATCATATAAATTATTCTCTGCGTGTTTCCCTCAACACCTGCTGAACATTGTTCAGGGATAAGAGAGTTCATTGTCTCAGAGAAAGCCCAGAGACACCTAATTATATGACTAATCCTTGTAGATTAATATTTCATCCTTGGCGTTCAGTACCTAATGACACGACACAGTAAAATCCCTTTGAATATGACCACAATTATTGCAAAATTGGGAGAGGCCGTAAGAAAGGCAAATGTGTTAAATGGAAATGCTTCATATTTGGGCTGAATTGAGTTCATTGGAAAATCTCCTCTGGATACTTCATGTTATCAAAACTACAACCACAGCATGAGGAGATTTTCTGTTCACAATTTCTGGCAAACTACCAGATTTCTATGACTACCTTAAAGACTTAGCCAAAAGTAGCAAGCAAAGAGATACATCCTGCACTCCTTACAATGTCGCCTAAACATGATTCTGTGAATGTTGGAACCAAAGAAAACGTTGCATTTCTGACAGGGCAGATTAGCGTCAACTTTGCCCAACATCTGCAGGATGCTGACAATAAGAAACATCGGAAATGTTTCATTCCTCAGCACTGACATGATTCAACTTGATAAGCACAAATTCAACAAAAAGAGTTTACATTCAAAGTGAAAAAGTGTAAACCTGACAGTTAATTAAAAGAACAAGCCGGTACTGTGCCTTTGTCTGCAAAAGAATGCTGTCACCTTTAATTACTTCATCCATCTACAAACAGGATTCCAAATAATGGAAAACAGCAAGCTACTCCTAACCCCACACTATCAAATCATATCAATTAGAAAAAAAAGGGTCAATAAGTTATTTACCTTTTGAAACAGCAAACAATCATGAAGAGCAAATACTTCACAGGAATAGAATTTTAAAGAGTTATTATAATCATTTGAGAAATCACTTCCTAGCACTGGCTGCAACACAATGAGAATAGCAGCATATTATCCACCTCACCTAATAGAGGGGATCAACATACAATTGGTTTCACTCAATATGTAATTGAGATCCATGTGGACCCTCATTTACACAAGTGTATGTGTTTTACATTAGCTCTTGGAAATAATCTGGGATGAGGCGATATATGCTCCTGTGGGTACTATACTGTAGAGGAAGAGTTTATTCTGAAAACTGGCCCTAAAATGTCCTAAAGGGCTATGCAAGGCATCTATCTGTAGTGATGATTCAGTGGGGATTCATACTCACAGGGAAATTGAGGGTCTAGACTTTTCTAAGTTGGATCTGCAATAATTTTTTAACCTAGGTATGTCCTAGAAAAAGAACAAAAGACACACAAATAGAAAACAGTTTTTATTGCTCTCAAATTGTTCCAAAATGCTTTTACCATCAATTAAATACCCTTGAAGTGTTATCCCTGTTGTGATATATAAGTATGAGCAATACAGGTTGTGGTAAGTATCTTTGAAATTGTAGTGATTGTTTTAGAAGAAACCTCTGAATGATAGATAAATGGTAGTTACACTGTTTTAACTCCAGCCTTATCGCTTTCCACTGTATTATGACCTTTGAAAAAGAGAAGACAAAATAATAAAGCCATACTTAAGCAAACAGTCAATAATAATCATGGCTACTGATTTGCAGATTCACTGCAAAAATGCATATATTTCCTCAACTGACACACTTGAATTCCACAAAATGCTCCATAAGATCGCATTATTTAATCACAATTTAATACACAATTAACGTAATTCAAGGGCTCTGAAAATATTACTTGCAATAAGAGAAGCTGACTCATAGTGAGCCACATCACATGAGATTTGATGGAATTAAAATAAAGGATAACAAGAGACAGTGTAAGCCTATTACATAACTTCCAGATTTGCAAGGTCTCTGCCTACACTTCCCAATGTCTTTGAACCCAATCATCTCGCTGGATTCTTGCAACTTACTGGCTGGCATTCGTATTGGTAGGTTATCTACCTTCACTAGGGAGAGATGGTGGCTTTGTGGGAATGTCATTGGATTAGGAAATACAGATCTCTGAACATGTGTTCATAATTCTACTATGGCAATGGGTGAAATTTAAAAACAGTGAATAAATTCAAGCCTATATCTCAGTAATGATGACCTCAAAATGATTTTCATAAAAACCCATCTAGTTCACAAATGTCCTTTAAGGAAGGGAATTGCCATCCTCATCTGATCCAGCCTACATGTGATGCCAAACCCTCAACAACAACGTGGTTGACCTTCAATTGCTCTCTAAAATTGGCAAGCTAAGTTGCGGTGGGAAACAAATACTGGCCTTGCCAGCGCCACCCACATCCCATGTAAGAATAAAATATATACCCGATTTCATGGCACTATTTAACACAATCATCACCTGGTGTCAGCAGTGAATTTTGTAAGTATTTTTCCTGGAGTTAAGCAAGCTCTCAAATGACGCATTCATCAATCCTGGACAGGTATCTGTTAAACAATCTGTAAGTGTCCAGGAGGTTGCAAATGCATTGATGAATGATGAGGGGAAAGAGATCATTGCTCTTTCAAAGATATTCATTGCAGCTTCAATTTATAATATTTTCAGATGTATAGCTCTGCTTTAGCATTTTGTCCTGCACTGATAATAAATGACCCAAGTACTTTTTTATGATGCAATCCATCCAAAATTCTTCAACCAAAGATTACCTGCTTATTAAAGACTAAAGATCATAAGATAACAGAATTAAATTAGGTCATTTGACCCATCAAATCTGCTCTGTCATTCAATCATTGCTCATATGTTTCTCAACCCCATTCTCCTACCTTCTCCCAGTAACCCTTGATCCCCTACTGATCAAGAAACTATCTATCTCTCTCTTAAAAACACTAAATGACTTAACTTCCACAGCCCACTACTGCAATGAGTTCTACAGATTCAACAGCCTCTAACTGAAGAAATTCCTCATGTTAGTCCTAAAAGGCTATCCCTTCACTCTGAGGCTATGCTCTCTCCTACTTGTGGAAACATTTTCTCCATATCCACTCTATCTAGGCCTCTCAGTATTCTGTAAATTTCAATGAAATCCCCTCTCATCCTTCTAAACTCCAATGAGCATAGACACAGAGTCCTCAATTACTCCTCATATGACAAGTCCTTCATTTTCAGGATCATTCTTGTGAACCTCCTCTGGACACCTTCCAAGGCCAGTGCATTCTTCCTCAGATACAAGTCCAAGAACTGCTCACAGTATTCCAAATGTGGTCTGACCAGAGCCTTATGCAGCCTCAGCAGTAAAGGATGGAAGATGATGCTGGGGAATGAATACTATCCCATTCTCCATCAAATGCCCCAGAATCTAGTAAAGTTACAAGGGGAACAGTAAGCAATCAAGTCTTGATTTTCTACTGATGAGCTATGATTGACTCCAGCTTATGAAACTTCAGAACTACAAAAAGTTAAATACCCAGAAAGTATCTATGTCTTCCATGCTGGCTCTTTGTTAAAGGAATCTAAAGTTCATGACACTGCGTAGCTGTCTGTTCACACTGTTCTTCCTTAGAATTTTACATCATTTACAAATGGTCCCAGTAGGTAAAGATCACTATATTAAAATTGGATCTGTGAAGATCCTCTGCTTTTACATCTACTGATGTAATGGTTTGATTATACTGTCTTTGATACTTTGTGATACCAGTTACTAACACAAGTGGGCATGCTCAGTAATAACAGAGATTGATTTTACATTCCCTTAATGGGCTGAATTCTACTGGGCAGAGTATATTGTGATTTCACTGTGCAGGCAGCATTAACAGTGAAAGGATTGGGCTTCAACTGCCTGAGTAGAAGGGAATCCTAGACATGAGAACTGTTGGCCATTCTGATTGACTGGCAACCTGGAGTCTGTCACACTGTAACTCAAAAGCAGGCATTGCTGGAACAGAATATGATGTAGACTGGATCCAATCAAGTCCTAGGCTTTTAGGATGAGGAAGGATTGGAAAACAGAGGTTGCGCTAAGTGGTGGTGGTTCACTGAAATGAAGTTTAAAACTTGAATCATGACCCTCTACAGTCTTGTTAAGGACTTTACGATGCTGTAAATTGGCAGTGGGTACACTTCCCATTCCATCACAAATACCTTACCCTCACTGGCCATTTGAAAATTGCAAAGCCTCCCAGTGGTGTTGAGCTCCTGAACTAACCTTCTAGATCGTGATTTTTGACTTCAGTCCACCCTGTTAAATCCAGTTGGAGGAGCATCAGCATGGGAGCAGGAAGGATGAGTCCAGGCTCATGGCTCTAGCTCAGACACAGCGGCTGTGGGAGTGGCAGTGATGGTGGAGGTGGGCTCTAACCGAGACCCTGGAGACAGTTACAGAGACCCCAGATGATGTCAAACAGCGAATGCAGGAGTAGTGGAGGGTAACATGAAGAAGAGGGAAAGATTAATTCTATTGCAGTAAAATCTTGATTTAAATTCAGTGTTTCAAGACGGCGCCAGAGCACGGAGATATTCTGCATTTTGCACTCGAAAATACACTTTTCATTGTATTTTATGTACATGTGACAATAAATCTAAATCTAAATCTGTTCTTGCATGTACTTCTTCATTTTGAACACTATTAAGTGACTTCACTCCAAATAGCCTGTGATCAGTAATTTAAAGCCATAGAGATGTACAGCATGGAAACAGACCCTTCAGTCCAACTCATCCATGCCAACCAGATATCCTAAATTAATCATGTCCTATTTGCCAGCATTGGCCTATATTCCTCTAAACCCTTCCTATTCATGTACCCATTCAGATGCCTTTTAAATGCTGCAATTATATCTGCTTCTACCACCTCCTCTGGCAGTTCATTCCATAAATATGCCGCTCTCTGCTTGAAAACGTTACTCTTTAGGCTCTTTTTAAATCCTTTTAAACTTCTATGAGGTTACTCCTCAGCCTCCAATACTCCAGGGAAAATAGCCCCAGCCCATTCAGCCTCTCCCTATAGCTCAAAGCCTCCAACCCTGGCAACATCTTTGTAAGTCCTTTTTGAACCTTTCAATTTCACAAATTTGTCCCAATATCTCAGGGCTGAAGGAAGAAAATGATCAGACAGTAAAGAGAAAGGCACTAATTCCAGAAAGTGATCACCAGAGGTAATCAGGAAGGATGGGATGTGGTAGGGATTGGGACAAATACCAATGTTGGTGCAACACAAATATTTTTCTAAAATCTGGAAACGGGGTTTTAGGCAAGGAAAACAAACAAGAAACAGCTGAACAATAGCAGAAACGGCAACCTCGCTCTTGTGTCTGAAATTTATACATTAATAGCAATCTGTTCCTTGGTCAAAAATATGCTTTTACAATCTGCATTTCAGTTCGTAACATAACATATGTACAGAATTAGGGGCTGACCAATAAGTGTACTTAGTAATAGGCTCAGTGTTACCAAATTAGGAAGTATTTGATAGAACTACTAAACCCCCCAGCACTTGACATCCTGGTAGCGTACAGAAGGCACAGATGGGAGTTTGACAATTTTTCATTGCTTGTTCCATTTCACAGAATTTAACACATCTGGTATTCAGTAGAAAGCATCTTTGCACTAATTTGTTTGTCACTGTACATTGAAACTACTATCTGTCATCTTGTCATTTTTTTTTGTTGTCCCAAACTCTATGAAGACGTGGCAAGTCACAAGCTTCAGTTGTTGCTTCCCTTGGGACTGAGTTGTGCAAAGTGCCACCTGTTCCAAAACCACAGCACCTTCTGGGCCTTTGCCGGTACTGGCAGATGAAAGCATGAGTCAACATTCTTTATGCAGCTGCTATGACTGTACACTCTACCACATCAAGCTCTGCCATGGCTATTGTTTCCTTTAGGGCATTCATTAATAATGCAAACTAACACAGTAGCTATATCATTTATTTAGATGCTGTTAAACACTGCTGCTTTATTTTTATAAACTCTGTGTATGATTATTGCAATAAAAGTCTGGCCCAAGTCCCTTCAGATGCAATTCCCAACAGGCTGTATAATTATTATTATAAGCCATCATTTATCTGCAGGCTGTATTCAATGACAAAGAAGCTAAGGCCTTGTATGTGTATTCACGTTTCTGCTTCTGAAAGTTCTTTTTAGGTTTCTTATTTTAATGCATGTTCTGCATCACAGCAGTGATGACACTTCAAAAGTCTGGTGATCGAATTCTGAGGAAGAGTCATACCAGACTCAGAATGTCAATGCTGTTTTTCTCCCTCCACTGATGCTGTAAGACCTGCTTAATTTCTCTGTGTTTACATCAAAAGTCTTCTTCTTCTCAGTCAGCTCCTTCAGATCAAGAAGGAGTTTTGTCCCCTCCAGTGTTGTTGGTACTGAGGTGACTATGTAGTCAGCTGCTGGATCTGTAATCCCTGCATGAGTAGGGGCAAGAGGTGTTTGTTGGAGTGGACAGGAAAGATGTTCAGGTTTTTGTTCACCCTCCTCTGCTGTTTGTGTTTTTCTCCCACCTATACCTGTCAAAAGGACTCAAAATAGTCAGCACCTTTGCAGATGCTTCTCCAGTTTAGGTGCTCTAATGCTAGAGATTCCAAAGAATTGGTGGAGATATTTTCAGGGAGGCTCTGAAGAACATTTTCTCTCTCTTCCTGCTAATTGCTTGCCATGATGAATTTCAGACTTGACAGCTTTCTTCGGATATCTTGTATCAGGCATACAGATGATGTGACTCACTGAACCCAGCTGATTGACCATAACCAGTGACTCAATGCTGGGCTTGAAAGAGGATACTGTTAATGGAGTGCCCATCCTGCTTAGTGGATTTCTACGATCTTGCAGATGCATTGATGGTGATATGTCTCAAGATGTTTGACATGTCTGCTGTACATTGTCCACATCTCTGATACATACAAGAGAGCTGGTACCATTGCTGGTTTGTAGACTATGAGCTTGTTATTAGGCTTGATGTCTTTGCCATCAAACATCCTGTTCCTCAACCATCAAATTCTGCACTAGCACACTGAAGGCAATATTGAATTTTTTCATCAATGTCTGCCTTCACTGACAAGAGGCTCCCAAAGTGTGGAAATGATCCACATTGTCCAATATTTCAAATGTACTTCTATAGCTGTAAAATGTTTTGAGGTATATGGGAGTAGTCATGAAATTTGCTATATAAATGCAGATCCTTTTAAGTTACTTCACTGTCCTTTCGCTGTTACAGGATCAAAGTGCTGGAACTCCCTTCCAAAGAGCTCTGTGGATATAATCACATACACGATGCATACAACACAAGTTCAAGGACAGCTCATCAAGTCATAGAGTCATACAGTGACTTGGAGACAATAAAAACTGCAGATACTGGAAGCCAGAGTCAATAGATGTGAGGCTGGAAAAGCAGAGCAGGTTAGACAGCATCCGAGGACCAGGAAAGTCAACGTTTCGGGCCAAAACAGGACTGCGAAGGGTTTTGGCTCACAATGTTGACTTTCCTGTTCCTCGAATGCTGTCTGACCCGTTGTGCTTTTCCAGCCTCACACCTATAGACTCAGAGTCATACAGCACAGAAACAGATCTTCGGTCCAACTCATCCATGCTGATAAGGTATCCCAACCAAACTAGTCCCATTTGTCTGCATTTGGCCCATAACCCTCTGTCCTTTCCCATTCATGTATTTGTCCAAATGTCTTTTGAATGCTGTAACTGTACCTGCATCTACCATTTCCTCCGGCAGTTCATTCCATACATGCACCACCCTCTGTCCTCTAATTTTGAATTCCCCTAGTCTAGGGAAAGACCTTTGCTATTCACCTTATCCATGCCCCATATGATTTTATAAACCTCTATAAGGTCACCCCTCAACCTGTTATGCTCCATGAAAAAAAGTCCCAACGTATACAGGCTGTCCCCATAACTCAAACTGGCCAGTCCATTTAACATCCTTGTAAATCTTTTCTGAACCCTTTCCAATTTAATAATATCATTCCTGTAGCAGGGTGACTAGAACTTTATGCAGCTCTCCAAAAGAATAAATAGTACTGGGTAATAAATGCTGAACTTGTCAGTTATATACACATCCCAAGACTGAATGAAAAACATTGTCATTTTTTTAATCAACAGTGTTTTTTCTCAAAAAAAAAGCTACTTTAAAAGCTTTGGAAAAAGTTCTGGAGGTTTGGATTTTTAATAAATTAAAACATGAAACTTGAAACAAATGGTTCAGACTAAAGGCTTTTGTTCAGGAATCTGTCAATCACAACCAGCATCCCCTACCCACCTGATATCGAGACCTCTTCACACTCAGGCTGTCTAAATGTCAAGGATATGAAGGTTTAGAGGATCAGTGAAAGCACTCTTTAGTGAAAAGTGGTTTCAATAAGTGATGGTCAGAGAGACAGTCTAACAGATTGCAGGATCGGTCAGGACATACAAGTGGGTGTCAAGGTGAAATATCCATCTTGTAGTAATAAGTACCTTTTGTACCCTTCACTCCATTGTCTGTTACTTGAAGGAAATCTGTTAATCTGAAATCGATAAATGTCTCCCTGAAATTACCAGAGTTATTGCATTCAGTAATATTTGATTTTCATTTGCAACAAAAATAAATGCATTCATAAAGCACCTTCAACACAGTAAGCTATCTCAAAGCACTTTACAGGAGTGTAAACAGATGAAAGGAACTGATACTGACCTAAGTAAAGAGGCGTTAAGACAGAAGACGAAAAGGAGTTACATTTTAAGGTTTGTCTTAAAAGACATGATGAGGAGATGAAAAGGCTAAAGGTTTTGGAAGGGAATTCCACAGACACTGAAATCATACATTTCTAGGGTGTAGTATTCCAGGGATAAGGATGGATGGAAAAGAAAAAAACACTCAGGGTGAGCTTTGCTTGTGTATGCATTTATAGATGTTGGGTTCATCTGTGATTGTCCCTCACACCCCCAAGATTGAAATGCTCATTGCCACTTACTGTCTCGGCTCACACATGAAGAGTTGTATTCAGTTCGGTGTGGGACTGGAGGCCTGGCGCTGCAATGGAACCATACCCCGGCATGTGCCACTGTCTTCAGAACAGGAGGAGGAGAACAAACTGGAGGAAGAGAAAGGAATGGGAGAATGTGTTAGCTTGGCTCATTTGGTCAGAGTCTGCAGCCTCCTCCCTCCTCAACACCTCGCACCACAGCCTATCTTCCAAAGGCAGAAGGCCAGGCATGACACAGCCAGCCAAAATATCAAGGACAGACTACATTGCAGAGGTGCCATTGCACTCAGTAGACTACAGCTCTACTTGCATATTCAGATGGGTGTCAATGATTGCATTTCCCTGTTGATGGGTTTCCATTCTGGAGTCTAGGTAGACATTTCCTTCTGAACTAACACAAGTCATTTACCCCTTGCTGCTTGTGAAACATTACTGGCACTGCCATCTACAGCCATATAATAAGCATAGCTCAGGTAACAATCAGTGGTAAGAAGGCTCACTCCAATCTTTAGGTTCTAGTGGCCAAAGTAGTTTTATACTGTCCCAGTTTCTGAGGATTTTGAAGGGTGTTTTCAGGTTTCATGTGAATGCAGATACATGTATGTTTCTCCCAGTCAATAGTATTAATGCTTGGTTGTGCATTCTGCTATTCATATTGCAGCTTGGAGTTACAGATGTGGTATCTTTAGCATAAATACACCTTCAGTATAAAATTAGTGCCAAAGTTAGTGGCAATGCATGTCATGCATCACTGGGTCAGAACAAAGCAAAAATCAACGATTCCTGAAGTCTTGCTACATTGTAGATACAGAAAACTTGGTATTGATGCCATTCAACCTTTATTACAGAAATCTCTCCTCAGGGCGAGAAACGGGTTGGGGGTGGAGAGAGAAAGAGAGAGAGGGATTGAGAGAGAGAGAGATTGAGACAGAGAGAGAGAGAGAGACAGAGAGACTACAGGACTGGAAAACTCGGAGCTAGGATCCTAGCACTCATTTCATGGCTGGTGCTTCAGGAGGAGAGTGCCTCATTTTCCATTACCCAGTAGGTAATCTGTGTCACAAAACGGGTGCACCTTGGGCACCTGCTCCAGGTCCTGGTGCCAAGCCTGCCATTCAGTCAAGAGAGCTGCTGTATTCCTTACCAGTAGAAAAGAATTGGTTGAGTCATTTTATATTGTGGAGAATGATCAGATTTAAACAACTTTCGAGAATATAAGTGAAGATGATAGCGGTAAAACACAATGAATCAACGGGGCCAATTTAAATAATGTTCAGCTGTACCTGTCCTTGCTAGCATCATCTACTCTTACAATAAATCTCAGCACATCCCTCACCTGTCTGTAGGAGTTTCTTCTCTCTCTCCTCCTTTCTCTTTCACATAATGCAGACATGCCCATTGAGAGTGTCAAGTTCCTGGTCCACCCATGTCAACACAATGGTCAAGAAACACAACAACGTCTCTACTTCCTTAGGAGGCTTAGGAAATTTGGCATGTCCACAAAGGCTCTCACTGATTTTTATAGACGCACCATAGAAAACATCCTATCTGGATGCATCACAGTGTGGTTTGGCAACTGGTCTTCTGAAGACAGCAAGAAACTACGTAGAGATAGTAGGAGCTGCAGATGCTGAAGAATCTGAGATAACAAGGTGTAGAGCTGGATGAACACATCAGGCCAAGCAGCATCAGAGGAGCAGCATCTGAACAAGGGTCTAGGCCCGAAACATCAGCTTTCCTGCTCCTCTGATGCTGCATGGCCTGCTGTGTTCATCCAGCTCTACACCTTGTTATCCAAGAAACTACATCGAGTTGTGAACACAGCTCAGTCCATCACACAAACCAACCTTCCATCCACTGACTCCATCTATACTTCCCGCTGCTCAGGGAAGCAACCAACATAATCAAAGACCGCTCCCACCCCAGTTATGCTCTCTTCTACTCACTTCCATCAGGCAGAAGATATAAACGTTTGTATGTACGTATGAATAGATTCAAGAACAGCTTCTGTTGTCATTTGACTTCTAAATGAAACTCTCAAATTTTAAATTTAATCTGGATCTCATGCTCTGTGCACCTTCTCTGCAGCTGTAACATTGTATTCTTCGCTCTGCTCTACTCCCCTATGCATTTTGTACGGTATGATCTGCCTGTACTGCATACAAAACAAAACTTTTCACTGTATCTAGGTTCATGTAACAATAATAAATCAAATCAGATCAAATCATTGGAGGTCACAGTTTAAATCCAGGGCTATTTATCCAATTGCTGGAGCAGTATTGTTGGAATAATCTTGAGCTACAGAAAATACTTACAATCTGAAAGATCTGCCAGTAGCCACTGGACTCAGTTATTTATCCTCATGACAACTGGACCCAGTTAGTTCCAATGTGATGGTTTCCCAACTGAAGCTTGACACAATGTGATAGCACTACAGATTGCACTGTTTCAGTCTCAATTCTGCAATTGCTTTGGACTTTAAGAAGAGATCAAAGATAAATAGTGTTCTCAATAAACTTTTCTGTGCACTGGAATGTCAAAATGAAAGCGCCTGCTGAATGAGTGAAACCCTTGGTTATTAATACATCTTTTAGCATGTTAAGCACTCTTTCCACTCTTAAAGACTGATTAAAGGTCAACAGACAGCTTCAGAATAGAAACTGCCACTGCCCCAATCAGCAGACCACTCAACAAAAACTCCTGACAACTCGAAAAGAGTCTCATAATCTGGGCCAACACATTGTGCTGACTGAAGAAGTGCAACCTAAAGTCCACACAATTCAATTCTGTAATGCTGCTTGCTTTGGTGCTTTGGAAAATTGGTTGAAGCAGAAAGATTGGAGATGATCCACTCATACCCATCTCCAGCAGGGCCATAGCTGATCACCATGTTCAATTAACATTCTCTCTGTTCCAGTTGATGATTTCTTTTGAATGCATACAGCTGAACAGGGGAAACCCTCCACCCCTACCAACATTATTTAAATGCATCACCATACAACTTGCAGGCGCGTTGCTTTGACTGTCTACTTGCTGTGACTGAGTTCGAGGGATTACTGGATTGGTGGAGAAGTTATGAAAGCGCAGCAGGAAATGATGCCATACTCTGGAGATTCTGAAAGATCTCGGAGTACGTCACTTCCTCTGAGATATGGAGGCAGGATTGCACCTCCACTAGTGCTACAGCATCAAAGGTAGAGAGAGCGGAAACAGTAAAGAAGACAAGTTGCACACAGAGGAATGCAGAGCTGGGATCTTAGCAGGAATCGTCATTCACTTAGCTTTCTACTTTGTCATGGAGCAGCAGAGTGTGAGGCTCCTTGTGTTATAGGCAGGACTTGATGGGTATGGATGCATTTGCTGACCTTGATTGCAAGTGTGAAGATGCTGAAATTTTTATGGAACTTTAACCATATCCTCTCTGCCAGAATGTCGACCATTATAGCCACCACATCCCACTGCTTTCTGAGCACATCCTGAAGGCCTCTCATTTCCCACAGCAACTTCTCTTTTCCAGTTCATCTTTTGTCCCAGCTCCCATTGCAGCAACAAAATACCAAAACGAGTACGTTCTTTCGCTTTTGCTCCATTTCAGGTTTTTTTTTCCCTGGAGCTCTTCTAAGCAGATGAGGTACTGGAAGACTGGAGGGTGGCTAATGTGGTGACTTTGTTTAAGAAAGGCTGTAAGGAAAACCCAGAGAACTATAGACTGGTGATCCTTATGTCAGTTGTTGGAGGGGATTCTGAGGGACAGGATTTACATGTATTTGTAAAGGCAAAGACTTATTAGGGATAGTCAGCATGGCTTTGAGTGCAGGAAATCATGTCCTCATTAACTTGATTAAGTTTTTTGAAAAGGTGGCAAAGAGGATTGATGAAGGCAGAGCGGTAAACATTGTCCATATGGACTTCAGCAAGGTGTTCGACAAGATTCCGCATGGTAGACTGGTTAGTAAGGTTAGATCACATGGAATCCAGGGAGAGTTAGCCATTAGGACACAAAATTGGCTTGAAGGTAGGAGACAGAGGGTGATGGTGGTGGAGGGTTGCTTTTCAGACTGGAGGCCTGTGACCAGTGATGTGCCACAAGTATCAGTGCTGGGTCTACTGCTTTTCATTATTTATATAAATGATCTGGATGTGAATATAGGTGGTATGGTTAGTAAGTTTGCAGATAACACCAAAATAGATGGTGTAGTGGACAGTGAAGAAGATTATCTCTGAGTACAATGGGACCTTGATCGGATGGGCCAATGGAGAAGTGGTGGTTGGAGTTTGATTTAGATAAATGTGAGGTGTTGCATTTTGGTAAGGTAAACTGGGAGCAGGACTTACATGGTTAATGTGGGAGCCCTGGGGAGTGTTGCCAGAGACCTAGGGGTGCAGGTGCATAGTTCCTTGAAAGTGGAGTCGCAGGTAGACAGGATAGTGAAGAAGGTGTTTCTCATGCTTACCTTTACTGGTCACTGCATTGAGTATAGGAGTTGGGATGTCATGTTGCACCTGTCAGGACATTCGTGAGGCCACTTTTGGAATACTGTGTTCAATTATGGTTGCTCTTTTATATGAAGGATGTTATTAAACCTGAGAGGGTTCAGAAAAGATTTACAAGGATGTTGCCTGAACTTAAGGGTCTGAGGTATCGGGAGAGGCTGAATAGGCTGGCAAATGGGACTAGGTCAGATTTGGATGTTTGGGCAGCGCAGATGAGTTGGACCAAAAGATCTGCTTCTGGGTTGTATTGCTCTCTGTCTCTCTGACTCTTGCAGAATTAGCCAGTCACTTGCAATCCCTGCTTCAGCCAGAATGCATTTTGCCTTTAAAAGATGCAGTCTGGCTTCAGGCATTGCAGGCTAGCTTTAGCTAGTACTTGTCTCATGCAAATCTAGTCCTCCCACTGAATGCTCAGCAGCACAATCATCAATGGGCTGTGGGTCATTGCTGTGGAAATGAACGAGTCACATTTGAGCACTTCCATCAGGCACAAGCATGTTCACACGTCTGGATCCCTGGTTGCCCCAAACTGGGGAAGGGGCAGGTGTGGCATTAAGCCAAATTAGCCCCCAGAGTTTTATCATTTTGTTGGTACCCTGCACATGGAAATGACAATATACCACACATCCCCGTGCTGCTTGGTTCTTGGGCGAAGCCACGAATTCATTAACAATGAGAAAAGATATTCAGCTCAAAGATATATTCAGCTGCTATTTTCAGCTTATAGCTCCAACCTGGAGTGACCCTGATGCACAGCAAGTCATGGGTGAAGTGACAGAGGCAATGCAGTGCCAGCTGTGGTCATGGGGAGAAGATTCTCCTGTGGGGCACTCTGGACTTTTGTGAAGGGCCATCAGGCGGTTGGACATCCTCCTGTAACTCCACTCTTTGCTGCGAACAGAAGGTTTGTGTCTGGCTCTGTGCAATCTGAGGAAAGGTATGGCCACCTGCTCACTGTCTGAACTCTATGCAGGGCAGCGCGCTGCTTTCTGAACTGCCACCAACCCGAACTCTCCCCTGCACAGCTATCTGTCACTGCTACTATTTGTGGCTGTAGCCAGTGGTGTGGGACGCTTGAATCACTGGCCGCTCTTTGATGAACGGCACATTGAATGGAGCTGCAGTAACCCGGGTTTGTTCTATGGGCTCAGGAGGAGCAGTGGGTGGAAATCCCACTTTACACAGGCAGTCCCCAAGTCAACACTGCAGCATGCTTGCAAAACAAAAAAGATGGCAGCCAATCTCCAGGCCAGTGTGAATCATCACTGACTCTTGTGATTGTGACACATGCCAGTCTCCAGCGCCTTTGCCTTGGATGAAGGAGCTTGGCATCTTACCACTCCATACTGATCCAGACACTCAGAAGGTATCTTGGCACAGTTCTTCAGTCACTGGATTAGGAAATATTAACCTCTGAACATGGGTCCATAATCCTACTATGGCACTGGGTGAAATTTATAAACAGTGAATAAATTCAAGCCTAAATCTTAGTATTGGTGACCTCAAAATGATTGTCAAAAAAATTCATCTGATTCACTAGTGTCCTTCAGGGAAGGAATCTGCCATCCTCACCTTGTCTACCCTACAATGTGACCTCAGACTGCCAACAAAAATGTGTTTGGCTTTTAAGCTGCCCTCTTCAAAGTGGCAAGGTAAGTGGGATGGACAACAAGTGTTGGCCTTGTCAGTGCCACCCATATCCCATGAAAGAACAAAATTTACCTGATGTCATGGGACTATTTGACCTAATAATCACTTGGTGTTAACAATGAATTTTTGAGGTATTTTTCCTGGAGTATCCTCAATATAGTTGCTCTCAGTTTTTTTTTTGCCAGGGCCTGCAGAATGGTTTGAAGGAATCTTGGCAGGTTCAGCCAAGCAGGAGACACCAGCCCCTGAATATCCTCGCAGTCTACCTTCTGCACAACAACATGCCAAACATCTGGGGACTCCTCCACAGATACTCCCATCTCACGGTGGAGTCACTCAGGGGTGTGCTGCTGCAAATGGGAGATTGCACCTCAGTCAACAACATTTGACAGAGAAAGATTTTACACTGGATCTCTGCTGGGCCAAAGGTGAAACTTGAAGGCACAGAGATCCTTTCAGGCTCTTCCGCTCGCTTCGCTTGCAGCTAAAATATTTCCTACGGGCAAACTCACTGGTGTCTTAAAAAGAAGGCGGCCCGGGGCAAGATAAATAAATAAATAAGCATCAACCGTCTGAAAATACACTACAGCAAAGGCCATTAAAAAGCCTAACGAACTTATGTGTGAAATACTTTGGCTTTTTAAAGGCCCGTCAGCAGATTTCACTGCATGTGCTGGAGATATGGTATGTCATTAAATGTGCAGAACAGAAAGAAACCATTCAGGACATTTCTACTCACACAACCTGCGACTTCGTTAATCCTATCTGCATTTGTTCCCATTCATTTCCTACATGCAGAACTAGCTTCTTCTTCGATGCTTGCAAAGAAAACAGTAAGAACTGCAAAACGGGAAAAGACAGCAAAAACTTGTGACAGTTATGAAGTAGACGATTAAAGGTTTGTACAAAAATATGAGAAGAAAAAGAATGTATAAAGAAGGAACAACTGTAGGTCACTCAGCCCATTGAGCCTGTTCCACCATTCAATAAGATCATGGCTGACCTGATTTTAATTTCAACTCTACATTCCTGCTTACTTACAATAACCTTTCATCTGAGAATCTATCTGCCTCTGTCTTAAAAGTATTTTAGGGATCTGGATCCACTTTGTTTTGAGGAAGGGAATTCCAAAGACTCACAATATTCTCAACCATGACCCCTAATTCTAGATTTTCACACAAGATGAAATATTCTTTTGACATCATCCTCAGGATCTTACATGTTTTGAATTAAGTCATCTCAGACTCTTTACACTCCAGGGCGTATGGACTGGGCCCGTCTAGACTCTCTTCATAAGGCAAGTCACCTCATTGCAGGTATTAATCTAGTAACCTTCTCTGAACAACTTCCAACAGATTAACATCCTTCCATATCTATGGTGACCAGTAGGGTGACTAGGGCTATTCGAATTGGTCACAGGCCATAAAATGCTGAGGTGCCTTTGTCTATCCCTCTTGTGTCATCTCCAGTGAAGCTTCCACCCACATCAGGCAGTTGCTTCAGGTGCCCATCCCAAATGTGACTGCTAGGTAGACAATAGCCTTCAACCAGTGGCCGACTTGATTTCCCCTGGAGTTCCTGACCTCTATCAATCTCTGCATATGTTGCGTGAATTAAAATTATGTTTTCACTTGTGACACCTTAAACCTGATCTCAACAGATCTGCTGTCTAATATCTGAACTGAATTAAATTCTGGCAGCCTATATAGAGATAACCCAGAAGATGGGTTTCCTCTGGGTACTCTGGTTTCCTCCCACAGTCCAAAGATGTGCGGATTAGGTGGGTTGGCCATGCTAAATTGCATGTAGTGTTCAGGGATGTGTAGGAACAAAAACAAAGTTGCTGGAAAAGCTCAGCAGGTCTGACAGCATCAGTGGAGGAGAAAACAGAGTTAACGTTTTGGGTCTGGTGACCCTTCCTCAGGGATGTGTAGCTTTAGTGGATTACAGGGGGATGGTTCTGGGTGGGATGATCCAAGGGTCAGCGTGGACTTGTTGAGATGAAGGGCCTGTTTCCACAATGTAGGGGTTCTATGATTCTGTGATTAAACTACCAATAATTCAACAGCTATTCAAACAAAATTCGCCCTTGTAGCACAATGGTCTGAATCATATAACAAAAAAAAACAATGAACTGTGGATGCTGGAAGTCAGAAACAGTTTCAGAAATTGCTGGAGAAACTTACCAGGTCTAGCAGTATCTGTGGTGATAAAGCAGATTGAACATTTTGAGTCCAGTGACCCTTCTTCAGAACCATTGGGCTGGATCATACATGCTTTTTAGGCTTTTTATTTCCAATCACAATGAGTTTTTCTGTGACAGTGCAGAGTGAGTTTTCTCATCGTATCTTACCAAACTTGTCATATTAACCACCCTACAAATTTCTATAGTGTCCACATATCTGATCCTTGCCCTTTCTAATCACATACTGTTCCCATAGCAACTTACCATTCGCAGCAAAACCGGCATTCCCTGCATCCATACCATATTTGGAAGGTCACTATGCAACTGGGAAAGTGTTGGAATCTGGCATTGACCCTCACCAACCAGCCCATGTTACCCATAGACAACATGGCTGACAACCCCCCACACGTATAATCACATTCTCATACCCTAGTCACTGTTTAACCAGAAGGCCACACAATTTACCTGTCTGTAACTACATGCCATGTGAGTGTTGTCTACGTTACTGCTACTCTGTCGCCAATGCTCAATGTAGACCTGTGGTCTGTCATTGTCCAAAAGGGAACATCATATACAGGCACAAAGATGGAATTTATTGGAAAAGATCGAGTGACTCCTTCTCAGAACTCGACCGAAATGTTAACTCTGATTCTCTCCACAAATGCTGCCAGACCTGTTGAACTTTTTCAGCAATTTCTATTTTTGTCTCTGATTTATAGCATCGACAGTTCTTTAGGTTTTTATCACATACAGGCTGGCAATCAGACAACTCCAATCAGGAGTGTTATCAACAGAGAGCAGAAACAAATTCAAACAAAAATACACTAACAGAGGCTGAAGTTTGTCCTGACAATGCAAATCAGATTTCAATATCATGAGCAACGAATATTTTACAATCCAGGATTGTCCACTATGCCCAGATCACATCAATAGGAAACAGGTGTCAATGAAGTTCTGTCTGGATTGTAGCGCCCAACACTCCTGAGCTCTGTCGTAAGACGATAAGGTATAGTAGCAGAATTAGACCATTCGGCCTATAGAATCTGCTTTGCCATTTGAACATGGCTAATACGTTTCTCAACCCCATTCGCCTGCCTTCTCCCCATATGACCTTTGATCTCCTTATTAACCAAGGACCTATCTCAGTCTTAAATACACTCAATACACTTGGCCTCCACAGCCTTCTGGAACAATGAGTTCCACAGATTAACTACGTTCTGGCTGAAGAAATTGCTCCTTATCTTAGTTCTAATGGGTCATCCCTTCACTCTGAGGCTATGCCCTTAGGTCTTAGTCTGTCCTACTATTGGAAGCATCTTCTCCAAGTCTACCCTATCCAGGTCTCACAGTGTTCTGTAGGCTTCAATGAAATCCACTCCTCCCCTCCCCATCCTTCTAAACTCCATCAAGTACAGACCCAGAGTCTTCAACCGGTCCCATATGACAAGCCAGGATCATTCTTGTAAAACTACCCTGGACCGCCTCCAAAGCCAGCACCTCTTTCCTTAGACATGGAACCAAAATTGCCATGAACAACAAGAGTTAACTCCTACCCAATGTTATCATCCTTGCTCCAGTTCCCCTGGCCCCCCTGAACCTCATTGCCGGCTGTAATGGTGCAGAGCACAGCACACCAGGATGATGGGTCATACTCTGTCCGCACTACGTTGAGGAACTCTTCCCCCACAAGATCAGGCCAAGCAACAGAAACACATCATCAGCAGCCTTTGCTGTCTGCTCCATCAGAGCCCTGGTTGAACCATGGGCAGCATCAAAACTGCATCTTTCAGTGGATTATGCAATGGTCACAATAGGTAGCCCTTGTTCTGATATAACCATCCTTGTAAAGTCCCAGACCCTCAAACGGAGCAGGTACACGAGAGTGCTCGAGCACTCCTAGCAGCTGCCAGGGTAGTGAGCCCACACGTCCAGGAAGTGGTCATGGTGATCACAGATCATGTGACTATGAATCGAATGAAACCCCTCCTTGTTGATGAATTGTACAGTGTTGTGATATGGCCCTCTCAGTGCCACGTTTGTGCAATCAATGCCACCCTTCACCTGGGAGAAGCCAGCCATGTTCCTGAATACTACTGCCCAGGCTGCCACCTTGACCATGGTGGGGGGTTGGGGGCAAAATGAATCGGTGTGAAGTTGTGCAGATGACATCCGTCACTGGCCTAATGTGTTTATAGGGACACAACTGAGAGATCCCAAACAGATCGGCCTGCTGTCCCTGGATGGAGCCAGCTGCAGTGACGTTCGGTGCAGCTGTCACCTTCACTGGGAGAGGATGGCCTCCCACTCCTGCAGCCCTCGGATCCCGCTCCAGTCCCATCACAGTGCCCCGGGACATATGGAGCCTGTCTTGGCACTGTGTCTGTGTATCAGACAGGTGCCATGGTGGCTGTGAGAGGTTGCCACATGCTGGACGCCAATGTACATGCGACTGGAGCCCACAGATTGTTCACTGAGAAGCATTTTGATCATAAGCAGAATGAAGATTGTGCAGAGAAAGGAGCAAGCTGTATAAGCCAGTTATCTGCTCTGATTTCCATTTCAAATATCTAACTTGTTTGGTGCAGTAGGTGACAAAGAAAACAGAATGTTAATGAGGCAAAGATAAACAGAAATTGCTGCAGAAATTCAGCAGGTCTGGCAGCATCTGTGGAAAGGGAAAGCAGAGTTAAAGTTTCGAGTCCAGTGACTCCTCTTCAGTTCTACTGTGTTTTGCCAGCAGTATGTGTTTTTGCTTCAATTTTCCAGCCTCCATCACTTCCTCTGGCAGCTCATTCCATACACGCAACACTCTCTGCATGAAAATGTTGCCCCTTAGGTCCCTTTTAAATCTTTCCCCTCTTACTTATAATCTATGCCCTCTAGTTTTGGACTTCCCCACCCATCCTAGGGAAAAGACCTTGGCTATTCACCCTATCCGTGCCCCTGTATGAGGTCACCCCTCAGCCTCTGATGCACCAGGGAAATTAGCCCCAGCCTATTCAGCCTCTCTCTATGGCTCAAGACAATATAGTCGAGGAGAATACTGAGATACAGTCTATTAGACTAGATGGGATTGAGGTTCATAAGGAGGAGGTGTTAGCAATTCTGGAAGGTGTGAAAATAGATAAGTCCCCTGGGCTGGATGGGATTTATCCTAGGATTTTCTGGGAAGCTAGAGAGGAGATTGCAGAGCCTTTGGCTTTGATCTTTATGTCGTCATTGTCTTCAGGAATAGTGCCAGAAGACTGGAGACTAGCAAATGTTGTCCCCTTGTTCAAGAAGGGGAGTAGAGACAACCCTGGTAATTATAGACCAGTGAGCCTTACTTTGGTTGTGGGTAAAGTGTTGGAAAGGATTATAAGAGATAGGATTTATAATCATCTAGAAAGGAATAATTTGATTAGGGATAGTCAACACGGTTTGTGAAGGGTAGGTCGTGCCTCACAAACCTTATTGAGTTCTTCGAGAAGGTGACCAAACAGGTGGATGAGGGTAAAGCGGTTGATGTGGTGTATTTGGATTTCAGTAAAGCGTTTGATAAGGTTCCCCATGGTAGGCTATTGCAGAAAATACGGAGGCATGGGATTGAGGGTGATTTAGCGGTTTGGATCAGAAATTGGCTAGCTGTAAGAAGACAGAGGGTGGTGGTTGATGGGAAATGTTCATCCTGGAGTTCAGTTACTAGTGGTGTACCTCAAGGATCTGTTTTGGGGCTACTGCTGTTTGTCATTTTTATAAATGACCTGGATGAGGGAGTAGAAGGATGGGTTAGTAAATTTGCGGATGACACCAAAGTTGGTGGAGTTGTGGATAGTGCGGAAGGATGTTGCAGGTTACAGAGGGACATAGATAAGCTGCAGAGCTGGGCTGAGAGGTGGCAATTGGAGTTTAATGTGGAAAAGTGTGAGGTGATTCACTTTGGAAGGAGTAACAGGAATACAGAGTACTGGGCTAATGGTAAGATTCTTGGTAGTGTGGATGAGCAGAAAGATCTCGGTGTCCATGTGCATAGATCACTGAAAGTTGCCACTCAGGTTGATAGCGTTGTTAAGAAGGCGTACAGTATGTTAGGTTTTATTGGTAGAGGGATTGAGTTTCCGAGCCATGAGGTCATGTTGCAGCTGTACAAAACTCTGGTGCGGCCGCACTTGGAGTATTGCGTACAGTTCTGGTCACCGCATTATAGGAAGGATGTGGAAGCATTGGAAAGGGTGCAGAGGAGATTTACCAGGATGTTGCCTGGTATGGAGGGAAGGTCTTATGAGGAAAAGCTGAGGGTCTTGAGGCTGTTTTCGTTAGAGAGAAGAAGGTTAAGAGGTGACTTGATAGAGACATAGAAGATGATCAGAGGATTAGATAGGGTGGACAGTGGGAGCCTCTTTCCTCGGATGGTGATGGCTAGCACGAGGGGACATAACTTTAAATTGAGGGGTGATAGATATAGGACAGATGTCAGAGGTAGGTTCTTTACTCAGAGAGTAGTAAGGGCGTGGAATGCCCTGCCTGCAAAAATAGTAGACTCGCCAACTTTAAGGGCATTTAAATGGTCAGTGGATAAACATATGGATGATAATGGAATAGTTTAGGTTAGATGGGCTTCAGATTGCTTTCACAGGTCGGCGCAACATCGAGGGCTGAAGGGCCTGTACTGCGCTGTAATGTTCTATGTTCTATGTTCTATGTTCTATGTTCTAACCGTGGCAACATCCTTGTAAATCTTTTCTGCACCATTTCAAGTTTAACTACATCTTTCCGAAAGCAGGGACACCAGAACTCAATGCTGTATTCCAAAAGTGGCTGAACCAATGTCCTGTATAGCCGCAACATGACCTCCCAACTCTTATACTTAATGCACTGACCATAAAAGGTAAGTGTACCAAACGCCTTCCTCACATAGATGGGTGTTTAATAACTGGTGTGGAATTGTTTGGTTGAAGGACCTCTTTTGTGTTGTAAAACTCTTACGACTTTATATTCTCTCTATCTTTCAGTTTGATGCAGTTCAAGAAGCTTACTCAAACATCCAAACATGGCCATGAAGAACCTCATGTTTCCACTGCAACTGGAATTTGCTTGGGTCAATTTATGCACAGTTTTTGCACTGGGTTTTATTCCCCAAAAAAAAAACAAATGAAGATTAAAACAAGGACAGTAACCACAGTAACTCCATAAAACATAGGATTGCTGAGCATTGTGATATCAGAGAAAATCTCTGTGCTTTGTTCTAGACTTTTTCAAAATGCCCTGATTCATGGTATGACAGAGTAAGTTGTCAGATTTGTTTTCTGGCAAATTGCACCTCTTTATTGCAGTCCTGTCATTGATAAAGGGGTATGGAGCTGGTCTGGCGTTCAAGAGAATGAAAACTTCTTAAATATCTGCCAATAAAGCAGAAGAGAACACAAGCCCTTGACAGAAAGAGTGAAGGATATCAGATGCTTTCAAACCATGGCCTCTGTTATGACCACAACTGCTCAGCATCACAAACTCCTTCCATATTTTCTGCTGCAAACTACCACTGCTCATTAATATTAAATACCAATTATACCTCTTTGTGATGCTGTATTATTGCATTCCGTTAAGTGAAAACAATGTATTTTACAGGCAGAAACATGCATTTCTAAGCATGAGAGCAGAGCACCTTTCCACAATAAGGGAATACAGGAAATGATTGAGCAATCCTCAAAGCTGCACAGCACGCCTGGTTACCGTAGTGATTGAACCACTTCACAGAAAAGAAAATGTATAGTCTTTAAAAAAAGTCTAGTGCAGAATTTAAAATGGCATTTAGTAGACTTCTCCCTCAGGGCACCATGATTACTATTTGTGTCTGGAGTGGATTTAACTTTCTACTTTCCATTTATGAGTCTTTCAGGCTTTGCACATTAAAAACCTTTTAGTTTACAATTGCTGCAATGTTTTACAGCAGCTTTTGTGTCGTTTCTGCACTACACTCTGTCGGTAGCAAGTAAATATTGGCACAGCTTAATGCTGAAAGGAATGTCAACATGAGTTTGTGTAATATGGAATGGTGCTACTTCGAATCACAGCTCTACTTTAATTTTTTCAACGCTGTGCAGATTCAAGAAGTGGGAAACAGAAGTTTTTTAGGGCAGCAATGTCTGATAACAAATGGAATTTTAGAGATGAGAAAGAAGGAGTTTAGCATTGTACCAAATTCCAGCCTTTTTACTTTGTGCTTTCATTACAGATTTAGTTTCAAAAGTCAAAATAATGTCTGCAAACTCACTCATGGATCGATTAAAAATAGATTCTGCAACAAATGTTTATCGGGCAAACAAACTAAAAATTGGGCAACACGTTGACTTCAAGAATATTAAAGAACCACATCAACTTTCTTAGATTGTAAAATTTAACAGAACAGGCAGCTATTTGGTCAATTGTCTTTGTTGTTCTTTGAACATTAACTCTGTTTCTCTCTCCACTGATGCTGCCAGACCTGCTGAGTTTCTCTAATATTTTTCATTTTTATTTCAGACCTCTAATATCCATAATAGTTGCTTTTATGGCACGTCCTAAGCATTGCTCTGACTTCTACACATGGATTATATGGTTAAATTTTGGAGTGGGGTTTGAAAACATGATCACTGACTAAACAATGAGCATGTTACCAGCGAGAAGCAAATTTAGCAGTTTAGCCACAGGGAAGTCACCTTAAACATTTTAAAATGAGTAAAATGTTGTGATATTAAGTCAACACTTTAGTTTTCTTGTTTAATTGTATTTACCTTTGTTTCATCTTTTGTGTCCAGCCTTTCACTGGAGCAGAGGAGGTTGAGAGGTGACTATATAGAAGTTTATAAAAAAATGAGGGGTATAGATAGAGTTAATAGTTGGTTGTCTTTTCCCTAGGATGGAGGACTTCAAGACTAGGGGGTACATTTTTAAGATGAGAGGGGAGAGATTTAAAAAAGACATGAGAGGCAAGTTTTTGACACAGAGGGCAGTTCGCGTGTTGAATGAACTTCCTGAGGAAGTGGTGGATGTGGGTACAATTACAGCATTTAAAAGACATTTGGATAGGTACATGAATAGTAACGGTTTGGAGAGATATGGGTCAGGAAGAGGCAGGTGACAATAATCTAGTTTGGCATTATGCTTGGATGGACTTATTGGACCAAAGGGTCTGCTTCCATGCTGTATGATTCCAAGACCCATCTGCATGATTAAAATGTCAAATAGATTTTAAGTCCATCTCTGTATTATTTTCCATCTGTTTCTACATGTGGTATGCCCACTGTTAAATTTCTTCAGGAGTAAAGGAGCATATGAGGGGATCCTTGGGTTCATACAAAGGCAAATGCAAGGAAATTATGCTACACTTTTGTAAAACACTGATTAGTCCTTAGCTGATGTACTGTCTTCAATATTGGGCACTACACTTTTGAAAAGATCTTTCAAAATTCAGAGTTGATTTACTAAAATGATGCCAGCATGAGAAGCTTTAGTAAAATGAAGAGACTGGAGAAGTTGGGATTGTTCTACACTAGGCAGAGAATGTTGAGGGGAAATTTACTGAAGAGGTTTCTTTCATTACAGATAAGGAGAACTGTTTCCACTGGCAGAAATGTTGGTGACAAAGGGACAAATATAAATTCAGCATAATTGGCAAAAGGACAAGAGGAGATATGAGACAAACTTCTTTTAGGTAATGATATGTTATAACATTATAATCTGAAATACACTGAATTGCAGTATCGGCTTTCAGAAGAAAATCTGACATATGCATGCAAACAGAAAACCACAACATTATAGGAAAAGAACAGGCTAACTGAATTACTCTTTCAAGTTAGCAAGGGTATTGAATATGCAATATGGTACTATTTTTAAATTTTGTGCTGGGAAATGAGGGTGATAAAACAGTGTGGATTCACACTGAGGAGGCATTGATGACATGACAGGTCAAGAGCAAGGGAAAAGGTGTCTTTGAGTTTGAGAGGGTCCAAGTCAAATTGTTCACTGTGAGTTCTGAGCTTTGGTATTTACTTTCTTGTTACAGTATTAATTTTGTTATAGTCATTCATCACTGACAGATTATTGTCCTGTGCTGTGTACTTTTATTAACTTTACATGCTCTTAACTAATGCATCAGCTCATTGGTTTGCCTTGGATATTTATTATAGCCAATTTTTGGAAGAATATAATAAATAGTCGAGTGCCAGATGTACCTAAGCATCACGTAATAAATTTGTTTTATTTGTAGAGAAAAACAGTAATAAATAAGATCTCAAAACCAGTGTTTCTTACAAGCCTTTCTTCTTCCTTCATAGAATTAAAATACCCATTAGTCTCAGTGCTTGTCAGGTTAGAAGTGAATGATATTAGCGAAGTGTAAAAATCTTCCTTTCTTGAATTCATCTCAGTTACATCTTCCTAGGTGTTAATGGAATATTTCCAAAAGACTGCTTGTTTCAGAAGTTCAAATAATGAATACTTTCCATAGCATTGACTGTTGTGCTATGTCAGAGGGTCTGTTATAACAAGTGTTTCCTGTAGTGAACAACATGTGTGGATGTTGTGTGTTCATCATATTCCATCCCAAAGATCATAGAATCCCTACAGTGTGGAAACAGGCCCTTTGGTCCAACAAGTCCACACTGGACCTCAGAGTATCCCACCCAGACCCATCCCCCTATAACCTACCTAATTTACACATCCCTAAACACTACAGGCAATTTAGCATGTCCAATCCACCTAGCCTGCACATCTTTGGACTGTGGGAAGAAACTGGAGCAGCTGGAGGAACACACACAGACACAGGGAGAATGTGCAAACTCCACACAGACAGTTGCCTGAGGGTGGAATTGAACCTGGGTCCCTGGCACTATGAGGCAGCAGTGCTAACCACGAGCCACTGTGCCACCTGTATTGTGAGCAAGCTTCTTCTCCATCCACCTCAGAAATTACATATTTTCTTTAAAGCACAAGACATCGACTTATTTATCATTTAAGATTTGGCTAATTGTTCTGAGGAACTATGTAACAGTAAGCACAGAACCCCGGCTATGTGTAAATCTGAGATCTTGTAGAAGTGTTGAGGGGTTTGTTTTATGAGGCCTACACTCTCTGGATTTTAGAAGAATCAAAGAAGATCTAACTGAGGTATATAAGTATTAAAGTGGATTGATATGGTAGATGTAGAAAAGGTGTTTTCCCTTGTGGGCGATCTAGAATGAGAGGCCCATAGTTTAGAATAAGGGGTAGCAGATTTAAAACAGAGAAAAGATGGAATTCGTGATCCAGAGTGCAGTGGATGCCGGGACACTGAGTAAATTTAAGGAGGAGGTAGACAGATCTTCCATGAGTAATAGTTTAAAGGATTATGGAGAGTGGGTAGGAAAGTGAGGTTGAGGCAGAGGTGAGAGCAGCCATGATCATATTGAATGGCAGAACATTCAAGGGGCTGAACTGCCTACTCATGCTCCTAATTCTTAACTTCACACCAAGTAGGTGCAGTAGGAACATAGAGACAGGAGTAAACCAGTTATGTCCTTCAGGCTGTTCCACTATTCAGTAAGATTATGACTTGTTTGTCATCTAATTCTGTATACTTACCATATCCCTTAAGACTTCCTGTTAACAAATACCGTCAAGCGCAGATCTAAAGTTAATAGTTAACCTAATACCATGGTCTCAGTGTGGACTTCCGGTCTCGGGGAGGTTAGATGTCAACATGGACTGGTTGGAAGACTGTTTCTCCATTTTATATGTTATTCCTAAATCTGCTATTCTGGACATTTCTTTTTACTTCTCTATTTTACCATGAACTGTAACTGAAAAAGCTGTACCTTGGGACTTTTGTCGCTAAATTGGCGCCACTAGCGGCGACTTGCACACTTTTCACTGTACTCATTTGAGTACATGTGACAATAAAGCTAATTCTAATTCTACTTAAATTCTTTTGTGGATGAGAATTTCAAACTCGCGCTACTTTATCCAGGTAGAGCCGTTCCTTGACTTCACTTCTGAAAAGTCTGGCTCGAAGTTAGGAGGGAAAAACATAGAACAATTTATCACTTCAAATCTGAAACAGTGATATTATCAGTTTCCATTTGGCACTTGCGGGTGAACAGTCGGCTGTGCTGAATGGGTTATTGTCATGTGATTGACATAATATGGCTGATGGGTCTAACACAACACAATAGTGCAAATAAAAAGAGCTTATTTGCACATGCTGCTGCACAAGCCTTGTTCGTGTATGAATTGGGAAGTGCATTCATATATAAAATAAACTTGGCAGCAGTGCCATAAATGAGCATCCATTAAGGAAAGTGCATAAGTAAAAGATTTGGAGCGTCCTTTCCGAAAGGAAAAGGCTTTGAGTGTGACTCACTGAAAGTATCCAATCAACGCTGAACCTGTTAGTAACAGGAATAATCAACCACTGCAAAGCCTCTTAAGGGCAGTGATTAATAATTGAGATAGATTATTTTAACCCTTCACAATTCATTGGTAAGAACACATTTGTATGAGCAATTTGTGCCCTGGCTTTTGAAAGAGTACAGGTCAGCAAACTGCGGTGAGAATAATTCTAGAATTTAGATTTGCTTTTAAGTCATGGATAGATAGCAGAACCAAATGGCTTTCATCAGAGGAAAAAATGGAGAGGGCACATAATTTTCCTCTTTAAAATAACATGAGGTGTATATTGTATAATTGTAAGGAGGCTATTTAACATAGACTGTGGTTACAGGTTGAGAGAAGAACATTAACAAATCTCAAGCTGTATGGCAACGTTAGAATTTTTTTTTCGTTGGACTAGACAGTATTCAATAGACTTCTAGCAAAAGCAATCAATGTTCTATTGATTAACTATTCTAAAAACGGAACTGGATGAATAATGCTTTCGAACGAAGGCGAAGATTGAAAAATATGGTCAAATTATTCAATAGGTTATGATGGTTTTTATTTTGTGTGGACGAGGTAAGCGTCACCTCTAGCATATAAAAGGTCATGGCTGTAAATCTGTATGGTTTCAGTAATATTTCTTCAAAGTGGGTGGGGAAAATTGCTCAGCCCTTTCTGTTCTTAAAGATTTTACTTCCCAGTTGGGTGTCTCATTCAAGAGATTAAAACGCATGATAGATTCCTCCGTTATGTTATTTGTATACAGTCTGTAGAGAGAACAGGCTTGATGGTGAATGACCTTTCCTCATTCTGTCCTTTCCTGTCTTTTAGATCACTGAATTTGGTAACATACGTGAGATGTATTGTTCGCCATAATTACAAATGCTGTGGTGGACTGTACTCGCGATCTAAAATTGGTGACAGAATCATTTGTTCATCATCCATGGAAACTGGAATCGGCCATTCAGGTCATTGAATCTGCCCTGCCATTCAATTAGGGTGAAAGACACACTTTGGTCTTCCCAAAACCCGTTGGTCTTCCAGAGCACCGAGTTGACCTCAGCCAAATATTGCCGACTGGCCCTTTCCAAGGTCCAGGACTATGTGCTGGTGGACACACTAAAGCTTGGGACAACTGCAACCAAGGGACAGTGGGGGAAGACCACCATTTAAGATCTTTCTGCAGAACTTAAATGGGGGCCTGTTCAGTTATCAGACTCTCCTGGTGCCTCATTTATATGTAGTACAGATAAGAAATGCCTTGGATTTGTTTGTTCTCCATTCTGTACAGAATCGAACTGCTGCAGTGGCTATGTATGTATATAAAGTATTTTTATGAATAAAATACATTTTTGTAATAAAAATAAGTCATTCAATTAGTTCGTGGTTGATCATGTATCTTAATTCCACTTTCCACTGTCATCCCATCACGTATCATCATTTGTCGTTAAAAACCCACTGATTTCTGTCTTAAACATGCTCAATGATTAAACTTCCAAAGCCCTCTGGAGTAGAGAAGGTTCATCAACATCTGAGTGAAGAAATCCCTCCTCATCCTCACCTGCAAGCTGCATGCTGAGCTTATATCACTTTGTTCTAGCATCGCCATCCAGGAGAAACATCGTATCTCCTTCTACCCTGTAAGAATTATGTTTCAATTTCTATGAGACCACTCATTCTTGAAAACCCTAGAGAATACAGAACCGGTTTCCTCATAAAACAATTCAGGAACCCCAGATTAATCTGGAGAACATCCACTGAACCTCCATGGCAAGTATATTCATCTATAGATAAGGAGATTCAGTTCTATACAGGGCTCTAATGAGACCATTTCTGGAGTATTGCCTATAGTGCTGGTCACTGGAAGGATCTAAGTGTGTTGGAGACAGTTCAAGGAAAGTTGACTAGAATTATACCTTGAATGGGTGGGTTGTCTTCTGAGGAAAGATCAGACAGGTTAGCATTATGTCCGATGGAGTATGGGAGATTAAGAGGTGACTTGATTGGAATATGTAAAATCCTGAGAAGTCTTGACAGGGTAGATGTAGAGAGAATGTTTCCTCTTCTGGAAGAGTTTAAAACTTGGGGTCACTCTTTAAAAATCAAGGGCCACTTTTTTGAATCAGATATGGATGAAATTGTTTCTCTTAGAAAGTCATTTCTTTTTGCTTTTGCATGAGATGCAGATATCACTGGTGAAGCCTAACTGTTTTTCCCATTTCTGATTGTATTGAGCAGCTTGCTAGGCCATTTCAGAGGGCTGTTAATAGCCAACCATGTTGTGGGTCTGGAGTCACATGTAGGCCAGACCAGATAAGGATGGCAGTGTCCTTCCCTAAAGGACATTAGTGAACCAGATGGGTTTTAACAACTATCAGCAATGGTTACATGGCTGCCATTAGACTAGCTTTCAATTACCAAAATGCCACTGCCGTTCTTAAGCTTTGGAATTCTCCCCCTGAAAACGTGTTGGAAGCACAGTCCATGACTATTTTTAATGAAGAGGTACATGAGCTCTTATTAAACAAGGGGGTGAAAGGTTATCAGGATAGGCAGGATTATGGATTTGAGGTTGCAATCAGATCAGCCTTGATCTTATTGAATGGTGGAGGAGGCTCAAGGGCTGAAGGACTTATTCCTGCTCCTGATTTGTATTTTTTTATATGTTTGTATTCCAATGAATAAAAAGCAAATCAACATATTTCCAGCTCTTTTTACCTTGGGTAACAGCATTCCCATGCCTTTTCCAGGAAAACAAAGTAATTCATAGGAAAATACGGCATGCAATACACTCAACTGAAGGAACAGCAACTCATTTTCAACTTTTGCACTTTATAGACTGCAGGACTCAATAATGAGTTCAACAGCCTCAGACCATGAACACTGAACTCTATGTTTGATTGCATCCCCTTCCCTCCCCAGTGTCTTAGTCGCATGAGCTTGCTCTCAACAGGGCTCTCCTATTTTCTGCTATTAGCACCGACCATTAACACGTTTTTTTTAATCTATAACACTCGTCTGCTACCATTAACACCCCTTTACCTTTTGCTGTGGGCACTTCTGCTGTTATTTCCACTTGCTACTCTCCCCCACATTCTCTTGGTTTTCGACTGCATAAAAACTACGATTTTTCCAGTCCATTTCAATATGTAGAAGACTTGAAACATTAATTATGTTTCTCTCTTTTTATTTTTGATCCCAAGTATCCACAGTGCTTTGCTTTCATTGAGCTTGATTGAAAACTTACTTAGTAGGTATAATGTTGTGGTGCCATTCACAAATGTTATAAAATGAAAGCAAAGTGTGTTAAAGCAATGTTTGTGTATCAGCAGTTGCCAAAAAAGCTTTTTATGAAGAAAAGGGTAGAGTTTATATAGTCTAAAAATATGCACTTAATATTTTGAATGTATTAAGGATGTGCATTAATAGACACTCAGTCCTTGTTATCTTGCTGATTTGCAATGGGATGTTGGCCCCAGTTCCCCTCTCAAATTTTTCCAAAACCTTTCAGATGCAAAAAGATTTGAAATGCCTTCAAAAGATTTTCCATTAAAAATGCCAAAACATAGCATCCGTGTAAATGATAGGTCTCAAAATGAGAAAATAAGCCCATTCTTTTTTTTAATTTATTCATGGGACATGGGCATCTCTGCCTAGGGCAATATTTATTGCCCAGAGGGCAGTTAAGAGTCAACCACTTTGCTAAGAATCTGGAGTCACATGTATCATGGAAGCATAGGATCATAAAATCCCTACAGTGTGAAAGCAGGCCATTCAGCCCATCGAGTCCACACCGACCCTCCAAAGAGTATCCACTGAGACCCACCCCCCACCCCAACCTTATCCCTGTAACCCTGCATTGCCCATGGTTAATCCACCTAACCTGCTCATCCCTGGACACTATGGGCAATTTAACACAGCCAATCCACCTAACCTGCACACCTTTGGATTGTGGGAGGAAACTAGAACAAATAGAGGAAACCCATGCAGACATCGGGAGAATGTGCAAACTTTACCAAAACAGCTGCCTGAGGTTGGAATCAAACCTGAGGAGGCAGTGCTAACCACTGAGCCACTGTGCCATCCCGACCAGGTGAGAATGGCAGATGGGATATTCCCCCAACAATTGACAATGGTAGACTCTTATTTCCAGATTCCTTTTATTGAATTCAAATTGAACCATCTGACATGGCTGGATTTGAACCAAGATCCCCAGAACATTAACTGAGATTTTGGAGTAAGAGTCCAGTGATAATACTACTAATCCCCACTGTTGAGAATAAAGACAAGAAGACATTAACAAGCATGGGGAGAATTTGGGTGTCAGAAAAATGGAGCACAGAGACAATACTCTGAGGTTGAGGAACTTAATATTGAGTCCTTGAGGCTAAACCTCTATTTTTCAGCTCCTTTCAGTGCCGAAGAAGAGTCATACTGGTCTCAAAACATTAACTCTTTCTCCACAGATGCTGCCACACCTGCTGAATTTCTCCAGCACATTCTGTTTTTAATTGGTGTGAAACTTTCTTGCTTTTATATTCCATTCCCTGTGCAATAAAACAACATTTCATTTCCCTTCCTCTATGTAGTTCAGCCGTGATCTAAATGAATGGTAGAAAGGTGCAAGGAGGTTAAGGTCTGGTCCTAACTCAAGCAGATAGCAAGTTGCAGAGGCACACTACATTCTAAAACTTTAAAACCTGTTTTCAGTTTGTTCCTGCAATCAGATCGGGATATATTTTGGCAAAAGAAGTGAGGCTGCACTGTCCAAATCAAACCAAATCATTACCATTAGTAAAGATCAATAATCAGAAGAGTACTCTACACAGGAGGCTGTCAATCCAGATCCACCTGATGATACAAAGTTCTGTTCCCATCTTCTCCTAATCATGTTTTCTTCAACATCAATCATGATCTTATCTCCAGAAAATTAAAAGGCTTTTTCAAAATGATCAAAAGAGCAAATTAGAAATTATCGTTTGCTCATGAATGCTTAACATGTTTACATGGTAGGCTTTTAACATGGAAGGTGTTTATTTCCTGCCCTCTGCTCCATAACAGACAGAGGTATTTCACATGAATGTGATGTGTGTTTGTTTGATAGGGTTGCCAATTGTAATTTTTTAATCTAATTTTGAAAAACTGAAAATTTTTGACATTAATGCCAAGTAGCCATCAGTATCTGCGAGGCAAGTTCAGATTTGAACATCATCTGTTTCTCCCTAAGGTTCTGTTTTGTTGACTGCCCTTTCACTCAGGGTGAGCAGTTATACTGCAGTTGCTAACCTTATCACGAAATCACACATCATCTGGGTTCAAGTCCCACTCTAGGATTTGAGCAACAAAAATCATGTTGACCCTCTAGTACTGGATGAGATATTCAACTGAGGCCCTGCTTTTCATTGAAAGGTGATTGAAATAATTCTATGGTGGTATTTTGAAGAAATGCCTGGTACCCTAGCCAAAATTGATCCCTCAATCAAAATCACAAATTGCCTGGGGTATAATAGTGGTAAATGCACAGAAGTACATCAATGACTATGAAATGTTTCAGATATCTGGTAGTTGTGAAAACTGCTGGAATAATATCATTCTGCCTTTTAATATCTTTGCTGGAGCTACTTAATATCTACCTCTTTCATCACAAGCCCACTGGGACTGTATCATCTGTATAATTCACCAAGGGTATTCTAGCAACATCTGCTGGTGCAGACATGGAGTGAATGGACTCATATACTCAAACAAATCTGGGATCTCTCACCCTGTGATCTCTACTACTGAGAAAGGAAAGAGAAGCAAGATTGTCAGCACACCATCTCCTTCTGATTTACCCTATTCCAACATGCATCTATATAGCTGCTCTTTCCTTCATTACTGGGTTGAAATCCTAGAATTTCATCCTGAAACCATTGTGGTGTTGCCAGGATAACAATGGTTTAGTGAGAAGCCACACTGTCACCTTCCCCAGGACAAACAGAGACAAGTAGCTGTAATCTTACCAGCGTCACGTACAATTTGTAAAGCTTGTTTTATCAATATACTCTCAGGTGAGGAAGTCTTGTGATGCAGCATCAGCATCCCTACCTCTGGGCAAGAAACTCCCAGTCCCAATCCCAAGCCAGAAGTGTTCATGACATGGTTCAACAGACTGATAATCAGTCCAGGTATCCTTCTGCTACCTCGTAGAATCATAGAATCCCTAGAGTGTGGAAACAGGTTCTTCGGCCCAACGAGTCCACACTGACTCTCAGAGCATCCCACCCAGACCCATCCCCCTATAACCGACAAATTCTACACATCCCTGAACACTACGGGCAATTTAGCATGGCTAAACCAACTAACCCGCACAATATTCATAGAATCCTTACTATACATTGAGTCTGCACTGACCCTCCAAGCATCCCACACACACCCAACCCCCCACCCTAATTCTGTAACCCTGCATTTCCCAGCTCTGACCCACATAGCCTGCACATCCCTGGACACTACGGGACAATTTAGCATGGCCAATCAACCTAACCTGCACAAACTTTGGACTGTGAGAGGAAACCAGAGCATCCAGAGAAAACGCACACAGACACAGGGAGAATGTGCAAATTTCACACAGTCGCCCAAGGGTGGGATCGAACCCAGGTCCCTGGTGCTGTGAGGCAGCAGTGCTAACCACGGAGGCACCATGCTGCCCATATTCCCCCAAGGCAAAAAAAGTAGTCGGCAGAATCTTGTGGAGGATATGGGAGAGGGTTCTGGCTTGACAGCTGGTAAGAGACCCACAGTGGTTCCACAAGGAAAACGTCCATTGAATTGAATGCTAATCAGGAATTGGGAAGGCCACTTATGGGCTTTTGCCTAGAATTAAGGTGCCATGGGCAGGAGTCCCTGTAGTTGAGCTCTGTTATCAAATCAAGCAGCTCCTGCACTCAGCAGCACCATGCAGGAGGCCATGGCTACTGCCAGAGATCATCTAAGATTATAGAGGACCAAGGATAGGGGAGGGTCTTCTGGTATTGTAGGGGGGCAGGGGGGTGGTGGTGTCACAGGAAGGCGTAGAATGGGTCAGCAGTAAAAATAGGGGGACTTCTCTCAGCAGACATCGTCTGATCAAGGACCCCTCCGCTACCCCCATAGTGGGCAGCAGGTTGACCAGTCAGGTACGCTGCAAGACCATAGGCCTGCTTGCAGCTACTGGTCTAATTCCACCTGGGGCAGCCTAAGGTGCTGAAGTGTTCTTCGACTCACGACCCAGTGGCCTCAATTGGCGACCCAAGTCACCAAGTTGATCATGGACCACTCACCAAAACTTAGTCTTAGCACAGGCAGAAAAGTGCTGAGGTTTGGGTACGTCATCACCTTTCCCCCCTAATTAAGTGACATTCCTGTTTCCAGGTTAATTACCTCCTGCGAAGTGAACCAGTTCCGAGATTGCAACAACTGAAGCTTCACCTGCGATTTGACTGCTAAAGGGACTCAATGCACAGCCAACTGAAAGAACCTCCATCTGACACTGAACTAATAACCCACTAATTCATGTGAACTAACTGAAATCTTTTATTTTAATTAATTTGTCATGTCTAACTTCTTTGCTTTCTCTTTTCTTTTTTGGATGACTGTGTATGTGAGTGTGTGGAATGTGTTGTGAACCATTCCCCGCCCACCATGGTTTTGAATGCAGTTGAAAAAACATACTTTGCTTTAACCCAAAGGAATTTGCTGCAGGTCATTTTTAAATTAGACTCCTTGAACAGGGTATTGGGGAAACACACCATCATGTATTTTTGAAACATTAAGCAAAAAAGGGAAAGAAAACTAAAACTCACCTCTGTCATTGATAGAGGATTGTTTTTATTCATTTGTGGGATGTGGGCATCAAATGGCTGGCTAGCATTTATTGTATTAGTAAAAATAATTCAATGTGGACTTTACCAGTTTCAAAATCTCCCCACCCCTGGGCTCATCCCATGACCAAACCTCCCTCTCATCCCCGCCTCCTTGATCTGACGCAACCTGTCCATCTTCTCTCCCACCTATTTGCTCCTCCCACCTCACTGACCAATCCCCACCACTCCCTACCTGGATTCACCTATCACCATCCCACCTACCATCCGCAGCCCCACCCCTCCTCTCTCTATTTATTTCTGAGCTCCCTTTCCCCTCCCCATTTCTGAAGAAGGGTCCCAACCTGAAACGTCAACTTTCCTGCTCCTCTGATGCTGCCTGGCCTGCTGTGTTCCTCCAGCTCCACACTGTGTTATCTCAATTCATCCCTCCCTCTTGTCCATGACAACATGCAGTTTAAGTTATACAAAACCCATTTTACAATATCTCCTTCTCTTCACCTTGTATAAAGCTTATATTCAAGGATACCTTTGAGTGATTGGTTGTTGATTTGAAATCTTTAGTCAGCTTTTGTTTGCTTCCAGGTTAACTTGTTTGGAAAATGGTACTTGAGCCATTCAGATTTGACAAGCATTTGGTTGTGATCCAGCTGCTCCTCAATCTTCAGCTCTAAAAGAAAATTACGTGACAAAATGCAGGGGCTGGTGGGTGAGTGTGGGAGAGGATGGCAAGTATTTAAGGTAGTGCAGACATTTCAGGCTCTTTGGAGCATAAAAGTGATTTGAGTGTGAGTAACTGAACCTTTGATGGTTCATGGAAGATGTCAGGTAAGGCATATAGTCACATTTGGAAGAGCTGAGATCTGTCATCTTGTCTGCCTTGCTGTGCTACAAGCTTCATTACTCAATGCTTTATACATTTAGCTGCAGGGGCTGCTGAACAAGGAAAGATGTACTTCAGCAAGAATTGAGAGCTGTGGATGTTGTTTATTTTTAATGGTGCGACAAATAAAATTGTCATTTTATATATAAAATAGTCCCATTTTCTGAAGAAAGGTCTAGGCCCGAAATGTCAGCCTTCCTGCTCCTCTGATGCTGCTTGCCCTGCTGTGTTCATCCAGCTCTACACCTTGTTATCTCAGATTCTCCAGCATCTGCAGTTCCTGCTATCTCTGAAATAAAATAGTCAGTTTTGATGCAACCCAACAAACAGACTTCCAGCTAAAGATACCAGACTTACATATTTGGTGAAAGACAATGATTGGGATTTTAGAGTCTCTAAACACCAATCTTACGTTGAGATCAAGGCAAGCCAGTAGCTTTCTGTAATCCCTTGCCTCTAACTAAATAAACTTCATTTGTTGCTTATCCCTAATTGCCCTTAAATTGATGGCTTGCGAGAGCCATTTCAGATGACAGTTAAGATTGAACCACAGTGCTGTGTGTCTGGACTCACATGTAGGCCAGACCAGGTAAGGATGGCAGATTTTCTTCCCATACATGGATTTTTACAACAATCGGTAAAAGGTTCATGGCATCATTGTTGAGATTAGTTTTCAATTCCACAGTCTACTAATTTAATTTAAATTCTTCAGCTGCTCTAGATATGAACCCACCTTCCCAGAAAATCTTTCAACAATTAGTTTATGAGATGTGAATGTTACTGGAAACAGGCACATTATTGTCCATTCCTAAGTGTCCAGAGTGTAGTTAAGAGTCAACCACACAGGTATGGGGCTGGAGTCACATGTAGGCAATCAGGTAAGGACTCCTTCCTTCATTGACATATTGATCCGATTTTTTATGACATTTGATAATAGATACATGGTCTCCATTAGGCTAGCATTTTTCCGGATTGATACTGAATTCAAATTTCACCATCAGCCAAGGTGAGATTCAAACCCATGTCCCCAGAACATGAGCCTGAATTTTTGGATTACTAGTCTGGTCATTTTACCACAACATCACCATCTCCCCTTATTTTGCAAGACTTATAAAACATTGTCACCAGCTTCATAATAATATTACATTTCAGCGGACTCCATCACAGAGCCTGTAACATCCTTTCATTGATGGTACCTGGGTAACTGCACAGAAATAAACAAAGTGAATGTATATGGAGAAATGGAAGGTCAAAGTACTTTACTGACAGTAGAATCATGTTAAAATGCACTAAGAGCTTATTCAAGCCTGTGATCAATCTGCCGTTTACAGATCAACCAATTCAATTGAACTTGCTCAATGGCTCAGCTGTAACATAGCCATAGAAACTGAGGAAGTCCTTGGTTTAGTCTCTAATGATGTTCTCCACTAGGGACGTGTGAGCCAAATGAACTTCAGCACCCCAGTGTAAGGAAGAAAATTAACCAGGGTTTGTGATTGCTACAGGAGACTATTTTCAAGTGTGAATTTTCAGTGAAAGTGAGTTTGGACTTGGCTGTGAAGCTTTCCAAAGTTAAAATGCCTACAGAAACTCAATGGATGGACAAACACAAAGATTGGCACTTGGTTGGGATATTGTGCAGTTGTTGATATCTGTGAATCTTTTTTTTATTCATTTATGGGACATGGGTGTCGCTGGCTGTACAGCATTTATTGCTTGTACCTAGTTGCCCTTGAGAAGGTGGTGTTGAGTTGCCTTCTTGAGCTGCTGCAGTCCATGTGCTGTAGGTAGACCCAAAATGCCATGCGAGAGGGAGTTCCAGGTTTTTAACCCAACAACACTGAAGGAGTAGCTATATGTTTCCAAGTCAGGATGGTGAGTGGCTTGGAGGAAAACTTGCAAGTGGTGGTGTTCCCATTTATCTGCTGGCCCATCCTTCCAAGTTGAAAATAGTCATGGGTTTGGAAGTCCTGTCTAAGGAACCATGATGAAATTCTGCAGTGCAACTTGTAGATAGTACACATGGCTGCTACTGAGCGTCGGTGGTAGAGGGAGTGAATGCTTGAGCTTGTGGTGCCAATCAAATGGGCTACATCGTCCTGGATAGCGTCAAGCTTCTGAAGTGTTGTTAAAGCTACACTCATACAGGCAACTGGGGGGCATTCCATCACACTCCTGACTTGAGACTTCTAGATGGTGGACAGGCTTTGGGAGTCAGGAAGAGTTACTCACTGCCAGATTCGAAGCCTCTGACCTACTCTTGCAGCCACTGTATTTATGTAGCTATTTCAGTTTCTGGTCAATGGTAACCCCCAAGATGTTGAAAGTGGGGGATGCCATTGAATGTCAAGGTACGATCGTTCTCTACCACAGCAAGGCCTTCAGATGAGAAGGGAAGAAATTAGGACTAAAAGATATATTTAAGCTTAATGTATGGCTTCCACCATCACCAGAACCCTTCATTATTATAGCTGCTGCCTTCATTTCCTGAATGTCTAATATTGGTAATCAATTGAATGGAACGAGAATCATAATAGCCTTTTCTCCAACTTAGAAAAAGACAATCTATCCTGGAGAATTGTTATGGGTAGAATCACAGAATTTCACACACAGGAGGTTCTTAGTTACAACCTTGAGCACCTCTGTTCCAGACTTTGATTAGAAAGAGAGAAGCCCTGTCCCACTGTCTTGTGACAGGACAGCTTCCATCTGCCTGGAGGCAGGTTCAATTAATGCATTCACGAGGGCACTGGAAGACCATCATGGAAGCCAGCCTCCAATCCATGGACTCCGTTTACACTTCTCGTTTCTGCACAAAGGCTGTCAACATCATTAATGACCTCTCCCATCCCAACAATGTTCTCCTACAGCCTCTTCCATCAGGTAGAAGATACAGAAGCTTGAACACATGCACCAACAGGTTCAAGAACAGGTAGTTCCCTGCTGTTATTAGATTGATGAATGTTCTCGCTAACTTCAAACAATGTTGATCTCTTTAATGTTGATCTTGCTTCGCACACCTCCTGTGCAGTGTAATCTGTATGCTTCACTTTGTCTGAGCACCCTCTGATCTGTATGTCCTTGCTTACTATGATCTGCCTGTACTGCCGGCAAATAAAGCTTTTCACTGTACTTAGGTACACATGACCACAACAAATCAAATCAAATCCAGTCAAATGATGCCCAAGGGTATGGGGAAAAGACAGGAGATTGGCACTAGGGAATAGAAATGGCATGGGCATGATGGGTGACTAGTCTCCTACTGCACTGTAACAATTCTATAATTCTGTGACCAGTGAGAAGAGGAAGTCAATACCAGATATCAGGAGAAGGTTGTGATGCAGATACAAATTCAATGACCTTACCTGAGTTGTCAAGGTTACTTCTCATATTGATTATTCTCTTCATACACCTCCATTGCCAGCACCATCACTACCTATAGTCTTAGCCTGCATTCTTCATTCACCTACAATCCTTGCATTTCTTCACTCTACCTCCATTTCTTCATAGCCAAACATTCCACATCTTCTACTCTCACTACTAATGAGGTTCACACCACATTGGAAACTATTTGACCCAGAAAGCTCTTCCCAAGGTTAACTCCAGTGTGGTCACTTCTTTCTAACAGGACAGAGGGCACGGCAATGGGAGACAATCGAAGACAATTAGCACTCTCTCTGCTGTGGAAGGACCCAGGAGCTAGGTGTACAGTGCTGCCATGGAATGTTGGTACAGCAGGATATCTTCACACTTTTATCTCTTATTCAGTTCTGAAGGGTCACTGGACTCGAAATGTAACTTTGCTTTCTGTCTACAGATGCTACCAGACCTGCTGAGCTTCTCCATCAATTTCTGTTTTTGTTTCAGATTTCTAGCATGCATAATTCTTCATTTTATCTCTTTTTTTGCACTGCTTGCCTATGACACTCTGCATGGCAAACTGCAGCTACTTTTACCAGCCACTTATCTATCTCCTGTCTTCTCCTTTATGCTTTTGTCCCTCTCCTTACCTTTGGACATTGAAAACCTTGATTTGCCTCTTTCAAACCAAGAATTTGAAAAGCAGCATCACTAGATCCAGTGCTTGTAAGGAACTGCTCAGGGATTCGTGTCAATGCAATGGAATTGGTAAGAGTACAGAAAAGGTTTACTGGATGTTACTGGAACTGCAGGGTTTCAGTTAAAAGGAGAGGCTGGATAGGCTGGGACATTTTACCCTTGTGCATAGGAGGCCCAGGGGTGATGTTATAGCTGCTTATAAAATCATGAGGGACATAGATAATGTGAATTACTAAGTTCTTTTCTCCAGCATAGCAGAGTTCAAAACTAGAGGGTGCAGGTTTAAGGTAAGGGGGGAAAGATTTAAAGGGGACCTGAGGGGCAACTTTATCACACAGATGCTGGTCCGTGTATGTAATGAACTACCAGAGGAAGTGATAGATTCAGGTACAGTTACAAGATTTAAAAAACATTTGGATGGGTACATAGAACAAAGAAAAGAACAAAGAATAATTACAGCACAAGAACAGGCCCTTCGGCCCTCCAAGCCTGCACCGGCATGCTGCCCATCACAACTAAAACCCCCTACCCTTCTGGGGACCATATCCCTCTATTCCCATCCTGTTCATGTATTTATCAAGGCGCCCTTTAAAAGTCACTATAGTATCTGCTTCCACTACCTCCCCCGGCAGTGAGTTCCAGGCACCCACCACCCTCTGTGTAAAAAACTTGCCTCGTACATCACCTTTAAACCTTGCCCCTCGCATCTTAAACCCATGGCCCCTGGTAACTGACTCTTCCACCCTGGGAAAAAGCTTCTGACTTCCAGTCTGTCCATGCTCTTCATAATCTTGTAGACCTCTATCAGGTCGCCCCTCAACATGAATGGGAAATGTTTAGAGGGATATGGGCAAACGCAGACAGATGGGACTAGTTTAGTTTGGGAAACCTGGTTGGCATGGATGGGTCTGTTTCTGTGCTGTATTACTATGTCTCTATGAGTTAACCATGAATGTACAGGGGCATAACTTAACTGGCAGACTGCCACTGTATTTAGCATTTCCTGATGAATCATCCTGCTCCTGTAGCGTGGGCCTTGAAAGCTGCACCTTTCAGCACACTTCATGCATGATATTGGTCCCCGGTGATCTGCCACCTATAGATCTTATCCTCCTGTTTTTTCATGCTAACTGTACTGTTCATTAACCAACACTCCTCAGTTGAGGAGTATTTTATTAAAGGAACAGAGCTGCACACTAACTGGGCTGCCAGGTAAAGATACTGTTTGATACGTGTTAAAACCTACTGGTAATTTCCAACAAAATTTACCTGAAATACAGATGCCCCTTTTTAAAAGAAGTATGATAATAAAAAAAAGCACTTATAAATGATGGTGAGGATTTACAGAATCACGGAATTGTGAAGGCACAGAATGAGGCCATTCAGCCCATTGTACCTGCACCAGCTCTTTGAATGAGCATCATTACCTCTTTATGCTTTATCCCCATATCCCCCTTACACAGTTGCTCATGGGAACTGCCATCATTTACTAGCCTTGAGTTTGTCTACAAACCTTGCATTAAACTCCAATTTGAGTGAAACTTTTTGTAAAAATGGATGAACATTAAATGCAGAATACATCTTCCGTGTCTCATTTAAAAATGCAGAAGTACCTTCATAGTTTATTTTTATGTCTATTAATGGACTGTTACTAAAACCGAAAGCATTTATCTTCTGTAAAATGTTAAGGCTCCTCCTTAAGAATGCTGGGCTCACCTTCAACAAGGCAAGTCTACTTGTCTCAAATGTTTACAAAGGACAGTGTGAGGTAGCCTTATTAGCATTATGATTAGGCTCATTAGCATTGAGTTCAGCTGGGTCAAAGAATTAAAAACAGAACTCTGCCAATGAAAGCGTCAAAGTGTAGATTTTTTTTAGAAGTCTAATTTTACCTGATTCTATGACTTTCATTCATAAACAAAGAATATATTAACATATTTTAGCATATATTTACATGTTAAAAGTGACTGCTTTGCATTGGAGTTGGCTCTAAATTGGTTGGTGATGGGAGATTGAAATTAAACTGACCCCACTAAAGCAGATTCAGCAAGTCCCATACACAAACAAAATAGAAATTGCTGGTAAAGCTCAGCAGGTCTAGCAGCATCTGTGGAGAGAAATCAGAGTTAACATTTCAGGTCTTTTCTTGGAACTCCCAAATAAATCCAATAAATCTCATGCCCTCTGCATATTGCTAAAGAGACTCATCCATTTCCTTGTGGAATATGGCTTTACAATGAAGGTATGGAGAGAGATGCAATGGTTTTTCTTGAAGTTCCTCCCAGGCATTTCCTTGTACTCTATGGGTTATTTCCAGCATCACATGCTGAAACAAGCATCAACTGTGCTTGGAGGACCATTAGCTTTGTGAAAGATGCTCTTTAGTCTGCCTGAAACTTGGTCTTCCAGTGCAAGGAGTGATCCTTAGATTAGTCCTGACAGTCACTTTCCAAGATAGTAGGAACTGCAGGTGCTGGAGAATCCGAGATAACAAGGTGCAGGGCTGGATGAACACAGCAGGCCAAGCAGCATC
>NC_063333.1:23470680-23492175 GCF_021869965.1 Rhincodon typus
CAGGCCAAGCAGCATCAAGGGAGCAGGAAAGCTCTGAAGAAGGGTCCTGACCCAAAACGTCAGCTTTCCTGCTCCTCTGATGCTACCTGGCCTGCTGTGTTCCTCCAGCTCCACACTGTGTTTTCTTAAACAAGATAATATAGTTTTAAAAAAAGATAAAGATAGAATTTCTCTCTTCTTAACTTCTGGCATTACATTAGTTTTAGTAATAGCATAGTGTGAACTATGAGAGCTGGGTCTCTTGATTATCAGAATGTCAGTGTAAAGATGTGTGGTTCTGATGTTTCACCGTTAAAGCCTCCTGCACAAACACTGGCTTTAAGGGAAGAAGTAAATTATAATAGATTGAAATGTAATACAGTCCATGAAAAACAGTTGGATAATAACAAGGAAAATCATTAGTGATAAAATTTCAAGCACCCAGCTTTAGCATTGGGTTTGATAGATTGTCATCTTCAATATTTTCAAATGTCTCGCTTTTCAGAAATTCTACTGTTACCAGTGTCCTCTATAATGCAGTCTGACTAAAGTGTCTTTTAAATTGTGCTCACTAAGTCTATTGTGCCTTCCTGTATTAGGTTGAAATGAATCCATTGACAAGTTAATTCTATTGATCCGTCATCTAACAACATTTTGCCTCTGTGCTAAAAGAGATCAGTAGAGTTTTACTTCTACAACTTCCGTCTTACAAATGTTTCTTTATGCTTGACTTTTCAGAGATCAGGATTTATACTGAAGACCGCTTGCCTGTGCCGGTTTCCTTTTGTAATGGTATTGATCAGTCTTGTTGCACAAAACCAGGCTTTGTTGGTGGTTTGTGATACTTCAATGTCTTCTCTGCTTTGAGTATTGCAGTAGATGGTTTTGCGCTATGTGGTTTCTCTGTTGTATTGATTTTTGTTTCTATGGACCATTCCCTTGGGTTGCATCATACTATTTATTAGCTCCTGTTAGCCATTTACTTGATCTTGTGCAGTTTATTTGCTTAATGGGCTCAGCAAGTAAGGGGTTCATCGCATTGTGGAAAAAGTGGACTACATAGAAACCAATGAAGCTATTCACAAAGTGTACATTAAAGGAATAAACCATACAGCTTCAGATTTCTATGGAGATTGATGTTAGTGGTGCAATGAACAAGAAAAATTGCGCTATTGCTAAGCAACAGATGCAGAAAGCATAAATAGAACAATGTGAAAGTTTGAATATTTGCTTTCAGATTCAAGGAGGGTATGGACACATAGTCAGCAGAGGAACAGCATCGCTTATTAATACATCTTCATATTACTGTTTTCATTAACAATAAACATTGATGATTGTCAAGATTAGTGTGGTTCCATAAACATTGAACATTGTGGTCTATCAGTACTCCAGCAACCTAAGCTTGTGGACCAACCACACTATAGAAATGAGGGAAACAAGGATGGGGAAAAAAAAACATATAGAGGTGCATTTGGAAATGAAAACTAACATCTGTTATAAAGCAAGGATATTTTGATTAATTAAAAACAGAATCAAATTCTTTGAAGCAAATATAACACATTACCAGTCTTCAGCTCCATCCTGAGCATATCTTACGGGTTCTAAGGGCCAGTTTATTATTACCCTCTATTTTTCATGGCCCAAAATTCGTTAGCTTTTGGGTTGTTACTGGTCTGCATTTTCAGCCTACTTGACAGTATAGAAGCAGTTAATTCATGTGACTGACGAACATTGCAGTAAAATTGCATGTTGCTCATCTTAACCCACTGGCCAGTCGTCCTTCAATCAACCTGTTTACACAGCGGCACTAAATGTCAATATTGTAAGTTAAGAATTAGCGAGGTGCATCAATAAACCGGCAAACTATAAAAATCCTGAAGCATGGAATTGATTATTTAATGAGATGCAGATGCACTCAAAAACATACTTCCAGCAAATATCTATCAGAAAGGAAACGCTTTTCGCCTTTCCTCAGAGATGACAATTGGTTTATTTTCTTCAAAACCCCTGCCTTTTTGGCGACCATCCCTACATATAACTAATATGTGTGAAAACATTACAGTCACGTTATGGTGATATTTCTGAACTAGTATTTCTGGTAGCCTGAATAAATATTCCAGGGGAATCTGAAGTCAATATTTGCAATGTCAGAATGATAACTTCAATTCATATTGAAATAATGTATCTGGGAATAGAAAGTTTTCTTGTGGTGCCGTGGTAGCATCCTTACCTTTGGGCCAGAAGGTCCAAGTTCAAATCCTATGCCAGAATTTGTTAGTCATGGAAGATGAATTAAATCATGGCCAAACAGGTTGATTATCAGCCTGTTAGAAACTCCTGGTACTGCCTAGTGGTGGGCAGTAAGAGAGGTAAAGTTTCCTGGTCAGCAATGGTTAATTACTACAGCACTTTGTCAATAAATGTGGACCAATCTAATAAAAATTTGTGGATCAACCATACCATAGAAATGAGGGAAACAAGGATGGGAGACGAAACATATATAGGTGTTTTTGGGAATGAAAACTAACATCTGTTAACATTTTTGGAACCATCTAAATGTTTCATTAATGCCTCTCAGGAAGGGATGCTAACTGTTTTTGCCCAGTTTGTCCTAATAGTGACTCCAATCCCATATCAACACAGTTGATTCTTGACTACTGCTTAAATGTAGGAACTGTGACATCTAAAGAAATACCACCCATGCCAGTGTTATCCACCTCCCTGAGAATTAATTTAATAAAGTCACAGAGTCATAGTGATACAACACGGAAGCAGACCCTTCGGTCAAATCATTCCATGGCAAACATAATCCCAAACTAAACTAGTCCTACCTGCTTGCTCCTGCCCCAAATCCCTCCAAACCTTTCCTATTCATGTACTTATCCAAATGTCTTTTAAACGTTATGATTGTACCCGCAGCTGCCACTTCCTCAGGAAGTTCGTCCCACACATGAACCACTCCCTGTGTAAAAAAAATAGCCACTCATATCTTTTTTAAGTCTTCCTCCTCTCGCTTTGAAAATGTTCCTCCTAGTCTTGAAATACCCCATCCTAGGGAAAAGACAACTACCATTAAGTGAAAATTTGACAGGTACTTTTGGGGAAAGTTTTGTATAAATTTTATGATTTCAGTAAATTCTAGAATTATTTTAATCCTTAATCTCAGACAGAATATATTGAGACAGGTTAAAGCACTCTAAGCGAGGAACCATATCAGATATACTGAAAAGTCACATTCTAAGAATCACAGTGATCTGAAAGTGTTTCATTGTTTAAAGTATTTTGAAATATTTTGGCATAATAGGCAGTATATATATTTTTTTCAATGAATTGTTAGTGACAACTATTAATATCAGAATATTAAAACAATAATAGACAACCTTTCTGTCCTGAATATTTTTAAAATTTACCGAATACCAATAGTAATTTAGTTGTACAGAATTTGAGTATTGCTGAAAAGACATTTTTTTCCAAGCTTTTCACCTTTCACTCATTAGGGAAGTGAGGTACAGGGTATATTGGAGTACAAGTGGAGCTTTTGAAACCAATTTTTTGGGCTAAGTGGTTGACTAACTGGGCACTGCTGATTGACACTAGCTTGATTGCTTGCAAACATGGAGGAGAATCTGTATTACTACAAAAATGGCTGTGGAAGCCCAAATTGGAAATTGTGCCCCAAACAGCGGCACTTCAGAGGGAGAGTATGGAAGAGGGTTCCAACTTGCACAAGCATTGTCGGTGGAGGCAGCTACACATGTTCAAGTGCTGCTGCATCAGTCAGTTTTGATTTGTACTCGTAAAATTTCCAGAACACAACTTGTGCACCTCAGACCTGGTTGCAGAACATCTAAAGCTGCTTTGTCCTTTGTAGGGGTGGGATCCTGCTTTGCAAAGGTAAGGTACCTTTTGGGAAATGATTGCAGGACACCTTTGGGAAAGGTCATCTGTCCTTTCTGAAAGATAAGCTGTAGTTTGGGAGGGACAAAGTGCTACTTTGGATTGTTAAAGGTAGACATGAATATGTGTAAAAGATACAAATTCATTGGAACTACCAAACCCATTGTGCCTAACAAAGCGAACTGTCAAACTGAACTGTCATTAGAGTTCTCAAAAAGAACTGTGGAAAAAAGCTGCCAAAAGGAGCTATCAGTCGGAGTTGTCCGTAGACTTGTTAAGGCATTTAAAAATCCTGCTGCTTAAATTTCTGAGAAAAACTCTGCTTAAAAAAATCATCAGTTCTTGCCATTTCGCTTTGTCTGTTGGCATAAGCTGAAAAGCTTTCATTACAGCGTTAATATTGCACAACTGATTTCACAATTTTCATTATCACATTGAAGAAGATTGTCATTTCACAATTTGGTTGGCAGCTTTAAGCTGCAGAGCTGGGCTGACATGTGGCAAATGGAGTTTAATGTGGAAAAGTGTGAGGTGATTCACTTTGGAAGGAGTAACAGGAATACAGAGTATTGGGCTAATGGTAAGATTCTTGGAAGTGTGGATGAGCAGAGAGATCTCGGTGTCCATGTGCATAGATCACTGAAAGTTGCCACCCAGGTTGATAGGGTTGTTAAGAAGGCGTACGGTGTGTTAGGTTTCATTGGTAGAGGGATTGAGTTTTAGAGTCATGAGGTCATGTTGCAGCTATACAAAACTCTGGTGCGGCCGCACTTGGAGTATTGCGTACAGTTCTGGTCACCGCATTATAGGAAGGATGTGGAAGCATTGGAAAGGGTGCAGAGGAGATTTACCAGGATGTTGCCTGGTATGGAGGGAAGGTCGTACGAGGAAAGGTTGAGGGACTTGAGGCTGTTCTCGTTAGAGAGAAGCAGGTTAAGAGGTGACTTAATAGAGACATACAAGATGATCAGAGGATTAGATAGGGTGGACAGTGGGAGCCTTTTTCCTCGGATGGCTAGCACGAGGGGACACAGCTTTAAATTGAGGGGTGATAGATATAGGACAGATGTCAGAGGTAGGTTCTTTACTCAGAGAGTAGTAAGGGCGTGGAATGCCCTGCTTGCAAAAGTAGTAGACTCGCCAACTTTAAGGGCATTTAAATGGTCACTGGATAAACATATGGATGATAATGGAATAGTGTTGGTTAGATAGGCTTCAGATTGGTTTCACAGGTTGGCGCAACATCGAGGGCCGAAGGGCCTGTACTGCGCTGTAATGTTCTGTGTTCTATGTTTAAGTGGCTGTAAGTATTTTGAGATGGTTCTATCAATGCTGAAGCTTGTTATGATAAGGGATAAAATGATGTAAATGGTAATTAATGTTTCAGGGATAGTAGGCACTGCAGATGCTGGAGAATCTGAGATAACAAGGTGTAGAGCTGGATGAACACAGCAGGCCAAGCAGCATCAGAGGAGCAGGAAAGCTGACGTATCAGGCCTGGACCCTTCTTCAGAAATGGGGGAGGGGAAGGGGGTTCTGAAATAAATAGGGAGAGAGGGGGAGGCGGATAGAAGATGGATAGAGGAGAAGATAGGTGGAGAGGAGACAGACAGGTCAAAGAGGCGGGGATGGAGCCAGTAAAGGTGAGTGTAGGTGGGGAGGTAGGGAGGAGATAGGTCAGTCCAGGGAGGACGGACAGGTCAAGGGGGTGGGATGAGGTTGGTAGGTAGGAGATGGGGGTGGGGCTTGAGGTGGGAGGAGGGGATAGGTGGGAGGAAGGACAGGTTATGGAGGCGGGGACAAGCTGGGCTGATTTTGGGATGCGGTAGGGGGAGGGGAGATTTTGCCCCTACCGCATCCCAAAACCAGTTACAGGATATGGGGTATATGTGTTGTCGTGAGTTAGAGTCAGCATGAACAGTGTATGAGGTGTAAGGGGTATCATGAGTGAGTACTTGCTTTTGTTTTTTAAACATTCCTTGAAAAACAAATGCCTGTGCACCAAGGCAGATCTTCCACCAAGCTTGTCTCTGTGGTCAATCACCATGACTTTTAATTTTAATGTTAATGAACATTTTAATTCTCACCCCCCCACCCCGTCCGCACGCTATAAGTTCTGTAGCACTTTCTTCCAGGTCAGGTTTGCGGAACTGACGTTTCATTTTGACTCTGTTCTCCTGAACTAGGAGTAGGCCAGAGCCTCCCTGGTTGCTGGCCATGGTCCTGAATTCAACAAGGTACTGCGGTTCCACTGGAGGAACAAATTACTGCAGATGCTGGAATCTGTACTGCAAACAACAAATGCTAGAGATCACAGAGGGTCAGACAGCATCCATGGACAGAGACCAAGCTAACGTTTCGAGTCTAAATGACTCTTCATCAGAGCTGAAGTGAAGTGTGGAGGGGACAGCATCCATGGTATAGTTTGGGGGTTGGGGCTTTTGGTGTAGTGGGTGTAGGGTGCTTTTGGAGAAAAGGCATTGATGGATCACTTAATCTGAGCTATCAACACCTTTTCTCCACCAGCACTCTCTACACCCCCACCATACCCCCACCTTCCCCAAACCATAGCATGGATGCTGTCTCCTCCACAATTCACTTCAGTTCTGATGACGAGTCATCTACAGTTGAAACGTTAGCTTGTTCTCTCTCCATGGATACTGCTGTGATCTCCAGCATTTGTTGTTTGTAGTGCGGTTCCAGTATATTTATTTCCAACAGTTAAAATGCAATGCTGAAAAACACTTATTGAGCCGTTCCCATCAACCCTGCTCCCAAAACTTGCAGAAAGTATTTGAAAAATGATTGGCTCTTGAGCCAGAAGTTCATGGAACGGAGGTGACTTTTACACAGGATGGACTCAGGTGCATACGATTGTAAGTCTTGAAGCCTATCAGTGATTTAATTTCCCTTTATTCTTTCATGGGACATGAAAGCCTAAGGTTTGTTGCCCATTCCTTGTTGCCCTTGGAATGATTGGCTTCCTGGGCCATTTTAAAGAGTAGTTAAGAATCATCCATATTGCTACAGATGTGGAGTCAGGCAGATGGGTGAGGATGGCAGATTTTCTTCCCTAAAGGTCATTAATGAGCCAGATGGGTTTGCATAACAATTGATAATAGATTCACAGTCGCTGTTACTGAAACTAGCTGTTTGATGCCAGATTTAGTAATTGAATTGAAATTGCAACAGCTGCTGTACTGGCTTTTAACCGATGTCCTTTGGATGACCAGTCCAGTGATACATCATCTTCTTCCATTGAACAGCCACAATCATACATACAAAATGCACATTTAAAGCTTTCTTTGAAATTAAACAACATTTTTATGTTGCTGGCTTTTAAAGTATTTGTCTAAATGCATAACAAACTGCAAAAACAGCTGAAAGCCAAAGGCTCATTGAGCTTGATTTAGATTCATAGCAACTTGATCTGCATTTGGAGCAAGAATCCTTTAGTTCAATAACAAGTTACGAGACAATGTCCATGCGTATTTTCTTCTTCTAAGTTATGCCCCTAAACCTGATGATTCCAATTTTGCTGTCATAGAGAGAAGTGATTCATCAACCCTCACATTACTTAGTGAGCCAAATGGCAAGAGGATATTCATCTCCTTCCATGTCACAGGTCAGCAATAGAACTGATAGAAAACCTCAACATGTAATAGCAAAAGTCTCCCTGATCAGGAGTTCTGCGAGATTTATATCTACTCTCACATGTGCTCAATACTCTTTAAAATATGCTCCTGAACCAACATTGCAATTTGAATTTAAATTGGAATCAACACACAGATCCACTCAAATGCCTTTTCTCTTTTATCTGCTATTTATGTGCTTATATTTCAGGCTGGAAATTGTGATTGTTTGTAAATCTGTTATTTAAAGAAAATGCCCCAGAAACAAAAAGAATGAAGACATTGGTCACTGGCGTAACATGGGCGACTGAACTGTTGAACTTTCTGTGGAAGATGTCACAGGTAGCTCATTGTAGATTTTTAAGTGAAAATAATGAGAAGGAACCAAATTGTAGCAGACCAACTCAACCATCACATAAATGCCCACTTATTACCGCCCTTCAAAAAAATATAAACACACAGTGGTGGAATTTCACTAGGGTATGCATTTTTTTGCCATAAACATTTTTCTGATGATAACATTTTATCTTGTGTTAATTGAACTTTACATTTACCCTCTTAACTGTATCAGTGAATAATTTTAAATGCAATTCTTCAAAAGTTATGTTTCAAAAATTCTGCTCAAATACTTCGTTTCATAGTGGATTTTGCCATTGGTAATATACAAATTAATTCAAGCTCAAACTTAAGAGAATTAAAACACTTCAAGAATGGGCATTATTTTGGAAGTAATTTTCACCCAGATTTTCAATACTGCTTCAAAAAGAAAATTCACTCTAGAAATATTATAAAGATGAATTGCATTTATCATTCTGAAATAGGTATTATAAATACTTGGAGTCTTCCAAAGAAATCATAACTGATGTCTGTGTGTTATTTTGGGCAAGGGATTAAATTGTTTTTTTTAATTTTTCACTTTTTAAGGTCACGGTATTTAATGAAAGGGAATATCGGCTACAATCAATGAAATTAAACACATGATCCAGCTGGAAACACAAGGGTTTATTTGGACTTTGATTAGATTTAAATGGTCAGAATTTGATAATCACCCTCCAAATCCAAAACTACTATCTGAATACTGACAATATGCATTATGCATAGCAAGGGAGTAAAGGTTTTCTTCCACCCTCTATACAGTATCAATAAAACACACTATCAGGCCATGGAGCACTTGGCATTCAGAGCGAATCAAGAATGCCTAACATGTCAAAAAGGTGAAACATCAATGACTTCTCCTCAGAAGGAAAGGTCCATTATTTTGAGAGTTGTCAGCATTATGGATACATTACTGTAGAGTATGTATTTAAATCCCTACTCCAATTAAAACTACTGGGAATTAGTAATAGTATCGTACTGCACAGATGATGCTATATGGTTCACTGTATCTTTACCAGTTCTTTGAAACAACTATCCATTTAGTCCTAGTCCTCTGCTCTACCCCATAACGCTGTAAATCTTTTCTGATTACATTTTAGTTCAAGTACCCTTTTAATGCCATGATATTTATTGTCGCTTAGTAGTACACAACTTGAGTGTTGCTGAAAGAAGACACATTTTCCTGAAACTTTTCATCTTCCATTCATTAGGACTATTTACATGAATGCCAATTCATGGGGAAAACCAACATCTACACGACATGAGAGGAGAGTGCAGATTGGTTGGTTAGTGAACACTGATTAATAGAGGCATTGTAATGGGGAATGTTCATTATCTATTAATGTAGATTGACAGTTAACAGCCAAGCTTTGTGAAATTTTAAGCCAGCTAGCTTGTCTCAGATTGAGCACGGCATTGCCCTGAGAAATGAACCAGTGACTGCTCAGACCGGACCCGAAACGTTAATTCTGATTTCTTCTTCACAGGTGCTGCTGGAATTGCTGAGCTTTTCCAGCAACATTGTTTTTGTGTACTGCTCTCACCTACTTTGTTGAGTTGAAATAGAGACAGTGCAGCTCCATGTTCTTGCTGTCTTCAAAGAACAGGGTCTTGTGAGTAATGTACGTAGCTTGCAGTACATGCCCACCAATCAGCACTTTCCTCTCATGCAGTACAAATGTTAAGTTTCCCCTTCAACCTCCCCTTGAATCTTGCAAAATGTCCTGATAAATGCAAGACCAAAAATCTTCGACAAAATGTGTCTTTTACAATATGATATTTTTAAAGCATGGCCAGTCAACCCTGCTGGTCCTGTAGGAATTATTTATTATAAGTTTGGAATCTCACTTTTTTCCAATTTTAATTGTTGTTGGAGAGTTTAATCATGTAAAATTTAAAATAGAAATACATTCTTGACTCTTCCATCTCTCCGAAAGCAATATATTTTTTCTGATTTAATGTTGAATTCACCCAATGTAATTTACATTTCCTTCTTAGTCCTTATGCTGTTAACTTCACAATCCTACTGATTGGCAAAGGAGACGCCTTTGCTTGCCCTGTTCATTTAGACTTAGATGCTCAGTTTTCCTCACTGACCAAATATCAAATTGCACTTTTAGCAACTTGCTATTAGTAACTTATTGTACAACTTGATATTAACAGGGGCTTGAGCACATTTGTGGCTACATCTGGATGTGGCCTGGGCTGGACAGTTTTAGTTATGAAGAGAGATTGCATTGACTGAGATTGTTTTCCTTGGATCAAAGAACACGGATGGGGACATGATTGAAATGTTTAAAGTTATGAGGGCTCTTAATAGGATAGACAGTGAGGAACTTTTCCCCTTGGTGGACTGATCAGTGACCAGGAGACATAGACTTAAGGTAAGGGGCAGAAGGTTTTTAGAGAGTGTGAGGAAAAATGTTTTCACCCAGGTGGTGGTGGGAATGTGGGGCTCACTGTCTCTAGGGGTGGTAGATGCAGAACACATTGCAAAGTTTAAGAAGTATTTTGACATGCATTTGTGATGCCAAGGCTTACAAGGCTGTTGGCCAAGTGCTGGAAAATGGGATTAGAATAGTTTGGTGGTTCTTTTTTGACTGATGTAGACTTGATGAGACAACGGGCCTTTTTCTGTGCTGTCTACCTCTACAACATTCTAAATCTCAACAAATACAAGTAGATTCACCCCACAAGCACTCGCAAGAGCAACGTGTCAGGACTATAGCTTCATCAGCATGCAGCTAGCAAACCGAATTTTAACCACCTCTGATTTAACGGTTTGCACTCTGTCCAGCAGATTCTGGGTGCCTTCTGTTTCTCAAGATCCTTAGGAGAATTTACAAGATGATCACAGCAACACTAGTTGTTACAGTTAGGTCAGATTTAAGTTTAAAATTCCCTGTGGAGATAAGTAGCATTTAAATAAAATGATAACAAAAATAACTTGGCCCATTCCTCTATAATAAAGACATACTTTATTAAGGTATAAATTGCATTGGCACATACAGTAATGAGGGCCACCAACTCATCCTTTTAGGGAGTAAGATTCAAATATATAGAATAGCAAAACACCCCAGCACAACTGATCCACAGATCACTCCCTATTACATCTGTATTCTCCAGTGTTATCTTAACAGGCAAAAGAACTTGGAGCTGAGCCATATTTTCGCAAGTATTACTGATTCTGATAACAATTTTATTCTTCTGGCTCAGGTCCAAGTTTGCAGGCCTAAGGGTCAGGTTTGCATTGAACTGAATTGAATATCCAGACAATGTTTGCTCATCTGTGCTGCTGGATGCATGCTGCCACAGGGACCTTGTTTGAATGTACTGTTGAAGGATAGCTGTGACAGATAGCATGTAAAACAAAGACACACAGCACTTAGGTCTATTAAGCATAAAGGACTTTGCCCTATTTTGCTGTTCATAAGACAAGTTCAGGTCAAGAGTAACCAGTCTGCCAGTGTCAGCTGGGACCATAGATACATCCTCTGTTCTGACACAGAAGCTGAAACAACTCCCTGCCCTCCTTCCAGAACCCCAGGGAAAAATGAATGGCTACAAATTGCTTTAATTCTTTCTATTCCTTTCTTCCAACCCCTCCTCCTACCTTTCTTTTCCCTGCCACCCCTCCATTTCTATTCGTCTCTCCAACCTGTCATCCTATTCCTTCCTCCTACCGCCCTCTTTCTGTTCTTCTCTCTAATCCCTCCTCCTACCTATCCTTTTTCTGCATCCCATCTCCGTTCCTCTCTCCAACCCTCCTTGTATGTTTTCGTACACCCACCCACTTGCCGATCAACCACTTGATCAAGTGAGTCACAGAGAGGGCACACCAAAGGTAACAGTCCTCACTTCTACAAAAATCTTCAAATTGTATTTTTGTAAAGTTTTTAACATTTAGCAGGGGCTTGTCAAACAGAATCTGAGACTGACCCACGTAAGGAGAAATTAGGACAATTTATTCTGACTATTCTAAGGATCCTCCTTACGAAGGAAACAGAGGAGGTGAGGCAGGATTCAGAAGATCTAGCAACAGCGAGGAAAAAGGAATAGTAATGAAAGGCTATCAGTCTGAAATGTTAAACAACAACAGAAAGTGCTGGAGAAACTCAGCAGGTCTGATGGCAGCTGTACAGAAATAAGATCCCTCAGATGCTACTAGATCTGCTGTGTTTCTCTAGAACTTTCCTCATTTGTTTCAGACTCCAGCATCTGCAATTCTTTGTTTTTATTTTATTGTGAAAGGTTAATGCTGTTTCTCTCTCTCTCACATGCTTCCAGACCTGCTGAGTGTTTCTAGGATTCTATGATTCTATGATTCTATTTCAATTTTCCAGCAACTGCATTTGTTGCACTTATAAAAATGATAAAACATGAAGAAGTGCAACCAAATGCAATTTTCTTTCTTTATTCTTTCATGGGAAGTGTGCATTGCTAGCAATGCCAGCATATGTTGCCTATCTCTAATTGGCGTTGAACTGAGTAGCTTGCTAGGCTATTTCAGAAGGCAGTTAAAGAGTCCATTACATTGCTGTGGATGTGGTCTCACATATAGATCAGACCAGCTAAGGATGGCAGATTTCCTTGTTTGAAAGTCATCAGGGCACCAGATGTGTTTTCACAACAATCAATGATAGTTGTCATGTTCACTATCTCTGAGATTTCAGATTTGTCAACAGGATTTAAATTCCACTAACTGACATGATGGGATTTGTGCCTGACATACTATTTTCTTTCCTGATTGTTTGCTGTACTGCATATTAACTTTTGTAGTTCCTTGTGCAAGTACCTCCTGGTCCCTCTGAATATCATAATTTACAAGTTTCATCCCTTAAAAAAGACTCAGCTTTTCTATTCTTATGATCACCTTCAACTCTATTCACCATCTTGTTACCTACTAAGTTTCCTCTCCATCTCTTTGCAAATTCTTTGTGACCTCCTCATAGCTTGCATTCCCATCTAGATTTGTATTGTCACCAAACTTACATATATTACTCTCTGCCTCTTCATCTAAGTCATTCACACAGATGGTAAATTACTGCATACCAAGCAGTGATCCTTGTGGCACTACATGAGTCAATGTTGGTCAACTTGCATATATCTCATTTATCATTCCTTTCTGTTTCCTATCTACTAAACCTTTATCCATGCTAATACATCATCCTGCCCCAACCCACCTCCTTCTCTTGTGCATTGTCTTATCTCTGCTGTTTGTGATATATATAAATTACTTTGATGAAAATGTAGATGGGTGGGTTAGTAAGTTTGCAAATGATACAAAGATCAGTGGAAGTGTAGATAATGCAGAAGGTTGTCAAAGGATACAGTGGGATATAGATCAGTTGCAGATAAGGGTGCAGAAATGGCAGATGGAGTTTAATCTGGGTAAGTGTGAGGTGCTGCATTTTGGGAGATCAAATGTTAAGGAAAAGTGTACAATTAATGGCAGGACCCTGAACAGCAGTGATGTACAGAGGGATCTTGGGGTTCAAGTCCATACCTCCCTGAAAGAGGCCATGCAAGTGGGTAGGGTGGCAAAGAAGGCGTATGGTATGCTTGCCTTTATTGGCCAGGGAATTGAGTACAAGCATGTTGCAGCCTTATAAGACCTTGGTCAGGCCACATTTAGAGTATTGTGTTCAGTTCTGGTCATCACATTACAGGAAGGATGTGGAGGCTTTGGAGAAGGTGCAGAAGACATTTACCAGAATGCTGCCTGGATTAAAGGGTATGAGCTATGTGGAGATGCTAGAAAAACTCAGCTTGTTTTCTCTTGAGCATGGAGGCTGGAGGGAGAAAGTTCAAAGCAGATGTGAGGGGCAAGTTTTTTACACAGACAGTGGTAGGAGTCCAGAATGCACTGCCAGGGGTAGTAGCGGAGGCAGATACAATAGGGGCGTTTAAGAGGCTTTTAGATAAGCATATGAATATGCAAGAAATGGAGGGATATGGACGAAGGGTGGGCAGAAGGGATCGATTTAATTTGTGTCATGTTCGGCACGACATTGTGGACCGAAGGGCCCGTTCCTGTGCTGTACTGTTCTATGTTCTATTAATCTTTTGTATGAGACATTCTTTTTTGAAATCCAAGTTTTCTACATCTCCTGGTCCCCCCTCATTTATGTTACAAGTTGCATTCTCAAAAAACTCTAACAGTGTTTCAAACAGGATTTCCCTTTCTTAAAATCAGGTCTAATCATACTATGCTTTTCAAAGTGCATTGCTAGACTTCCATAGAAATAGATCCTGGCTCTTTCCCAATGAGTGAGGTCAGTCTAAATGGCTTATATCTCACTATATTCTCTCCCTCCTTTCTTGAATAGCAATGTGACTTTTGGTATCTTCAAATCAGCTGGAACCATCACAGAATCTAAGGATTGTTGGAAAATCTTATCCAGTGCATCCACTACTTGTGCAGTAAACCTAAGGTTGTAGAACATCAGGTCCTGGGGATCTTTCAGATTTTAATCCTTGAGTTTCTCCAGTACTTTTTCTCTGTTTCATTCTGTTTAGCAATAAGGTGAATAGCTATTTCTTGGATGTAACTTATGTCTTCTACTGTCAAAATACACACAAAATATCTGCTCAATATCTCTGCTATTATTGATTCATCACAATAATTTTTCTTGTCTTCACTTCGAAGGGACCAAGGTTTAATTTGGCTACTTCAATTTTTTTATATAAACTTGCAAAAGATCTTACGATCTGTTTATTCTCATCCTGGCTAGTTTAATCTTGTATTTTTTTCCACATTTTAATCAACATTTTGGCGGCTTTTTCTGATTTCTAAAACATTTCCAATCTTTAGAGAGATTATGATTCTTTACAAATTACAGATTTCTTTCTTTAAATCTATTTTACTCTTAGTAACTCCTCAGGAAGCCATGGCTTGCTCACTAAGCCTTTGTATTTTTATTCAAAAGTAATCTATTTTTATTGAACATTTTGTATCACCTCGTTTAATGTTCACCATTGTTTATTTGCCTCCATTACTGTTAGTTTCTTTACTCATAGACTCATGGAGATGTACAACGTGGAAACAGACCTTTTGATCCTACTTGTCTGTGCCATCCAGATATCCTAAATAAATCTAGTCCCATTTGCCAGCATTTGGCCCATATCCCTCTAAACCCTTCTTACTCATGTACCCATCCAGATGCGTTTAAAATGTTGTAATTGTACCAGCCTCCACCACTTCCTCTGGAAGCTCATTCCATACACGTACCACCTTCTGCTTGAAAAAGTTGTCCTTAGGTCCCTTTTAAATCTTTCCCCTCACACCTTAAATGTATGCCCTCTAGTTTTGGACTCTCCTACGCTGAGGAAAACAAACCTTCAAAACATTTGCCAGTTTTCCCCTTAATCCCAGATGATTGACTTTTTAAAAGATTCTTAATTGTGATTGGGGTATCAAAGATATTGGGTTTGTAGAAATTCATGGCCTTGTTCATTGAGATACAGTGGATCTAACCATTACTATCCGACTCAGTTGGAAGCTGGCTCAGTGTCACATGGGAACCTCGAGGGGAATACCAAAGCAAGGACATCACCAATGAGAAAAATGGGATTACTATGAGAAAGCAGAAAATGACTTGATAAAATTAACTTCAGAGAGGGTCTGAAATTCAGCAAAGGAAAAAAGGGCCAAATGGCCTCTTCCTTTACTAACATTTCTACATTACTTCATTATTATTGGCAGGAGATGTTTATATGTGTAGATGTGTTTCATGGATGACTATCTTTTTCACATCTGATGGTGGATCATCCATTTGCCTTTGCCATCTCTGAAAGCTATTAAAAGGGTTTTCCATCTAACATTCTGCTTGTGTCCCAGCAGAACTCATTCAGCGGGGTCAACTATGTCAAAATAAAATTAAAACCTGAAATTCTGACGTACATCAAAAGCATTAAGTTGGGCCGTGATTTCCCCTCCCTGGGGGTGGTGAGGGTGTAGAGGGAAAGGCAAATAGTTGGCTTTTTAGTCCTCCAGAGAGACTTAAAAGCCCCTTCCCACCACCTTAGTAATTATGTTCTGGGTGAGAAGGTTATTTGGTGATTTTTTTTTCATAGAATCCCTACAGTGTGGAAACAGGCCCTTCGCCCAACAAGTCCACACCGATTCTTGGAACATCCCACCCAGACCCATATAACCCAGCCAATGTACGCATCCCTGAACACTATGGGCACCAAACCAGCACATCTTTGGACTGTGGGAGAAAACCAGAGCACCCGGAGGAAACCCACGCAGACAAAGGGAGAATGTGCAAACTCCACACAGACAGTTCCCCGAGGCTGGAATCGAACCCAGGTCCCTGGTGCTGTGAGGCAGCAGTGCTATCCACTGAGCCTCTGTGCTGCCCTTTTAATGAAGGAATATTCTTAACCCATTACCAACTAAGACTCTGAAGTGGCCAATTAAAAGAAAATTAAGGGCCTCAAACAGCAGGCGAGAAAAATGTCTGCTTTTCTGACAGGGAACTGTGGGCTGTCTGACTTTTGGGTTAGGGAGTGTCTCAATTTACCCCAATATGGGGGAGGGGAAGAGCAGTTGCCCCTGAAAGCAACTCCTTTGCCTTTGCTGATAATCTCTCTTTCACGTTACCCTTACCTACCAAACAATATACTTAACCTACCTTCAAGTGAAACCTTTCATGGCTATAGCCTGGGCTTCCAACAATGCTCTTGAGTTCACTGAAACTGCCAGCCTCCTATTCGTCAGCAGCTACAGACAGGGGTGGGGCAGGGGAGCAGGTGAGCGGCAGGAACTTCAATGGCGTGGCTCCTGAATGAACAAACAGCTCAATGGGCAGCACTTTATTACTTAATTAATGCTTGTTTGGACAGGTTTCCTCATCAGTTTGGAGAAGGAGTTTGAAACTTCGAAACATAGGAGCAGGTGTCACTCAGACCCTTGACCTCCTGTGCTGATCAGTTAGTTGCTCCTGAAGTTGCAACCACAACATTTAATGCACAGAACACTAAATTTTGGTCTTGTAGTTAGTTATAAGCGTCTTTAGAATCCCTTCAGTATGGAAGCAGGCCATTCAGCCCATCGAGTACACACTTTGCTACACAAAGAGCATCACATCCAGACACATCCCCCCCACCCTATCCCTGTAACCTTGCATTTCTCATGGCTAATTCATCTAACCTACGCACCCCTGGACAGACACTATTCACAATTTCGCACAGCCAATCTAACTGGCACATTTTTGGACTGTCAGAGGAAATCCATGCAGAAACAGAGAGAATGTGTAAATTCCACAAAGACTGTTGGCCAAGGGTTGAATTGAACCCAGGTCCCTGGCACTGTGAAACAGCAGTGCTAACCATTGTCAGCCAATTTAACATCAGAAAGCAGCTCATGTTGTTTATGTGGCTATCAAGAGATGTATTGAGCAAGCTAGTTATTTCACCCTTTGATATTCTTACCATCTCTGTATGGAATCACAATCAGTGCCTGAACATTTTTTCTCACCACCAGCTAAGATGGGGAACTCACTGTTTTGGGTAAGTTCACTTTATGTTAAATATGTTAGGGCTGAAATGTTCTTGTTCAACAATTGCCCATTTGAGATTAAAGAACTCCAATTAAATTAGGGGAAAACATATTCTCAAAGTACACAACATCTGAGAACATAATTTTATGAGCAAAAACAAAACATCAGCAACTTCTCATGATGCACCTAAAATAATGAGCCCTCACTATGTCTGAAGCAACTGACAAAATCAGTTTCCTTTTGGCTCAATTGGCACTGCTACAGCATGGAGCAGAACCATTTGTCAATTTAACCCACTCCCCAGAATTTGCTTGTATGATCTTCACTGCTACTTTGTGCCATTGTGAGGGAGTGCTGCATTGGCAGAAGTGTTGCCTCTGGAAGAAATGTTAAAGCAAGACCCTGGTTGACTGCTCAGGTTGGAGGTGAAAATCTGATGTTAAGAATTTTGAAAGAAGAAGATGGAGTTTTGCTAACACCCTGGCCTTACAATAGCATTGAAATCAATTGCTTCACTCCCGTTTGTGGACCCTGGATGTAGAATGTGCAATTTTACTAAGGCTGCATCGCAACAACATTCATTTTACCAGCTATGAGGAAAAAGAACGTAGCTGCTAATTTTACTACCCAGAATGACCAGCATAAATTGCTAAATGGTTTCAAGTGCTCCTAAAGAGCAGCCTTAAGAGGAAACCTTCAGACATTCTTGACATTCTACTCCTGATGTTTCGGTAAGCTGGTAATCTTGAAAAAAATCTGTCTTTGGAAGCATTATTCTTGAGCTCATCATTTTTCTCAATGCTGTTTAATATCTCATTATAGCTCTGTAATGCTCTAACCTTAAAAGATGTGTTCTAGGGGTATGTTAGCAGACACGGTTCATTTAATTGCAAAGCACAAAAAATTTGCCCTTGAGTAGTCCCTTTGTCAGCATCTGATTAGAGTTGTATGTGTCTCCACATATTAAGCACACAGCATGTGTAGCTCACTGGAATCCTCAGTCTTCATTCGCATGCAACCAGACAAGAGAGAATTTGCTTTTTGTTTTGTCGGATCAAGTGGAGACAATATCGCACTCTTATTACATTATCAACACAATGGCTTCCAGCTCAGTTCTTTCATAGAGGGAGATCTGGAAATGTATTTTCCCTTCAAAGCTCCTACAATTCTTAAAATATATTGGTGCTGGAAAATTGAACGAGTGTTTGCATTTTAGGTATTGAATTATTCATATGAAACTGACAGAAAACTTGTTCCATTTGGAAAATATATTCCAGTATTTTTTTTTAGAAAAAAATGTTTATCCCCAGTTTCCTAGTATATTATCAGAGTGTGTGCTAAAATCTAGCAGAGGTATTTGCTTCTGCTTAATAGGTCAGCTGCTAAAGTGTACTCCAGGCTGCTCCCCGAGAAGATATCTTGTATTCTTTAATAAGCAGCAGAATCATACAGACTAAGAAGGCATCAGATTCATCTATGAAGCATGGTATCAGCGTGAAGTGATATCCTGCAGGAGACAGAATTACTCCTCTTCATTTGGGCAATGGCCTAGTGGTATTATTGTGGGAATATTAATTCAGTGACCGAGGTAATGCTCTCGGAGCCTGGGTTCAAATCCTGCCTTTGCATAATTTGAATTCAATAAAAATCTGGAATTAAAAGTCTAATAATGACCATGAAACCATTGCCAATTTTGAGGAAAAAACCTATCTAGCTCACTCATGTTCTATAGGGAAGGAAACGGCCATTCCTATGCCTACATTTGACTCTCTGGGAAATTAGGCCAGGACAGCAATCACACATCCTATGAATAACCAAAAAAAGACTTGGGACGTAGGTTCAAAGAAATGGTAATATTCAGCATTTCAAGGAAGAGATGGTGGTGTAGTGGTAATGTAATCCAGAAGGTTAGGCCAATGAACTGGGAGCATGCGCTTGAATCACACCAAGGAACCGAGTACAAATTGAATTCAAATAATAAATCTGGAATCTGAAAACTAATCTCATTGATAGTGGACAGGATAACAATTGTTGATTGTCGTAAAAATCCATTTGATTTACTAATGTCCTTTAGACACCTGGAGATCTTGGGCTTGAAGAATAAACTCCCACTACCAAATGGAGTTTTAGTGAGAGAGGCATAATGGCTCGGTGGTTAGCACTGCTGCCTCACCATGCCAGGGACCTGGGCTCAATTCCACCTTTAGGCAACTCTGTGTGGCATTTGCATGTTCTGCTTGAGTCTGTGTGGGTTTTGTCTGAGTGCTCTGGTTTCCTCCCAAAATCCAAGATGTTAGATTAGGTGGGTTGGCCATGCTAAATTGCCCATAGTGTCCAGGGATGTATAGTCCAGGTGGGTTATCCATGGGAAATGCAAGGTAGCTGTGATAGGGTATGGGGGTGGTTCTTTGGAGGGTTGGTGTGGATTGATGGACTGAATGGCTTGCTTCTACAGCGTAGGGATTCTATGATTTAGAGGTGGGTGGGTGATATTGGTGTGAAGACATGGTGTTACAAATGGTGGAGAGTAAGAAAGCAGATAGTTTTCTGAGCAGGCACTGAGGCACTAGGTAAAAGCAGTCCTGCTCCTTGTGATCCATGAGCAGTGCCATTAGTACATTTCTCTTTATTTTTTAACCCAAAGTCAATCTTGCCTCACAATACCTTAAAGCCAGCTACCCAATGCTACTCAATGTCTGCTAGACCCAACTTAATATTTAAATAGTTCAAACCCCTCCACAAGGTAGTTTGGATATCTGCCCCAGCCCATCTCCTTTAAACCCAAAAATGGGTGAACCAGAGGCTAGACAGTCTGGTTTGAGATTTGTAAAATTTTTATATCTGCTTCAACCCATCTATCTTTAGGGTTTAGAGTTATCCCCAAACACTTGCATCTTCACAAAATTCTTAGCAAAACCTGCAAAACTTACATTGAAGGCTGTCCAATTGTTCTTTAAAAGAAGGACGTTAAAGGTCATATGATTTCAAAACATTTACTTATAGGATGTGGGTGATGCTGTTCGGTTGGTATTTCATTCTCATCTCTAGCTGCCCTCAGAAGCTGCTGTTGTGTTTTAATGAAGACATTTAGTCCTTGCAATGATGGCACTCTGCGAATGGGGTTGTATTGGGATTGCTAGGTTTTTGTTCCAATTAAAATAAAAGAATGGTTCCTGTGTGACTTGCAGGATTTGACATGGGAGATGTAGGTGGAATTGGTATTTCTACAACGTTGTTGCCTTTCCACAAGGTTGAAGTGCTGTTGAGTCATTTATGGTATGGAAGGAGACCATTCAGCCCATCAAGTCTATGCTGGAATTAACGCAAAATACTGTGGGTGCTGGAGGTCTGAAATAAAAATCAGAAAGTGTTGGAGAATCTCAGGAGATCTGGCACCTTCAAGTTTTGAGTCTAATATGACTCATCTTCTTTAGGACTCAGAGTATTAACTGTTTCCCTCCTTGCAGATACTGTAATTTCTCCGGAAATTTCTGTTTTTATTTAAGTCCATGATAGATCACTGTGGAGCAATCCAGTCAGTCCCATTCCCTTCCACAATCTCCATAGCACCACAAGATGAATTTCCTTCAAGTGCCCATCCAATTTCCTTTTCAAATCATTGATTTATTCCATGCCAACCACCCTTATGAGCAGTGAGTTCAAGCGCATAACCATTTGCTGCTTAAAGAAGTCCTTTCTCATAATTGCTCTACACCCTTTGATTGAGACCTTGAATCTGTTTCATCACTTCTTCTACAGTAGTTATTGTAAGGAAGTCAGCCAGCTGGACTTCACAGAATATGAGTTCCCTGATTGAGGATGTTAATCTACTCCATTCAGGGAGAGCTGGCTGATATTAAATGGTTGAGATAACAAGGTGCAGAGCTGGATGAACACAGCAGGCCAAGCAGCATCAGAGGAGCAGGAAGGCTGACGTATCGGGCCGAGACCCTCCTTCAGAAATGGGGGAGGGGAAGGGGGTTCTGAAATAAATAGGGAGAGAGGGGGAGGCGGATAGAGGAGAAGATAGGTGGAGAGGAGACAGACAGGTCAAAGGGGCGGGGATGGAGCCAGTAAAGGTGAGTGTAGGTGGGGAGGTAGGGAGG
>NC_063333.1:23517175-23557986 GCF_021869965.1 Rhincodon typus
TCAGCTTTCCTGCTCCTCTGATGCTGCTTGGCCTGCTGTGTTCATCCAGCTCTGCAACTTGTTATCTCAGATTCTTCAGCATCTGCAGTTCCTACTATCTCTGTCAACTGAACAAGTGTTTTTTTTTTAAATTCACTCATGGGATATGGGCATCACTGGCTGGTCCAGTATTTAACGCCCATCCCAAGTTGCTCTTGAGAAGATGGTGGTGAGCTGCCTGTAAGGTTGCTTTTGGGGGTAGAAGGGATGAATTTTTATTTCTGATATCTGTAATGTTACGAACAGTCCTTGTGCAACATGGTGGTTAGTTTAACCATTTATTAGTCCCAATTGGGATGCCCCAAATGGTCAAGCTCCTTTGTGAACAGGGATAAACTGACTCCCCTTCTTTGTTCATCTGCCCCTGATTGACTGCAACAAGGTTAATTTTAAAAAATTCTCTCCGTAAAGGATATCTTTCTCCCGAAGGAAGACCAAATGCATTTATGTTTTAAAAGGAGCCAATTAAACCAGGTATCCATGAGGTAAAGAAAGAGAGAGTTTATTAGTTACTAAGCATGAGAAGAAATAATAATCCAACACATATACATAGATAACAAATGAGAAGCAAGTCCAAAAAAGGCCAAAAGATACACAGATCAATCTCTGGGTAATACCTGAAGAGAAGATAGTGAAGCCTTGTTGTCATTACTTTGGGTAGTATGGTAGACTTAATCATAGAATCCCTGCAGTGTGGAAGCAGGCCATTCAGCCAATTGAGTCTACACTGACCCTCTGAAGAGCACCCCACTCAGACTCACTCCCCTACTCTATTCCCCGTAACCTTGCATTTCCCATGCCTAACCCACCTAGCCTGCACATCTGTGGACTGTGGGAGGAAACCTGAGCACCTGGAGGAAACCCACACAGACACGGGGAGAATGTGCAAACTCCACACAGGCAGTCATCCAAGGTTGGAATCAAACCCGAGTCCTGGCACTGTGAGGCAGCAGTGCTAACCACTGAGCCACCGTGCTGCCCCAAAGTTGATATTGATGGGTTGAGCTGTCGATTACAAGATTCTTGGCTTTGTAAGTTAGTTGAAGTTCTTTTGTCCTGCTTCCTTTTGACTGACATATTGCCGGCTCTTGGCATTCAGAACAAGAGAAACCCTTACCTGCAATGCAGGAGTGACTAGTGGATGGTTCTTTCACTATGAACTCCACAACTCATTAGTCCTGGAAACAAGGCTAGTTACTCATGCATACCTTTGTCCACTACTGAACACAGACAGGGGGTTGCAGTTACTTTCTGACCCTGTTTTATGTTCCTAAAAAATGGAAACACAAAACAAAGCTCTTGCTCAGACTGCTGTCTTCATGCTTACAAACTGAAATAATCCATAGATGATTATAATTCAGTTGCAGTCTATTCTTAAATTTTGAACACCTTCTGTTGACAAGTTCAGATGTGACATTCCAGGGTTTCCCTCCAGGCAACCACTGAATTGACATCACAGTCATTTTTGGCTGTATGTCTGCTTCTTGTAAAGAAATAGCATATTATGATTAAAAGTTCAATTAATCCAGGAACATGATCTGTAGTCATGATAATAATAGGATGGTTTAAACTGGTTATTATACAGTTTAAAATAGTTTTTTCCTTTTAATGTGTAATTGTTATCCATTTGTTAAAAGTACATCGATAGCCTCTTGTGAACATGTTCAGTAACTAACTACCATGTTAAACAAGTAAAACATATGGGCTATCAAGCCAGCTTTCAATCTTTTCCACTGTTACTATCAGCCAGGATCATAAAATGAGAATCTGGAATTAGCTGAATCAGATGCATTTACAAATGTAATGGGATGCTTGATTCATAGAGGACAAGGGGGTCAAAGGATACAGAACAGGCTCAGAAGGGATAACTAAACTGGAAAAGATTTGTGCAATCCAGTTCCTAGGCTATATGTTAGCCCAGTTCCTAGGCTATAAATTCTCTGTAATTCTATATAATTTTCCTGTAGATACACAATGAAAACTACACTAGATCAGCACAAAACTAGAATGATAACTTCGCCCAGAGAATATTATTAAATGATAATAAGTGTTTTCCCAGCTCACCTGGGACAGATGTGAAAATGAAAAGGAAAAATAACCTTTCTGCACTGCAGCTGTACAATCATTTATCACTGGTATACAGTGACGAAACTGGAACATTCTGTTCTTGTTCCTGTGTTACAAGTTTTTTTCAGACTTCAATCTTGCATTCAGAAAAAAAAACATTTTCTTTCGGAGTATATATCATGCTGGAGTATGGTTTCTTCATCAGTGAAAGTTTATATTAAGTATAATTTCTGTTTAAAAAACTTGGAGAAATTTTAATTGCCAGTTTACCCGAATTCTGGATTTCCAGGACAAGAGACTAACACACCTCATACACTTTCTTTTCATGACAGTGAGCATCTGGGAGTTTAATGCCATGTAGGGCCTTGACGTATTTAAATGGGCTCCCAAAAGGATTTGATTTGATTTGTTATTGTCACATGTACCTAAGTACAGTGAAAAGTTCTGTTTTGCATGCAGTACAGGTAGATCATAACATGCAAGGACATAAGGATCAAAGGGCAATTGCACAGAAGGTGTACAAAAGCAAAATCAACATTAGATTTGAAATTTGAGAGGTCCATTCAGCAGCCTAATAACAGTGGGGAAGGAGCTGTTCTTGAACCTGTTGGTATGTGTGTTTAAGCTTTTGTATCTTTTGCCTGACACAAGAGGTTGGAAGAAATTATAACTGGAGTGTGAGGGATCATTGTTGATATTGGGCTGCCTGTCTGTGCAAACAGAAATGCAGATGGAGTCAATGGATGGGAGGTTGGCTTGCGCAATGGACAGGCGGTTGTGAACCTGATTTCAGATGCCCCATTGCTGTGTTTATCAGGAGTTAAGAATCCCGGCAGTGAAAGGGAGGACTGAGTTGCCAGTTCCAGAAGATGAATGCCATTTCCAGTGCTCTCACTGGCCCCTCAAGGAAAGTTATGGCCAATTCAAACCCGGCTCCAATTGCTGACCTTCCTCCTGGCCAGTCTGCCCTTAGCCCCAGTTGTGAACATATTCCTAGGTTCCTCTGATCAAAGTCCTCTTCCCAGTCATATTTACATCCTAGAATCCCCACAATGTGGAAAGAGGCCATTCAGCCCACTAAGTTAGTACCAAACCCGTCGCTTCACCAAAGAGCATCCCACCCAGATCCAGCCTTCTACCCCATCTCCGTAATTCTGTATTTCCCATAGCTAACCCACCTAGCTTGCATATCCCTGCACACTACAGGACAATTTAGCACTACCAATCTACTTAACCTTCACATCTTTGGACTGTGGGAGGAAACCAGAGCACCCAGAGGAAACCCACGCAGACACAGGGAGAATGTGCAAACTCCACACAGGCAGTCGTCTGAGGGTGGAATCGAATCCAGCTCCCTGACACTGTGAGGCAGCAATGTTAACCATTGTGCCACCATGCCACTCCACTGAGGATCCAGTTACAAACAGGGGAGACAAAACATAGGCCATTGAGTTTAGAGATGAGCTTGTTTGGAATTATGATGTTGAAGGTGGAACTGTAGTCAATAAGTGAGCTACTAATGGTGTTGGGACCGCAATTATTTACAATTTATATAGATGATTTGGAGTTGGGGACCATGTGTAGGGTGTCAAAGTTTGCAGATGACACTAAGATGAGTGGCAGGGCAAAGTGTGCAGAGGACTGTGAAACTTTGCAGAGAAACATAGATACATTGAGTGAGTGGGCAAAGGTCGGGCAGATGGAATACAATGTAAATAAATGTGAAGTCATACATTTTGGTAGGAGTAATAGTAAAAAGGATTATTACTTGAATGGTAAAAAGTTGCAGCATGCTGCTATGCAGAGGGACCTGGGTGTCCTTTTGCATGAATCACAGAAGGTAGGTTTGCAGGTACAACAAGTAATTAGGAAGGCAAATGGAATTTTGTCCTTCACTGCTAAAGGGATTGAGATTAAAAGCAGAGAGGTTATGTTGCAGCTGTACAACGTGCTGGTGAGGCCACACCTGGAGTACTGTGTGCAGTTTTGGTCTCCTTCCTTGAGAAAGGATGTACTGGCACTGGAGGGGGTGCAAAGGAGGTTCACTAGATTGATTCCGGAGTTGAGGGGGTTGGCTTATGAGGAGAGACTGAGTAGATTGGGATTATATTCATTGGAATTCAGAAGATTGAGGGGGGATCTTATAGAAACATATAAAATTATGAAGGGAATAGATAAGATAGAAGTAGAGAGGATGTTTCCACTGGCAGGTGAAGCTAGGACAAGAGGGCATAGCCTCAAGATTAGAGGGAGCAGATTTAGGACTGAATTGAGAAGGAATTTCTTCACCCAGAGGGTTGTTAATCTATGGAATTCCTTGCCCAATGGAGTAGTTGACGCTACTTCAGTAAACGTTTTCAAAGATAAGGTAGATTTTTTTTGAACAATAAAGGAATTAAGGGATACGGTGAGAACGCGGGTAAGTGGATCTGAGTCCATGAAAAGATCAGCCATGATCTCATTGAATGGCGGAGCAGGCTCAAAGGGCCGGATGGCCTACTCCTGCTCCTAGTTCTTATGTTCTTATGTTCTAATGTGCTAGAAAATGTTGAACTGCAGATGACAAATGTAAGTATATTGTAACAGAAAAAATGACTGTATAGTTTTGACCGTATCATTTTGTGGTGTATACTCAGCACACACTGTTGTATGAAATATTACCATAGATTATATAGGGCTGTCAACACACAGTCTGAGGAATCTAAACACTGTGACAAACAATGGAACACAATTGAGCTTTTGACAGTATAGAGAAAGTACCTCAGAATTTCAAAAGGAAAAATCACGCATAGGTTACTAAATACCACACATAATGATACTATTCAGTTTTATAAAATCACTACCTGCCTTTATATTTAAAAAAATGATTTACTGTAGGACACTTTTACAATAGAACTTTTCCAACAAACCCTGTGCATACTTTCATATCTTAAGGAATTATGCAAGAGTTTTTTTCTGCACAGGAACATTCAGAGGTCATGTTCAAATGATAGAGATCATGTTTAAATGATTCTGACTGAATACAGTGTAAGCAGTGTTGCTGTCTGTAACGAATGTAAACCATTTTGCATCAGATATTACAACAGCAAGTCCTGCACTTTACTAATTGGTTTAATATGTATTTATATGGCCCAAGGTATCATCATACATCTGGTAACAAGAGAATCAATACAAACGGCTTATGTCTGGAGTGTTGCAAACATCCATTCCATTCATATAACATATGTTTGCAAAATAGTGATAAACTGGGTCATTTTGTCTAGTTTAACTCGTGTGTATTTTCACTAATCTTCCAACTTGTATATTACCAATTACCAATTGGCTTTAGCCAATTATATGAGATGAGCTCGGCTTTCCTTGCTTCCCTCTCACATATTTCATTTCCACCTATTTTTCTCTCTATTTGCCTATGGATGTATGGCTCCTTGGGTGCTACCATCCTTCAACTAAGCAGTCACTTTGCTTTTGGGTGAAAGTTCAAAGTGGTTGATTGAGGGCACCCTGCAGTACCATTCCCTGCTCTTGCTGCTGAACCCCATCTCCCCCCAAATAGCCCTCCCACTATCACTCATTTGTACCCTGGAAATCAATCCCTACTATTCACAGAGTTGTAACTAAAGTCAAACATTTTTTTAAAAGTGCACTAAATTCTCCAATTTTCCTGTCTTTTAAACCCAGAAGCGTGGATTAGCTTTCTGTACTTAACACATTACAATAAATAGCTTCTAGCTACAGATGAATAATTAGGAACCATTGACTTATAAGTCTACTAATTAAATCTCTAACCATCTTATAAAGTCCCCTTCTACACTCATATATAGACAGACACAAACAGGAAAAAAAAATGCGTGTTATGCGATGGAAAAGACTGGGGAGGCAGTTCAGTAACCCCTGTTCACAGGGTCCGCTGAGATGATCGTTTTGCTGAGTAGAACATTGCTTCTCAGTCTCTCTTCTCCACAAACTCTCACTTATTTGTAGTAGGCACAGGGTAACTTATTCCACTGAGAAGGTCTTTGGATTATCAATAGAAGTCACAAAGTAAAGCAACTGAAAACTGGAAATGAACTGGCTATCTTCAGGCTCGTAATGGACAGGGCAGCATGGTGGCTCAGTGGTTAGCACTGCTGCCTCACAACACCAGAGACCCGGGTTCGATTCCACCCTCAGGCTTCTGTCTGTGTGGAGTTTGAACATTCTCCCTGTGTCTGCGTGGGTTTCCTCCGGGTGTCCGGTTTCCTCCCACAGTCCAAAGATGTGCCGGTTAGATTAATTGGCCGTGGAAAATTGCCCATAGTGTTCAGGCAAGTGTAGATTAGTTGGGTTATAGGGGGATGGGTCTGGGTGGGATTCTCCGAGGATCGGTTATGGGCTTGTTGGGCCGAAGGGCCTGTTTCCACATTGTAGGGATTCCATGATGTCATTACAGAGCAGAAGCAGTTTCTTCTCTTCCAGAGCCTCAAGCTGTTTATCTACCTGGGACCCAATCACATAGCTGTTGGCGGGCAGAAGTCCATTGTCATTGTTCCACAGACCCATCAACTACCTGATATCAGCCAGTCTCATTTGTATATACCTCATTGCTCCAGCTTATCTGTAAACTAGGTTTCCACTACTGCTAGAACCAGCAGTTATGTAAACAATACCTGCAACGAATGTCAGGTTACTGACTTTTAAAAAGTGCAGCAATCCTCCACCAAGCCTCAATTATTAAGATAGTTTCTTGTCCATTTAAGGCCACACTGAAAAATATAAAAAGATATGGTTTTAACACATCTCTGCGTGCCTAAGTTCATCTGAGGCCGCCAGTGGGAACAACACTTGTACTTCCGCCCAATGGCACTACTGTTCGAACAATGGTAACCTCCAATTGGCCAGCAGGTCTTGATGGGTGGAGACTTCATTCCTGGAGTCCTTGGTCACAGGAAAGGATCACCATTGGCCTGTCAAAAGGCATTCAATCTGGTGAATATTTCTCTAAAAGAGATGACACAGCTCTCCAGTCACTGGACAAGTCCTCATTGCCTCCATTGCACACCATCCAATAATGCTTAGCCTGACTGAAAGTAATTGACCCAGTGTGAAATTGAATCCTTAACTTCCCTGCTTTCTTTGTTTCAGTATCAGATTGAGCAGTGCAGTCACTTAACATGATTGAGGTTGCTGTCATAATCAACAGCTCCTTTCTTCCATAGTGCACAGAGAAATCATAGAACCAAACAGAGCAGAAGAGGCCCTTCAGCCCATCATGTATGTACTGACAAAAACTACTCTAATTCTGCACTTGCCTCACTTGCCAGCACTTGGCCCTTAACCTTGAATATTATAGCATTTCAGGTGCTCATTCAATACTTTTTAAAGGTTGTGAGGTTTCCTGCCTCAACTGTCCTTCCAGGCGGTGCATTCCAGACCCCCAACACCATTACCAAATGTTGTAAGCAACTGGCTTCTTTAATTTTGCCACTCCTTCTTCTTGAGGTGGCTCACTTTAACAAGGATAAAGTGTTCTTTTTACCTACGGTGTCCAAACCTGAGAGAATACTTTACTAACACACTGTGACTTGTGGTTGAAATTAAAGAACTACCACTTGCATTTACATAGCAACTTACGTGTTGTAATGCACTCAGATAAAAGTTACATAAGAACTAGGAGCAGGAGTAGGCCATCTGGCCCCTCGAGCCTGCCCCGCCATTTAATAAGATCATGGCTGATCTTTTTGAGACTCAGCTCCACTTACCCGCCCACTCACCATAACCCTTAATTCCTTTACTGTTCAAAAATTTATCTAGCCTTGCCTTAAAAACATTCAGCGAGGTAGCTTCAACCGCTTCATTGGGCAGGGAATTCCACAGATTCACAATCTTTTGGGTGAAGAAGTTCCTCCTGACCTCAGTCCTACATCTGCTTCCCTTTATTTTGAGGCGATGCCCCCTAGTCCTAGTTTCAGCTGCTAGCGGAAACAACCTCCCTGCCTCCACCTTATCTATTCCCTTCATAATCTTATATGTTTCTATAAGATCTCCCCTCATTCTTCTGAATTCCAATGAGTATAATCCCAGTCTACTCAGTCTCTCCTCATAATCCAACCCTCTCAACTCTGGAATCAACCGAGTGAATCTCCTCTGCACCCCCTCCGATGCTAGTATATCTCTTCTCAAGTAAGGAGACCAAAACTGCACACAGTACTCCAGGAGTGGCCTCACCAGGACCCTATACAGCTGCAGCATAGCCTCCCTGTTTTTAAACTCCATCCCTCGAGCAATGGCAGACAAAATTCCACTTGCCTTTTTAATCACCTGCTGCACCTGCAATCCCACCTTCAGCGATTCATACACAAGGACACCCAAGTCCCTCTGCACAGCAGCGTGCTGCAATTTTTTACCATTTAAAACATAGTCCATTTTGCTGTTATTCCTACCAAAGTGGATGACCTCACACTTATCAACATTGTACTCCATCTGCCAGATATTTGCCCACTCATTTAGACTATCTATATCCCTCTGCAGACTTTCAGTGTCTTCTGCACACTTTGCTCTACCACTCACCTTAGTGTCATCTGCAAATTTTGACACACCACACTTTGTCCCCAACTCCAAATCATCTATGTAAATTGTAAACAATTGCAGTCTCAACACTGATCCCTGAGGCACACCACTAGCCACTGACCGCCAACCAGAAAAACACCCATTTTCCCCTCCTCTTTGCTTTCTACTGGTCAACCAATCCTCTATCCATGCCAATACATTACCTGTAATACCGTGCAACTTTATCTTATGTAGCAGCCTTTGGTGTGACACCTTGTCAAATGCCTTCTGGAAATCCAGATACACTGCATCCACAGGTTCCCCATTGTCCACCATGCAAGTAATATCCTCAAAGAATTCACCAAATTAGTTACCCTTCATGAACCCATGCTGGGTGTTCCCAATGGGACAATTTATATCCAGATGTCTTGCTATTTCTTCCTTAATGATAGATTCAAGCATTTTCCCCATTACTGAAGTTAAGCTAACTGGCCTATAGTTACCTGCTTTTTTGTCTACTTCCTTTTTTAAACAGTGGCGTCACATTGGCTGTTTTCCAATCTGCAGGAATCACCCCAGAGTCCAGTGAATTTTCGTAAATAATTACTAAATAATACCTAACACTGAGGCAAAGGAGGAGCAATCAGGATAACAGACCAAATTTGATCAAAGAAGTAGATTTTAAGCCGGTTTAAGAAGAGCTTAGGTTTTGAAGACACAGTTGCCAATGTTTGGGTAACAGAAGTGTGGATTCACATTAAAGTAACAGAGAATTCTCAGAAACATTGGAGGACATTGTTCAGGGAGCATTTAAGATCTTACAGTAATTAACAAGTTTCTACGTGTCTCTACTCAGCAGAGCAGCAAATAGTAAACATTGCAATATCATTTCCTTTTTTACATCCAGCTTATGATAAGCCTCCATATTACTGGTAGCAACACTGAATCCTTTAAGGTGCAAAATGTAGAACTTTCCATGTTTAATTTTTGATACCTAACACAAGCTGTGGAAAGTATATAAAACTGCTTATAATATTTGGAATATGACTTCATATTGTAACAATGCCTACAGTTTGACGTAATGTGTTGCAAATTGTTCATGTGAAATCAAATATCATTCAATAATTGTTGAATAACAAGAGGAAATGTTGTCTTTTTACGGGCAACTCATAAGAAGTAACACTACACCTGAATTCTGTGTAAACAGAAGACACAGAGATCGTATTGTTCTGTTTCCTCAGATTAAATATATCTCATCCAAAGATTTATATAGGCACTTTATGGCTTCTGCAAATGACTGTCTCAGCTCTGCAAAGTAATTCCAGCCTGTCATATTTGTCTTTAGAAATTGTAACAAATTATGGTGATTTATAACATCAAACTCTTCTCTTCCATTTTTCCCCAGATGGAATTGTCGCTGATGGCAAGATTCTAGGCCATTCATTTATTCTGTGCACTGGGTGACAGCAAGACATGTTTCATTTCTCCCCAGATGACATTCTCCTTCCCTTTGAGGGGAGGTTGTCAACATTATTCAATCTGTCAGACTCCTTTGTTACATCCGAAAAAAGAATCTGCTATTGTAGTCTATTTCACTACCTGCAAACCTACTAATGAGGTGTGACTTCTTAGAAAGCCAGGCCCAGACAAACCTCCTCGCTAGTGTCCTGTTGTGCTCCTTCTCTAGTCAATTAATATCAATCAACTGTCCATCTTGTTAGAAGGACAGCCTGGAATTCAAATGTTTCCTTCATTAGGAATCAAAGATTCTGGCAATATTTGTCAATACTACTGATTTCTAGAATTAAAGTATACTTAAAACCTTATTAGAGATTACATTGCATGCACGTGCTCCTTTCTCACAAAATTTGTCTTCTGTTTTGTATGAGTATTGATCGACAGATGCTGGTGTTCCTGCTAAAGATTTGGTGAATAGGTCATGGATATTGTGGGCAGCAGATCCTTTCTGGCAACAAGTGGTTTGGTTGGCAGAATGGAGGCATAATTATTGGATTCCAATTTTATCTTATTACTTTTTAAATGCGTCTATTTATGGGATGTGACTATCATTGTCAAAGCCAACATTTATTGCCCAGTTTAACGGTCCTTGTGAAGGTGGAGAAGACATTGCTGACTGATTGCAGTCTATGTGGTTAAGGCTCTCCTGCAGTGTTGTTAGGTAGAGAATTCTAGGATTTTAATCCCATGCCAATAAAGGAACACTAATAAGTCAGGGTGGTGTGTGCCTGGGGTGGAACTTCATTTTGTTGGTGCTGTCATGAAGCTAATTACCATGAGCAGTTTGGTAGTCAACTTTGCAGATGTGGTTTTCAGGGAAGAATTGGTGAGTTGCTCCAGTGCACTTGAAGAAGAGGATCTTATCCCTGAGAAATTAGACTCCTTTTCACATTGTCTTCAATGACAGTTACCATGTTACCATAATGCGTGTTACCATAAGACTGTACAAAGTAGCAGCAGAAGTAGGCCATTCAGCCCATCAGATCTGCTCTGCCATTCAATGAGATAATAACCAATCTGATAATACTCAGCTCTATTTTCCTGCCTTTCCCTTGATTCCACTACTGATTAAAAATTTGTCTATCACAGCCTTGAATATACTTAATTAAAATGCCAGAAATGAAATGCAATAGAGATCTTCCCATATTGCACTATGATTGTGATTTGAAATCTAACATGTACAGAACACCTCCCTTGCTGCTGGGTGACACTTCCATTCACCCTCAGTTTTTTTGCTCATGTCTTTTTGAACTCAGGTGCTAATAAATGCCAAAGACAGCCAAGTGTTTGTACTGTGAATTCATTCACTGGAACATCAGAGGACACACCTCATTTAAGACCTTTCACAGTCACCAAAAATTGAAGTGCTTCATTCATCTGGTGTGGGCTTCCTTCTGGCAGGAATCCCATGTGTGATGAGGCTGTCAGGACTGGAGGAATCAACTAGCTTTGTCTTAGTGTCTGAATATTTAAGCAATCTTCATAACTTCAGACCATTATCTGAAGTACCTAAATCCTTTATTATTTGATCGGACTAAGTGTTGATGCTACAGAAGGCGTTCAAGTATGAGGTTTGATAATTGGGTTATTTTCTCTTTCTTGAATGTGCTAGACTGACAAATGTTTCTAATTATTAATGGTAGAGGCAGTGCTGAAAAGCTGCAGAATTTTCCACTCGCTCCTCAAGACTCAAGGTGAGAGGAGGTTTTTGTTCGGAGCATAAATGCTGGTATATTTATATTGTATGGAATGTTGTTTCAGTGAGGTGAATTCAGTGTAAGTCTATGTTATCCATATAATCATGGCAAATAAATGGATCAATGCATTCTATTGGTAGAGTATAGTACTTAGTGACCTAGTTAAAAACCAATGAAATTTGTCTCCTTCCTTCCCTGAATTATTTCATATAATGCTTCAAGAAGAGTCTTGATTATTGGGATGGCTCAGTGGTTAGCACTGCTGCCTCACAGCACCAGGGACCCAGGTTTGATTCCACCCTCAGGTCACTGTCTGTGTGGAGTTTGCACATTCTCCCCATGTCTGTGTGAGTTTCCTCTCATAGTCCAAAGGTGGGCAGGTTAGGTGGATTGTCCACAGTGTTCAGGGATGTGCAGGTTAAGTGAGTTAGCTGTGGGAAATGCGGGTTATAGGGATAAGCTAGGGGATGGTCTGGTTATGATGTTCTTCAGAGGTTTAGTATGGGCTGAATGGTTTGCTTCCACACTGTTGGGATTCTATGATTATCAATCAATACTCAGTAATAGCATCTCTGTGAAAGTGACAGGAGCACAGTGTCCCTTGAATGGTAAGGGGTGAATAAGGCAGGGGTTTTGGCTCCTTTCCAGTCACTCATGCTAACTGGGCCATTGACTGTCTCTAGCTGCAGCACAGCTCTGTCCCTATGTCATTGTCCCCATTTGTGCATTATTCCAACACAGTCTACTGGAAATCAATAGGAACCTGCCTGAATTTTCCTTTCATTTGTCCATACACAATCAGCGAAGTGATTACACCTTTATGTCCATGCATTATCCCCTTACTTATAAAAAAAGGTCTGTGATTGTAACTTTAGGTAGCAATGTGCTGCAGTGTGTCACTGAGTGAAGAGGATATTGCTATCAGGAAGTACTGCTTCTTCCCAAAAGAAGTTTTAAGGTCCGTCATGCTTCGAGGCTTATGGTTCATTTTTCCACTGATAGGTATTGGAGAAAATATAACGTCATGTTCAAGTGTGAAGTTCTAAAGCATTGGTTGCCAAAAACATGTCTCTTTGACCCAACCTGTTCTAAGTGCAGCTCAATGTCAAAGTTTGCTTGAAACCACTCAACATAGTTTGCTGTACAAAAGGTCCTATATAAATGCAACTTGTTGTTATGTTCATGCAAATTCGGAAAAGAATGTCTGAGATGAAGAATAGTTAAACTTCTTAGGTTGGTATTAATGTTATTTCCCCATAGACAATGAACAGTAAACAATTCATTACCCTGGTTGGCTAGTGATAAACACTGCACACTGACTGCTGTGGCAACTTTACTGGTCCAGTGGCAAACAAAAAAAGAAATCTGTCTTGTCTTCCTAGGCAGCATCAGAAGAGCAGGAAAGCTGATGTTTCGGGTTGGGACTGTTCTTCCTTTTTCTGGGCTAGCATAGCCTGGTTGGGCCCAAGAACCTTTGCCATTATTCTGTGCAATTTTGGATGAATTAAACAAGTACCACACAAAGGCACAAATATGTGAATCAAGTGGACCAGACACTGTTATCCAATAATGTAGACGACTTTATGCATGGTCTTCAGTTCGAGATTTAGAATCCCTACAGTGTGGGAGCAGGACCTTTGGCCCAACAAGTCCACACCAAACCTCAGAGCATCCCACCCAGACCCAACCCCCTATAAACCCACATAATCTACACACCCCTGAATCCTACGGGCAATTTAGCATGGCCAATCCACCTAGCCTGCACATCTTTGGACGGTGGGAGTAAACGGAGCACCCGGAGGGAACCCACACAGACACGGGGAGAACGTGCAAACTCCACACAAAGAGTTGCCCAAGGGTGGAATCAAACCCAGGTCCCTGGCGCTGTGAGGCAGCAGCGTTAACCACTGTGCTACCGTGCTGCCTATTTTTGCATAAGATTTTAACCCAAGGCACTAACTGCCCTCATTGGGTGGGTGTAAAAGATTGAAGAATGACATTGGAGCTCTGCTCAATGGCCTAGCCTATTTTTACCTGTCAACTGACATGGTTGAAACAGATGGGCTGATTATTTAGCTCAATGCTGCTTGAGGGAGCTTGCTGACAATGTTGGCTTTAGCTTTTACTTCCATACCGACAGTGACAGTGGGCTTCATAGTAAGCTTGGTATTCGATACCCAGATAATTCCTGAGCTCAATCCGTGGGCCACCCCTACCTTACTCATAGAACAAACTATTTGGACAGGAGACAAAGCCTGGCACCAGATTATTGATGCAGAGCATTACTGGGAGTTGCCTGAAGAGTGCCTTGACAAAGATGGATGGCCACCATAATGGTGCCTGCTGCTGCCATATAGAAAGCAGGCAGCTCCTTCAAAGGTCAGCAGTATTAATCTAAAAGGGGCCATGTGGACAAAGTGAAGGTCATGTACATGATCTGAAGTAAGATTCCACATGTATAGACACATTTCATCAAATTAAAATAAACCTTCAGTACTCCCAAAGTTGGACCTGCACTTATTTTTTTTTATTCATTCATGGGATGAGGGTGTCACTGGCTAGGCAGCATTTATTGCCCATCCCTAATTGCCCAGAGGGCAGTTAAGAGTCAACCACATTGCTGTGGGTTGAGAGTCACATGTAGGCTAGACCAGGTAAGGATGGCAGTTTCCTTCCCTAAAGGGCATTAATGAAGCAGATGGGTTTTTCCCTGACAATGGACAATGGACAATTGTCATCATTAGATTCTTAATTCCAGATATTTATTGAACTCAAATTCTACCATCTGCTGTAGCAGGATTTGAACCTGGGTCCCCAGAACATGATCTGGGTCTCTGGGTTAACAGTCCAGCGATAATACCACTATGCCATCACCTCCCCCCTCCACTTGCACCAGACTATTCAAGCTCGCTGGGTTCCAAAGTGAATGTTTTGCTCTCAATTCCGCCTCACCCCACCAATCCTCACTGCCAAACTCCTGGAATAACAATTAGTTTCTTCAAAAGCATAACAAGCCACTGAGGGCAAGTGGATTTCTCTTTCCCTCTCCTTCGCAAATCTCTCAGGCAGCACGATGGCTCAGTGGTTAACGTTACAGCACCAGGGGCCCAGGTTTGATTTTACCCTCGGGTGACTGTGTGGAGTTTGCATATTCTCCTCGAGTCTACGTGGGTTTCCTCTGGGTGTTCCAGTTTCCTCCCACAGTCTAACTGTGATGTGCAGGTTAGGTAGATTGGCCAAGCTAAATTGACCATAGTGTCTCGGGATGTGAAGGCTATGTGGGTTAGCCGTGGGAAATGTAGGGTTACTGGGATCGGGTAGGGGGGTGGGTCTGGGTAGGATGCTTTCTGTGGTGTGGACTCGATGGAATCCTTACGCTGTAGGGATTCTATGACTTTGCATTTCCCCAAGGAGTCATGATTCTGGGTCATTATTGGGAATGTGAATTTCCATTGCACCCATGCCCAATCCCAATGGCAATTGAACATTTGGTCCAAAGGTCTTTCTTTGGCATGTCCTGTCGTTCTGAACGGTGCTATATAAGCACAAGTTCTTTCTTTTCATTCTTGTTTCAGTACAGTCTGAGTCACCTTTCCTGAAGTAATATTTTTAAAATAATCAAAGGAGGAACTGACACCACTGAACTTCACAAGCTATCTAAGGGATGCTGGAATTGCAAGTGGGTTTAGGACATAAAAATGTTTGCATCCATCTCCTTAGCAGAAAGAAGAGGCCTACTTTGACACTTTGTTAGAGAATTTGGAGAGGTGACTGAAAGTTCGCTGAAAACAATGGGCTTTGAGATGCCCTTTTATAGAAGGGGTGGGAGACGCAGGTGGCATGGGTTAGGAAAGTTGTCATGTTTCACCATTTTTCCACAGAAAGAGTTTTAAGATACATTGAATTAACTCATGTTTACACAAATGTAAAATCTTTTCTTTAAACAGCCGTTCATACAGCAGTACATTTGCTTGTTAATGAGATGGGTACTGAAGGCACGTTATAAAAATAGTTAGGTCAGTGTGCAGAATCTTGCTACTTTACAGATGGATTCAAACAGTAAAGATCAATTGGCTTAAAGTCACAATGGCTCTATTCATTTTGAAAATAGTAGGACATGACTTTGAATGATCTAAGGGTGGGCAGCATTGAGTGTTACTGCCAAGGCTAATAAGGAAAAGAGGCCCTGACCTCCCATTTTCCCGATAAAACTGATTACAAAAGGCAAAGCGGTACACGCAAATGGTTGGTTAGGTATTAGAAGGAATCCTGGTTGAAAAAACGCTTTCCTTAAAATAAGGACCTGTAAGAACTGGATAGCTGATGAGGGAAAGCTAAGTTAGCCATTAACGTAGCCTAGTGTCATGTGATGTGCAGGATTCAGTTCTCCCAGTAAATGGGTTTTGGGTGGGGGGGCAGCGGGGGACCCTGGAAAATAGGGGCGCTATACACAATGGAACACCCCACCATGTCTCCCACCCCCAAGGGACAAGGCTGGGAACAAGGTTAGCTGTCTGTTCTGCCAGTTAGGACAATGAATGCCTTAGTTAGCGATTGTTTTTCAAAGCCGAGGGATCAACCACCAAGCTCCACCATCATCCCCCACCTTCCTCTCCAACCCAACCCCCAGTCTTCTTGGTCTAACCACGAGAGTCTGTTGTACTTTAACAAAATATAGTTTATTTAATATTAGCAACTAACCACAGGTTACATTGACATCAGGGACATTATTACAGCTACTTTGAGGAAGACCGGATGTTAAGTCTGAAATTGCTCTGTCTAGAAGTGTGTGATTTCAATCCAGGGATGGTGTTTATGGCACTGCTCAATATCAACCTGTTCATGCCCATGAACAACAACCTATACCAAAACCAGCTTAATTTACAGGTTTATTAATAGAACTCACATTCCACCAGTTGCCATGGTAGGGTTTCAACTCACATCTCCAGAGAATTAGCCTGGCCTCTGGATTGCCAGTCCAGTGGCACTACACAGTCTCTTAGCACCAATTATCACTGTATAACTCCCCTCAGCCTAAAAAATACTGGTTCACCACAGCTCTCTGTTTATGCTCTTTTACCAAATTTGTACTTCTGCTGCCCTCTGTGATATCTCGGATGGCCATTGGAAAGCTCATCTCTAAGTTTCTGTGGTCTTCAGAACCTAGTGAGAGGGCCAGGGCAGGGGGTGTTGGTGTTGTGTGTGTGTGTGTGTGTGGAGGGGAAAGGGGGGATGATGGTGGAGCTTGGTGGTCGATCCCTCGGCTTTGAAAAACAATCCCTAACTAAGGCATTCATTTTACTAACTGAACAGAACAGACAGCTGACCTTGTTCCCACCCTTGTCCCTTGGGGGTGAGAGGTATGGTGGGGTGTCCTAATTTGTATATTGCACCTATTTTCCAGGGTCCCCCACTGTCCCCCCCAACCCAAAATCCATCTGCTGGGAGAACTCAATCTTGTAAAGCATACGATACTGGACTATGTTAATAGCTAACTTAGCTTTTCCTCATCAGCCATCCAGTTCTTATTTTAAGAGAAGCTGTCGTTAAATCAGGATTCCTTCTAATACTTACCTCTGGTTATACCAGGAAGTGGTTTTCCTTGACCATGCTAGACCACGAGTCCCACACTGAAAGAGGTTGGAGGTAGCAAACTTCATGGTGAGCAGCAATTTACATAACGTTGTGAGCTGGGATGTCCATGCAACAATATGACCATGACAGCTATTGTTGATTGTTGTAAAAACCCATCACTCATGTCCTCTGCTGATCGTGATCTACATAAATGATTTGGAGGAAACCATAGCTGGTCTAATTAGTACGTTTGTGGATGATATGAAGATTGGTGGAGTTGCAGATAGTGAGGAGGATTGTCAGAGGATACAGCAGGATATAGGTCAGTTGGAGGCATGGGCAGAAAACTGGCAAATGGAGTTTAATCCGGACAAATGTGAGGTGATGCATTTTGGAAGGTCAAGTACAGGTGGAAATTATACAGTGAATGGCAGAATCATTTGGAGTATTGATATGCAGAGGGATCTGGGTGTGCAGGTCCACAGGTCACTGAAGATAGCAGCGCAGGTAGATAAGGTAGTAAAAAAGGCTTATGGCATGATTGCCTTCATTGGAAGAGGCATTGAGTATAAGGATAGATAAGATTCACTGCAGCTTTAAAGAACTTTAGTTAGGCCACACTTGGAATATTGCATACATTTCTGGTCACCATACAATCAGAAGGATGTGGATGCTTTGGAAAGGTTACAGAAAAGGTTTACTGGGATGTTGCCTGGTATGGGGGATTTTAGCTATGAAGAAAGGTTGGATAGACTGGGTTTGTTTTCACTGGAATGCAGGAGGTTGAGGGACGACCTGATAAAATTTTATAAGATTGTGAATGGCATGGATAGACTGGAAAGTATGAGGCTTTTTTCCAGGATGGAAGATCAATTAATAAGGGACACAGGTGCAAGGTGCAAGGGGGCAAGTTCAAAAGAGATGTGCGAAGCAAGCTTTTCACACAGAGGGTGGTGAGTGCCTGGAATGCGCTGCCAGAGGAAGTGGCAGAAGCAGCATTTAGGAAGCACCCGGATGAATACATGAATAGGAAGGGAATAATGAGATATGGATCCTGTAAGTGAAGAGAGTTTTAGTATGGAAGGACACATTTTGTGTTGGTGCAGACTTGGAGGGCTGAAGGGCCTGTTCTTTGTTCTTTGCTCTTTGTTCTTTGTTCTTGTCCTTTAAGTCAGAAGTCACATGACAACAGGTTCTAATCCAACAGGTTTATTTGAAATCACAAGCTTTTGGAGTGCTGTTCTTTTGTCAGCTCCAAAAGCTTGTGATTTCAAATAAATCTGTTGGACTGTAACCTGGTGTCAAGTGATTTCTGACTTTGTCCACCCCCGTCCAACACCAGCTCCTCCACATCATGTCAGTTAAGGAAGAACATCTGCTATCCTCACCTGATCTGGCTGACACATGAATCCAGACCCACAGTGATGTGGTTAACTCTTAACTGCCCTCTGCAGTGTCCATCCACTCAGTTCAGTGTCAACTGGATGTGGACAACGAAACTGATCCTGCCAACGATGCCCATATCCCATGTAAGAATAAAGAAACAAAACAAAATCTTCTTTGACGTTTATAAAGATTTGGACTTGCAGATGCTGGGCATAATTTCAATATTTGGAAATGACATGTAATGTAACAAGGATAGTAATAGATTTTAGGAGAACACAGAGAGACCAGTAAAGTCTGATGGTTTTTTTTTATATGTAAGAAGCATGAGGAAAGTTAATGTAAAAGAAATGGCACTATTTTAAAGAGGCTACAGTGACATGAGAAATCTGACATAAAAACAAGAATTGCCGACGCTGGAGATCTGAAACTAAACCAGAAATTGTTGGTGAGACTCAGCAGTTCTGGCAACTTCTTTGGGAAGAAAGCAGAGTCAATGTTTCAAGTCTGGTGACTCTTCATTAGAACTGAGAGGAAGAAGAATGTCTTCAGCCAGAAGGTGGCTAATCTGCAGAACTCAGAGGGCTGTGGAAGTGAAATCATTGTGTGTATTTAAGACACAGATAGATAGGTACTTGATTGGTAAGGGGAGAAGGCTGGAGAATGGGATTGAGAAACATATCATATATAGTGGCGGAGCAGACTCTACAGGCTGAATAGCCTAATCCTGCTCCTATATCTTAAATTCTTATGGAAAAAGCTGAAAAGCATTAGGAATCTTCAGATTTCCGAATATGAGCACAGAGTGCATGAACACGGAGGTTGTATAAACATTCATGGAGGATTAGTTCGACCACAGGTGGAATATTGTATTCAACTGGGGCCACCACCATTTAGGAAGAATGTCAAGGTCTAGGAGATAATGAAGAGGAGATTTAGAATGTTACCAGGATTGTAAAAACTGCAGGTAATTTTCGGTCTTGATGCCAATGGATATTAAATTCAGGGGAGGTGTAATGAACGATGGTGTCACCACTGCATTCTTGGCATTATTCTATAATATTAAGACACCCCCTACTGAGTCTATAGCCCTCAAAAGCCTGCATAAAGATTTCAGCAGCAGTGTGGCCAAGGTTGTGGTGGTGACAGAAAAATTGAAGAGGGGAGAGTAATTGATCTTAAAAATGGACGATATTCTCAAGCTGAGCTCTGGATCAGAAGCAAAGAGCAGGAAAGATACTATAGGTAGGGAAATCATGAGGCAGTCAGGCTAATTAACAGGTTTTTTCATTGAATTTACACTGAATGGAAGATCATTTTCCTTTTTCTTATTTTCTATGAAGTATGTTATTAATAATCTGTTGCATTTTAAAAATTTAAGAAAGTCTTGAAACAGTTAATGAACTTTCAGTCCTGACACCAAAGGATAAATTCTGACCTGCTTTCCATAGTCATGAAACAGTTTGTGAAAACACACACTTGGTCTTTCTTTTTGCGTATAAACAGCCCCCAGGACACCAGTAATTCAGTGATTCATTGCTTTCCTCCTACCAGCCAAGAGAATTGTCAGTTTAACAGGAAAGGTTCTTCACTAAATGGCCAACTGGGAACAAAGGCCTAAATGCCTCGCACTTGCATAAAGAAGTGGGGATTAGTTTGTGAATTTAGTTGTTTACCTGTGTCTGATTAGTGAATGATTCAACCATAAAATTCTCATTAAAATCATTTACCTGTGAGTACCGCTTCCTCCTCATGAGTACTTAAGTGCAGTATTTATACACAGTATTCAGACAAATGAGAACTCAAGTGAAGCATACCTGAAAATTCCAAAGCTCCCCCTCTTTTAAAACAATAAATTAATGTTACTATTGTGCCTTAAATTTACAAATAAAAACTATTAAAATCTATCTGCTAACTTTAATGGTGTCAAATTCAAATACTGCCAGTGAAGCCAAACCTACAGTATAAAAGAGATCTTTTTCCATGCCAGAATGCTTCGAGATAAATTTCTGTTCACTGCACATTTTGATATTTCAGGTAACATTACTGGAGCATGAATAAAGCACCAAAAGGTGTAAATTAGCAAGGAATAAATATTAGACTCTCTCAGACAAGCAGCAAAAAAAAACTGACTGATGCTAATGTGGGTGGAATGAACAGTGAACGTAACTTGCTGGGACAGAGGTGAGTGGCTCAGACTTGTTTGTTATTGAACAGATTCTGAATTTACTAAAATCCCATCTAAAAACTGGAACTGAAATGTATTAGCGTGGACTGGAAGACTTTGTTGAGAATCTGAGCCATTTCTGAAATGTGAACTGAAGTTTCCTCCATGGTTATGGAGGACACTAGCTACAGTGACCACTTCCAATAGTGTTGCTGTCAATCCACAGAAATGATGTGGAGGTGCCGGTGTTGGACTGGGGTGGACAAGGTCAGAAATCATATGACACTAGGTCATAGTCCAACAGGTTTATTTGAAAACACAAGCTTTCAAAGCCTTGCTCCTTCTTCAGGTGTTAGTGAGAGACGCTCCGGGAATTCTTCCAAGATGTCAGCAGTGAGCCCAATGAGACAACCAATGAACCAGATCAGTCGACAGAGAGATCCATGGGGGAGCGGGCAAAGAAGGAGTTGAATTAGACCCTTCCGGAGGACTGTTGCCAGGGGCTTGACAGGTATGCTCAAGAAATCAGAGAATGCGTGAATGCCAGATTCATTAGCCACACTCACAAGGTAAGGCAAAACGTCACCCGGACACAATGCAATGCCGTCCGTGCTCTCAAGACCAATTGCAATATTGTCATTAAACCAGCAGACAAAGGAGGAGCCATTGTCATACAGAATAGAACGGAGTACTGCAAGGAAGTGTACCTGCAGCTGAACAACTAGGAACAGTATGGACAACTACCTGTCGATCCAACCAAACAAAACACCTGTTAACTGAACAAACTCGTCAAAATTTTTGATCCAGTCCTTCAGAGTACCCTACGCACTCTCATCCTGCGTACTTCCTGCACTGGGGAATTCTACTGCCTTCCAAAGATACACAAATCCAACACACCTGGATGTCCTGGTGTGAGAACCTCTCTGGCTATGTCGAGGGCATCTTGAAACCCATTGTACAGGGAACCCCCCAACTTCTGTCGCAACACTTCAGATTTCTTACAGAATCTCAGCACCCATGGACCAGTCAAACCAGGAACATTCGTCGACACAATGGATGTTTCGGCAATCTACACCAGTATCGCCCACAATGGCGGCATCGCTGCAAAAGCCTCAGTACTCAGCACCACCAACTGCCAATTTCCAGACGCCATCCTACAACTCATCCGCTTCATCCTCGACCACAACGTCTTCACCTTCAACAACCAGTTCTTCACCCATGGAACAGCCATGGGGACCAGATTTATGGTCCAATATGCCAACATTTTTCATGCACAAGTTTGAACAAGACTTCTTTGCTGCACAGAACCTCCAACCAATGCTATACACCAGATATACTGACCACATTTTCTTCCTTTGGACTCATGGCAAGGAATCACTGAAACAACTACATAGTGATATCAACAAGTTTCATCCCACCATCAGACTTACCATGGACTACTCTTCAGAATCAGTCTCATTCTTGGTCACATTCATCTCTATCAGGGACAGACATCTCAGTACCTCACTCACATACACAGGATCTGTTCGGATGAGGAAGAACACGACAGACACTTGAAGGTGTTGAAGGACGCCCTCATAGGAACAGGATACAATGCTCAACTCATCGATCGCCGGTTCCGACAAGCCACAGTGAAAAACTGTAATGACCCCCTCAGAAGACAGACATGGGGTACGTCGGATAGAGTACCCTTCATCGTCCAGTTCTTCCTGGGAGCAGAGAAAATATGTTCTTCGCAGCCTTCAACACATTATCGATGACGATGAGCACCTCACCAAGATCTTACCCATGGCTCCACTTCTCGCCACTACCCAGCTTTCAGGACGACATCAACCACAACACTATACAACCCTGTCATGGCAACCTCTGCAAGGCATGACAAATCATTGACATGGATACTACCATCACACGTGGGAACACCACCCATGTGCACAGCAGATACTCATGTGACTCGGTCAACGTTATCTATCTCATATGCAACAGGCAAGGATGCCCGGAGGGATGGTATATTGGTGAGACCATGTAGACACTACAACAATGGATGAATGGATACCGCGCAACAATCGTCAGAAAGGGATGTTCCCTCCCAGTCAGGGAACACTTCAGCAGTAAGGGATATTCGGCCGCGGATCTTCGGGTAAACATCCTCCAAGGTGAACTTTGGGATACACAACAACGCAGAGCCGCTGAGCAGAGGCTGATAGCTAAGTTCGGTACCCATGAGGACGGCCTCAACCAGGATCTTGGGTCCATGTCGCACTACAGGTGACTCCACTACACTATACATTCTCACACACACATGTGTATACTTACACACACACTCATACGAACACACATACACACACTCACACACAAACACATTCACACACACACGCGCACACATGCACGCACGCACACACACACACACTCTCTCTCTCCCTCACACACACACTCTCTCTCTCTCACACACACACACACATACACACACACACACTCACTCTCTCTCTCCCTCACATACTCACTCTCTCTCCCTCACACACATACACTCTTTCTCTCTCTCTTTATCTTTCCCACACACACTCACTCTCTCTCCCTCACACACACTCTCTCCCTCACACACACACTCACTCTCTCTCCTTTCCTCTCACACACACACACTCACATTCACTCACTCTCTCTCTAACCCCGTCACTCACACACACACACTCACATTCTCTCTCTCTCCCACCCCACCACACACACACACACTCTCTCTCCCCACTCACACATACATACAGTCTCTCTCCCTCCCTCTCACATAATTTGTATTTGAAGATATACAAATTCAAAATGCACACAATTTATAGACAGTCAGTCAATGTGGCGTTTTACAAATTCCTACTTTAGAAACAAAACCAGTCTGACTCCAAACCAAAACACAAACAGATGCTAAACAAGGCCTCACACCTAACATGCAATCTCTGACCTAAAATGTCACCTCTTCTTTACACTGATAAAACCTTTAGTTCTCTCAGGACAGTGACTTGTAAGGAATTTGGGAATTTACATATACACATTAATCAATTAAAATCTTCTAACTGATTAAAGATTTAACAGCATCTTAGGGTTGTTTAATACATCCTTATCAGTGGAATGACCCTTTGATCTTTTACTTGTAAATTCTGTCTGATGCTACCTCTCTCACTAACACCTGAAGAAGGAACAAGGTTTCGAAAGCTTGTGGTTTCAAATAAACCTGTTGGACTATAAAAAAATCCGAAAGAACTGTGGATGCTGTGAACCAGGAATGAAAACAGAAATTGCTGGAAAAGCTCAGCAGGTCTGGCAGCATCTGTGAAGTGAAAATCACAGTTAACTGATGGTGACTGTCAGTTTTGAGGAAGGGTCACCGGACCCGAACTGTTAACTCTGATTTTCTCTTCACAGATGCTGCCAGACCTGCTGAGCTTTTCCAACAACTTCTGTGTTTGTTCCTGTTGGACTATAACCTGGTACTGTGTGATTTCTGACTTAGTCTACAGAAAGGTTTGTCTGTTCTCTCACTTGGAACTGGTGCTCATGGAATTGCAAAGAGGACAAAACAGAAGGTAAAGTACAAAAAATATGTCAATTCCAAATTTACAATTATAATGTTGCTTCTGGGGAGAATTCTGCATTCTGATAACTTTACTTCTTTCTGTCAGAATGTTTATGCAACACCATTATGTCAACATGTCAAAGCCAATCTTAAGAACGATAAATATTTATTCGAGTTGACAATTCTTTGCTACGTTATATTTCCAGGCCTCCATCCAGTCAGTCAGACTGTAGTAGTCCCTCTGAGTAGCTTTTTACTTACGAGTTGAAATTCTGAATCTGTTGTGTTTTATCTCCATCATTGTTCCTTTAAGAGACATACTCATGATATGACTCTGACTTGAGGGTATGAAAGCCTCAAACTTTATATTACTCCAGGGATCACTTCATAACACCCCACAGGAAGCATGTGGTCCAGCAAAGTGTAGTAGCTTAACTAATAGAGACAATCCAGGAAACTGCAGACTGGTGAGTTTCATATCGGTGGTTGGGAAGCTATTAGAGAGAATTCTTATGGATAGGATTTATGCACATTTAGAAAAGCATGGTCAAAATAGGGACAATCAGCATGGCTTTGTGCAGGCAGGTTATGTCTTACTAACTTGATTGAATTTTTCAAGAAGGTGACAAAGGTGATCAATAAGGGTGGAGCAGTGAATGTTGTTTACATGGATTTTAGTAAGGCTTTTAACAAGGTCCCTCACGGTAGGCTCATACAGAAGATTGAGATGCATGGGATCCACGGTGACTTGGCCATGTGGATTCAGAATTGGTTTGCCCAGAGAAAGCAGAGGGTAGTGGTGGAAGGTGTTTTTTAGGCTAGAGGTCCATGAATAGTAGTGTTTTGCAAGGATCCATACTAGGACCTTTTCTGCAGTTTGTGATATAAATAAATGACGTGGATGAAAATGTAAATGGTTAGGTTAATAAGTTTGCAGAGATCGGTGGAGTTGTGGATAGTGTAGAAGGTTGTCAAAGGATACAGCAGGATATAGATCAGTTGCTGATATGGGCAGAGAAATAGTAGATGGAGTTTAATCCATTTAAGTGTGAGGTGCTGCACTTTGGGAGATCAAATGTTAAGGAAAAGTGTACAGCTAATGGCAGGACCCTGAGCAGTGTTGATGTACAGAGGGATCTTGGGGTTGAAGTACATAGCTCCCTGAAAGTGGCCATGCAAGTAGATAGGGTGGTAAAGAAAGCATAGGGCATGTTCGCTTTTATTGGTTGGGAAATTGCGTACATGAGTCAGGATTTCATGTTTCAGCTTTATAAGTCTTTGGTTAGGCCATACTTAGAGTATTGCATTCAATTCTGGTCACCACATTACAGGAAGGATGTGGAGGTTTGAGAGAGTGTGTAGAAGAGGTTTACCAGGGTGCTGCCTGGATTAGAGGGTATGAACTATCAGGAGAAGCTAGAAAAACTCGGGTTGTTTTCTCTGGAATGGTGGAAACTGAGGGGAGAAATCTGTAAAATTATGAAATGCATAGATAGGGCTGACGGTCAGAATCAGAGTTGAAATGTCTAAAACTAGGGGGCATGCATTTAAGGTGAGAGGGGGAAAGCTCAAAGGAGATGTGAGGGTAAAGTTTTATACACAGAGAGTGACAGGAGCCTGGAATGCACTGCCAGGGGTGATGTGGAGGCAGATACAATAGGGGTGTTTAAGGGGCTTTTAGATAAGCACATGAACTTGCAAGGAATGGAGGGATATGGACCAAGGGCAGGCAGAAGGGACTAGTTTAACTTGGTGTCATGTTCGGCACAACATATTGGGCCGAAGGATGTGTCCCTATGCTGCATTGTTCTACATTCTATGTTCTAACTTTAGCCCAAATATCAATATTCCTTGTTACTATTGTAGAAACCAATTCTTTTTAATGCCCTGCATTTTTAAAATGTGAACTGAAATGAGAAAGAACTGAATTGAAACCCAGTGATTTGCAATAATTGCTGCATGTTTTGAAATTGAGAAATTTGATACCTATTGTAAATATTTGTTTGTCTCACTGTGGATTCCAGTACTATGCAGGAGAACTAGAGTCCAAATGTTGTTTACAAGTGAATCTAATTGGTTTGTGCATTATGGCCTAATCATTAATGACAAAACTCCTCTGAAAATGAACAACAAGGTGATAAGTTGCCAGCCAACTGAATAGCCTGGGCTGTGAGCAAGTCACAGCGAAGCTAATTCAGATCAGAAGATAAACCAGCAGAGTTGCAGCAGCCAAAAACTCTACATCAGTTCTCTGCAGTCAGCCACTTTGAGCCTGAAGAAACCAGCTTATCTTTCCTTCAGCAGATGCTGCAAGTTGTGATTTTGAATTGGATAGTCAAAGAGACTTATCACAAGTGAAACAGCCACACTGTGTTTCCACTGGCTTGCGAGAGACATTCAGAAAAGAGTTGAGCAGCGAACTTTGGATCAGCAAAAGCCAACCCAAATGATCTTGTCATCAAAGACTATAAAACTGCTTCCATAGTTTCTTCTCTGTAGCAACCGGAAAAATGTCAGCCAGGTGGATCTCATAGAGTTCCCTGATTGGGGCTGTTAAGCTGGTCAGGCAGTTTGGGGACTTTTAAAAAATCTCTGAAAGCTTTGTCTAGGTTGATTCCAGGGGTAGATTGATCCGTACTGGGGTGACATGGTGGTTCTGTGGTTAGCACTGCTACCTGACAGTGTCAGGGACCTGGGTTTGATTCCAGTCTTGGGTAACTATTTGCATGGAGTTTGCACATTCTCCCCATGTCTGCGTGGGTTTCCTCCAGGTGCTCCAGTTTCCTCTCACAGTCCAATGATGTGCAGGTTAGGTGGATTCGCCATAAGAAATTGCCCTGTAGTATCCAGGGATGTGCAGGCTATGGGGTTAGCCTTAGTAAATGCAGGGTTACAGGAATAGGGTTGGATGGTGGTTCGGGGTAGGATGCTCTTTGGAGGATCAGTGCAGACTTTATGGGTCAAGTTGCTTCTTCCGCACTGCAGGGATTTTATGTTTCTATGATACAGGCTATTTGCCATTACTGGGCCTCTGGAATCTACTACTGGTTTGTACCTCACTTGTATTTCAATTCAGAGCTTCATATTGCAGCCGAGCCATGTTCTGACCCGCTTCATGGCTCCACTCAGTGATCTGTTTTTGGGTTTATTATTGCTTCTTTTACATCAGGCTTTATGTTGCCCCATTTCTGACCTTGCTGTGATTTTGCACTATTCCCCATGGATGTTATGTCCTGTTTGTGCTCTAATTGTTTATCGTGCTCTGTTTTCAGTCCCAGCTCCACTGTCATTATTATGTTTCTGTCTGTCCCACTGGCACACTTCCTCTATTTATGAATGAAGCAGCTACCTCATTGCCTTCCTCTGTTTCGGAATTTCTACATTAACCTTGTTACGGCATTCCTTGGATTGTAATCAATAATTTTAGTCTAGGTGGTATGGAGAGAAGAGGCCTAATTCTTTCTGATGCTTGTTACACCAGCATTTGCCCCAGTGGCTTTACCCCTAATTTATATTTGCTGGCTGATAACCTCTGCTGCTCTTGCATTTAAAAGGCCATCTGTTTGTAGTTTTCAAATGATGGAAGTTGATCCTCAAAGCACCAGTAAGAACCCCAAAATACTATTTAGTAAGGTGAAATTAAACTCACTGAGGACTGATGATCAGTTGTCCTCATGTCGTTCACTGTATGGTATAAAGAGCCACTTTTTATAAAACAGCATTCAATGCAGGCCAAAATCACAGCGATATCTTAAAAAAAAGTCTAGTGTGTAGTTTTCTGGAGTAGGGTCCCAACCTGAAACATCAACTTTCCTGTTCCTCTGATGCTGCCTGGCCTGCTGTGTTCCTCCAGTTCCACACTGTGTTATCTCTGACTCCAGCATCGGCAGTTCTTGCTATCTCTAGTGTGCGGTGCCAGCTTCTTAGTCATATTTTCCCCTTGCACGTTTCTGTGATATAACATTTCTATTGCAGAAGTGGGCCATTCAGCCCCATATAGTCCACTCTGCTATTCAATGAGATCATGGATGATCTGATGATCCTCAACTCCCCTTTCCTATCTTTTCCTCATAAATCATGATTCCCTTTCTGATTAAAAATCTCTCTATCTCAGCCATGAAAATAATTAATAACCCAGCCTCTACAGCCCTCTCCACTAAAGAATTCCACAGATTCATTATCCTTGGAAAGAAGAAATTCCTCCCAATCTCTGTCCTATCCGGGCAAACCCTTACTCTGAGATAATACCTTGTGGTCCTAGTCTCTACCACAAGGGGAAATAACCTCTCTGCATCTTCCCAGTCAAGTCCCCGAAGAATCTTATAAATTTCAGTGAGATGTCCTCTCATTGTTTTTCATTGAGTACAGGTCCAACCTACTCAACCACATCTTAAGACAAAATCCCTCCATACCTTGAGTTGACCTAATGAACCTTCTCTGTACTGCCTCCGAAGCCAGTATATTATTCCTTATATAGAGGAACCAAACTGTTCAGTATTCCAGCTGTGGTCTGACGAGTGTCTTGCAGAGTTTTAGCAAGACCTCCCAGTTTTTATACTCCATTCTGTTTGAAATAAAAAGCCCAACATTCCATTTGCTTTCCCTATTGCCGGCTAAACTTCGATTCTCCAAATCAGCATGTGCAAGCTTGCCAGTGATCGGCTGGAAAGAAAGATGATGCACTTCAGATCAGTGAATTCAGTTTGAAATCCAACCTTGCACTTTGCAGTCAGCAAATTTGTTTGATGATATATTCTTTCTCTTAAACAAATTATGCATCACTTCCTTTGTTCTCTGTCAGATTCAAATTTCTAATTGATAATTTCCACGAACAGTAGGAAGTTGTCGCTTTCACTGAATAATCACAACCTTTTACTTTCTTCCCTTTTTTTGGCAGCTCCTGTTTTCTGACAGATGCCTTTTTTTTAACCATTTGGACTGACATGTAGTTTAATCCTACTGCATCACCTCAGTTATGTCAGCTGCTGTTCTGGAAATCAACGAGGATCCTTGATGTTTCAGTGGTTACAGTACGCTGCAGGTATATTTTCTGCTCATTAGAGAGTGAAGTATGACACACGTGTGCTGAAGAAAATGTTGCTCTCTGAACGAACTCTGCAAGCATCCCACGAGTACGATCACTGTGTTAGTCAGTCAGCACCTGTGTGATTGTGCACTGTGTTATTGGGTCATAGAAACATAGTAAACAGAAAATTCGACCTGTCATTCAATACGATCATGGTTGATCATCCAACTCAGCATTCTATTCCCGCTTTCTTCTCATACCCTTTGATTCCCTTAGCCCTGAAAACTGCATTAACTTCTTCTTGAAATCAATGTTTTGGCCTCAACTGCTTTCACTGGGGATAAAGAATTCCACAGGCTCACCCTCTCTGGGTGAAGAAATTTCTCCTCATCTCAGCCTTTACTGGCCTACCTCATAACCCTAGTCTGTGGTCTCTGGTCTTTGCACAGATACTCAGCATGATTTGTACTTGGAGACTGGAAGATAATCCAAAAATCACTTTTGCATTGACTGTCAAGAGACTGTTCCACCAGTAATACTGACCCACACAACACTGCCCTCCAACAGGTAGGGAGCTGCACAATTACTTAAGATAGAAAGAAGTTACACTTACATAGCGTCTTGCACAACCCTAGAATGTTTAAAGGAATTTAGAGCCAATGAAATACTCAGGAAGATAGTTTCTGTTCATTTAGTGTTTCTCACCTCACTCAGGATATTTCAAGAATGCGCAACTGCCTTTATTCTGGTTTTCAAATGCGGTTAATAAAGTTGTGTCGTATATATAGCAGCTGATGTGTACACAACGGGATCGCAGATGCAGGCCAGCCTTTAATGTCTTACCCAAAAGATGGCACCTCTAACAAAACAGAACATTTGCATGACTTCAGTGGAATGTGTTTGCTTCAGCAGTACCGCTCTTGTTTTTGGGTCAAAAGGCCATTTATCCCATTTGAAATAACTCTTCAAAGGCAAGCATCCCATCACCAATCACCCCTTATTTACAAATGCATAGCCTTTGACAATAGCACTGCCTCTGATTGAGTCAGACATTCCAGGCCTCAATATCCCTGGTATTCATCCTCTTACGTCAGCCAGGTCTCCCTGATTGGTCCACATTAACAGCCCCCATCAGGGAACTCATGGCTGACCTCATTGCAATCACTAAACGACTGTTCTTTGTGGGGGATTTACTTGGTGCACAATGTCTGCTGTGTTTGACCACATCAGTTTATTGGTTGTGAAGTGCTTTAGGGCATGTTCTGAGAGTCGTAGAAATATGAGCTCTCTCTCTAAATTCCCAGCCTTGACTCTGTGCCTACAGACATTAATAATCTCTGAAGTTGCGTTGAACCAGGACAAATTGATCACAGTGCCTAATGTGTGGTATGACCTTTTCAGCTGAATCTTGAGCAAAGCCAATAACTTAAATACAAACTTGAGAATGTGAGTTATGAACTGTTGCAATCCTACAGCATAGTTCATGACTTTCTTTGAGAAAGTCATATTTGTAATGATGTATATGTAACCAAAATTTCAACTTTCTTAAGGACAATACCAAAGGACAATAGCTCACAAAGAAGTCTCCAAAGGCAAGGATATGGATCAATGCTTATTTAGGTCTCACTTCAGTGTGTACCCAATTTGTACATTATTTTCTGGTAGGGCAAAGGCAGAAATCATACCTATGTTACTTTCCAGCTGCCATATTGGGTGTTAGTGTTGACATGGGAGCAGATCATCCATCTTCTCCTACAATTACAGAAACTAGGTCAGGTGGATGAGAAAAAGCTAAAAGGATAAAGTTACAATACAAAATGATAACTGGGCTAAAAGCCCCAAAAGAAGTGGACAAATAAAATACTTCAAAATCAATTGCTGGCAAGAGCCTCATGAATATTTTTCTCTTAAAAGATCATTTTTAAACTTGTAGAAAGAGATTCAAATTGTCAATGAAAATAAAACTGTCTTTATGATGGTATAACTCGCAACGAATCCAGCCAGATGCTAATAAAACTATAGTTCAATAGTGTACTACCTTTCCTGTCAATTGCACATGTATTAGTCTTCGGAAATGGGCCAAGACTCAAGAATCTTTTTCCATTAGAAAGAGATGTGCTGAGATGCAGCTCAAGTGCCAAAGTTGGTCTTTAAAGGAACAATTTCCTCATGGAACTGCAGAGTCAAGGGCCTTCACGTCAAGCCTGCCTTGTTCAATAAGAACTACAAGGGGGTTGGTTAGCTCAGTTGGCTTGGCGGCTGGTTAGTAACACAGAGTGATGTTAATAGTGTGGGTTCAATTCCTGTACTGGCTGAGGATACTATGAAGGACTTGCCTTCTCAACCTCTACCTTTGTCTGAGGCGTAGTGACCCTCAGGTTAAGTCACCATTAGTAGTCTCCATCTAATGAAGATACAGCACAATGGGCTGTTAAGTTCCATCCCACATTGCTACAATTGTATATTATTTGATCCTAGGCCTTACCTCACCCATTTCCAATCCTGAGCTTAACATTGTCCTTTGCCTAGCTGTGGTGTAGTGGGATATTTACATATTTGCAGAGGTAAAGAAAGCACTTTCTGAGGAATGGCAGTCCCATGCAGATTGCCACTCTGCCCCTTCAGAAATGCTTGTTTTCCGACAGTTCTCTTGTGATACAGAGCTGTTGGGGAGAAGCAAACTCCGTCCCTTTCTCACAGCAGTCAGCTGCTGTGTTCTGAAATACTAAGGTCCAGAGTCACCAACTGTCACTTTGAAAGCTGCTGGCAAATGGTAAGTATGGAAGGGCTATTGTGGCACAGAGGTAATGTTCCTACCTCTGAGTCAGGAGGCCCTAGTTCAAGTCCCACCTGCTCTAGAGACATGTATCAAAATCTCTGAACACATTGTTTGGAAAATGTCTGTAAGCTAAGTGCGACATTAGGGTGCTAGGAGGGTAGGGTGCAGGATGTACTGGGGGTGTAGGGCGCCATGGACTAGTTGATCCAATGGTGCCAGCTGGGTTGGGGCTAGGAAGCCAGACAGTAGGATAGCAGATGGTTCGAGTGTAAGGTGGGTAGGATGTGAAGGGGAAGGGTGCCAGTGGGTAGAATGCTAGGTGGCAAGGGGACCATGCTCATGTTGCATAATAAATTGGATCTGGTGGATGGGGCAGGGAGGGTGGGTGCTGGATCTAGGGGTGGGGTGCATCGGTTTTAGCAGCAGGGGAAGGGGTATCAGGTGTAGAGTGGGGAAAGGCACTAGCACACCCAGGGGGTATCAGGGGGTTGGTGGGCATAAGACGTCAGGGATTGGTGTAGTGGGGGGGTGGGGTGAGGTAAGTATGGAGTCACTTGAATTGTTACTCAGGAGTTAAGACTAAGTATTTACAAGTGTAAACTTTCCCGAGTAACTATTTATTCGGATTCAAATGGAGACTTTCAGAGGGATCCGGGCCTGGGGTAATTACCGAGCAGCAACCTTCAATTTCTTCAGAGTCTGCTACGATGGAGGTTCCACAGGGTGGCCATGTGCCGTTCCTGTCTACACTGGAATGGTGATTGTCTGACCATCAGAATCTCTGGGCCAATAGCTTTTATATAACGACTGTCTCACAATAGTTTCACTTTGTCTGCAACACAGAGCAAAATCATGCCACATTGCACCACATTCTGTGATATAAACAGGCTCATGAGGATATTACACAGTCAGACTTAATCCACTGTCCTACACTCCCCACCCACCGCTTGTCTCTGACTCTACCTATTACACTGTATTGTATTGATCTCTCAGAGGGAACTGAGCAAGATCCAAAATCATTTGGCTATGAGTGAATCGTCAAAATCAAAGAACGAATCCTGTGATCACTTGGCCTTGTACAGCTGAATGACATGAAAACCTTTTTGCTCATTAAAGCAATCTAACTCCAGGCACAGCGGGTAACTTTCCAACTGCCCCGCATCACACACCACAACACTACGTGCAGCTGGGAAGTTGATCTATGAATAACCAAGTTGATTTTCAAACTCTGAGCAAAGAGCTTTCCACGCTGGTGATACCTGACAGCAGAATTCCCAGGATTTTCCGGCCAGCCGAGAGTACATGTTGCCCTCAGCACCTGAATTCCCAATGTAAGCCCCTCAATGGAGCCTCTCAAGCTCTGCACCCAAAGTACAAATTTATCAAATCCAGCCTCTCACATCACGCAGCGCAGACAACACAAGGATCTTTCCTCAGATTGTCAATTTTCAAGCTTCCAGGATTGACTGGAATGTTCCAGGAACTGAAGAATAATATCTGCCTAACTTTTGCAAGGCAAACTAAAGAAAAGCCTTCAAAGCACCTGTATCTTTAAAAAGTGGTTTTGTTGCTATTTTCTTTCGAACACCTGAGTTAATTAATTGTAAAATATCAGAGATGTGGGGAAAAGAAAATCCTCACTTGACAATCAGTCAAGATTATGTCAAATGAGAAAGAGTCTCTTCACTTTCCAATTGCTGAAGGAAAGTGTCGCAGCCAGATGATAAATTGCTCAAATTTGGAATCAGGACATTTTAAAATGAGCAGCTATTTCATCCCGAGGATGGCCAGCACAGCCACAATCTTCTCCACAGCTAAGATTCTCTGATACTTTGATTTGATAAAATCTCTCCTGCCAGATAAACTGAGAAACTTGTTAAACATTAAGGTGCACTGTTGGGGAGTGTAAATTCATCTAGTAACAACAGTGCCTCTCATCTTGCTGTTCCCAAAGTGCCTGCTACCTTCAGGTCAAAAGAAACAGCTATCAATTGCAGTCTTGTTTCATACTTCCATTCACACATACACAAACAAAGCCTTGGGGATTTCCTGATCAGTAATAGCTGTGTTCATTCAATTCCAACAGGAGATGCAACATGAAAAGTCAACCTGGCAGATTTATTGATTACAATTCGGCACTAATGGTCAAAGAGACACAACACTTGAAAATCCCCAAAGGTGATCATTACCACTGAATGATCATGTCACAAGGCATTAGTGGCATTGTTAGACTGTAAGTAAAAGACGCTGAGGATTCTAAATGCGTTAGTCTCTGTGTCATTTCCTCAGTGACAATGAACTTACAGAAAACTATGGATGTTGGAGATTAAACAATGTTTGATGAAGTGGTTTGCTACTTTATTCCTCATGGTTCAAAAAAAAAGTTCACTTTATTCCTTTCTATCTTTAGACTGGGATGTAAGTAAAAGTAGCTGCTGTAATTTACAAGCAAATATGACAAAGTGAATCAAGAAATAATACCTCCAACAATATGAGAAGAATGTCTAAAGTTGTACTTTCTAATGGTAACAGAATGTTGTTCGCTGCAAAATAATATTGATCCAAATCTTCCGATCTGCGTTGAGCCCCTTGAGCCCACTCCACTCTTCAGTAGGATCACGGTTGATCTGAAAGTAATGCCAAATCCACATTCCTGCCTACTCCGATAACCTTTCACCCCTTTACTTACCATATATCCAACAGTCTCTGCTATAAAAATATTCCAGGGCTTTGCCTTACACCACATTTTCAGGAACAGAATCTCAAAGACTCATGATCTTCTGAGAGTACCTTTATAGATGCCACACCCTGTTTTTGCAGCACTAGTTGCTTTTATGTTTATTTATTTGGGGAATGTGGGTGTTGCTGGGCATTTATTGCCTATCCCCACTTGCCCTCTAGAAGGTGGTAGTGAGCAGCCGTCTTGAACTGAGGAAATCACATGACACCAGGTTATAGTCCAACAGGTTTATTTGAAAACACAAGCTTTTGGAACCTCACTCCTTCTTCAGGTGTTAGTGAGAGAGGTGGCATCAGATACAGAATTTATAAGTAAAAGATCAAAGGGTCACACTGATGAGGATGTACTAAACAAACCTAAGATGTTGTTAAATCTTTAATCAATTAGAAGGTTTTAATTAATATGTATATATAAATCCCCGAATTCCTTACAAGTCACTGTCCTGAGAAAACTAAAAGTTTTATCAGTGTAAAGAAGAGGTTACATTTCAGGTCAGAGAATGCATGTTAGGTGTAAGGCCTTGTTCAGAATCTGTTTATGTTTTGGTTTGGAGTCAGACTGTTCTTTTCTAAAGTAGGAGTTTAAAAAACTCCACATTGACTGACTGTCTATAAATTGTGTGCTTTTTGAACAAACTAGAATGTATCTGCAAATACAAATTCACCCCATAGATTCATGTGTGTATGTGCATGTGTGTGAGAGAGAGGGTAGGGTAGAGGAAGAAAGAAAGAGAGAGAGAGCGAGTGTGTGCGTGTGTGTATATATGGGGGTGCGGGGGGTGTGGTTGTAGAGAGGGAGAGTGAGTGTGTCATGTCTTGCAGAGGTTGCCATGACAGGGGTGTTTGGTGTTGTGGTCAATGTTGTCCTGAAGGCTGGGTAGTTTGCTGCAAACAATGGTCTGTTTAAGGTTTCGTGGTTGTTTGAAGGCAAGAAGTGGAGGCATAGGGAAAACCTTGGCAAGATGCTCATCATCATCGATAATGTGTTGAAGGTTGTGTAAACATGGCATAATTTCTCCACTACCGGGAAGTACTGTACGACGAAAGGTACCCTATCGGACGTATCCCATGTTTGTCTTCTGAGGAGATCATTACAGTTTTTCACTGTGGCATGTTGGAACTGGCGATCGATGAGTTGAGCATCGTGTCCTGCATGGTACATTGGCGAAATCATGCAGACGCTACAACAACGGATGAATGGACACCGCACAACAATTGCCAGACAGGAATGTTCCCTCCCAGTGGGAGAACACTTCAGCGGTCAAAGATATTTGGCTTTGAATCTTCAGGTAAACATCCTCCAAGGCGGGCTTTGGGATACACAACAATGCAGAGTCGCTGAGCAGAGGCTGATAGCCAAGTTCGCTATCCATGAGGATGGCCTCAACGAGGATCTTGGGTTCATGTCGCACTACAGGTGACCCCACTACACTATACAATCTCACACTCACACACGCACACACACACACGTGAATCTATGGGGTGAATGAATATTTTCAGATACATACTATTTTTCAAAAGGCGCACTATTTATAGACAGTCAGCCTATGTGATGTTTTATAAACTCCTACTTTAGGAAAAAACAGTCTGACTCCAAATCAAACCACAAGCAGATTCTGAACAAGGCCTCCCACCGAACATGCACTGTCTGACCTAAATTGTCACCTCTTCTTTACACTGATAAAACCTTTAGTTCTCTCAGGACAGTAATTCGTGTAGAATTTGGGGATTTACATACAACATATTAATCAATTAAAACCTTCTAACTGCTTAAAGATTTAACAGCACCTTCGGTTTGTTTAACACATCCTAATCAATGGTGTGACCCTTCGATCTTTTACTTCTAAATTCAGTGTTTGATATCACCTCTCTCACTAACACCTGAAGAGGGAGTGAGGCTCTGAAAGCTTGTGTTTTCACATAGACCTGTTGGACTATAACTTGGTCTTGTGTGATTTCTGCACAACAGCACCTCCACTTCTTGAACTTACACAGACCATTTGCTGTACATAGACCCGCTATATTGTTGGGAGGGAATTCCAGAATTTTGACCTAGTGACAGTGAAGGAACGGCAATATATTCCAAGTCAGGATGGTGAGTTGCTTGGATAGGAACCTGCAGGTGGTAATGTTCCCATGCATTTACTGCTTTCGTCCTTCCAGATCGTCCTGGGTTTGGAAGGTATTGGTTATTTTGTGCAGTGCATCTTGTAGATGGTGTACACTGCTGCTACTAAGCATTGGTGGTGGAGGGATGCCAATCAACTGGAATGTTTTGCCCTGGATGGTGTCAAGCTTCTTGAGTGTCATTGATGCTGCACTCATCAAGACAAATGAGGAGTATTCCATCACACTCCTGACTTGTGCCTTGTATGTGGTAGAGATCCTTTGGGAAGTCATGAGGTGAGCTAGGATTGCTAGCCTCTGATCTGCTTTTATAGCCCCATATCTGATGTGTCCAGTTCAAGTTCTGGAATGTGGTAACCCCAGGATATTGACAATGAAAACACTTTTTTATATTTTATTTGCGAGCTGTGGGTGTCGCTGGCTGACCAGCATTTATTGTCCATCCCTAGTTGCCCTTGAGAAGGTGGTGGTGAGCTGCCTTCTTGAATTGCTGTAGTTCACCTGCTGTGGGTTGAGCCACAATCCCCTTGGGGAGGGAATTCCAGGATTTTTACCCAGCGACAATGAAGGGACTGTGGTATATTTCCAGGTCAGGATGGTGAGTGGCTTGGAGGAGGACTTGAAGGTGGTGGTGTTCCCATACATCAGCAGGTCAGCAATGGTAGTGCCATTGAATGCAAAGGAATGCTGGTTAGATTCTCTCTTGGAGATGGTCACTATCTGGCAGTCGCGTGGCGTGAATGTTACTTAATGCTGTTTTCCGGTAAGGAAAGAGTTTCCATGACCAAAGCCTCTTTGAAGAGAGATGGTAAATGTGCAAGGTTAATTGGTGAGGGGTTAAGGCAGCAGTTGGGTGAGAGAGTGGGGTGGTGGAACATGCATAACAACATAAGAACCAAGAGCCCTTCGAGTCCGCTCCGCCATTCAATAAGATCATGGCTGATCTTTTCATGGCCTCAGCTCCACTTACCTACCTTGTCACCATAACCCTTTACTGTTCAAAAAATTATCTATCTTAGCTTTAAAAATATTAAATGAGGAAACCTCAGCTACTTCACCGGGCAGAGAATTCTGCAGATTCACAACACTTTGGGTGAAGAAGTTCCTCCTCAATTCACTCCTAAATCTGCTACACCTAATTTTGAGGCTGTGCCCTCTTGTTCTAGTTTTACCTGCCAGTGGAAACAACCTCCCTGCTTCTATCTTGTCTATTCCCTTCATAATTTTATATGTTTTTTTTTAAATCCCCCTTCATTCTTCTAAATTCCAATGAATATAATCCCTGTCTACTCAGATTATCCTCATAAGCCAACCCTCTCAACTTTGGAATGAACCTAGTGAATCTCCTCTGCACCCTCTGCAGTGCCAGCTATTCCTTTCTCAAGAAAGGAGACCAAAACTGTACGCAGTACTCCAGGTCTGGCCTCACCAGCACCATATACAGCTGTAACATAACCGAGACAACAAGGTGCAGGGCTGGATGAACACAGCAGGCCAAGCAGCATCATAGGAGCAGAAAGGCAGACGTTTCGGGCCTAGACCCTTCATCAGAAATGCCTTTTTTTCTTGCCCGATATGGAGACAGAGAGGTCTAGGAAGGGGAGAGAGGTATTAGAGATGGTCCAGGTAAACTCCCCGTAACATAACCTCCCTGTTTTTAAACTCAATCCCCCTAACAATGAAGGACAATATTCCATTTGCCTTCTTAATTACATGTTGTACCTGCAAACCAACCTTCTGTGATTCATGCACATGGATACCCAGGTCCCTCTGCACAGCAGCATGCTGCAATTTTTTACCGTTCAACTAATAATCATTTTTACTGATATTCCCACCAAAATGGATAACTTCACATTTACCAGCATGGTGTTCCATCTGCCAGACCTTTGCCCACTCACTTAAACTATCTATATCCCTCTGCAAATTTTCAGAGTCCTCCGCACACTTTACCACTCATCTTAGTGTCATCCACAAACTTTGACACACTACACATCGTCCCCAACTCCAAATAGTGGGTGAAGGGGTAGGGACCAAGTGGGTGAAGGAGTAGGGGACAGGTGGGTGAAAGAATAAGGTTGACAATAAAGTGAGGAGGTAACATGGCAGGTAAGTCGCTAAGGGGATAGATAGGTTTGACAGACAGGTCAAGTCAAGTAGTGGGTAGATGTAGTTGGGTAAGAACAGAAGGAGTAGTTGGAAGATTGGTGTTGGCAGATTAGACTGGGAAGTCAATTAGGGCATTTGTGAGAGTTGGTGATTTTAGTTGAGTGAGTTGGAGGGATAATCACGAAGTCCGGCAAGAGTTGGAGGGTTTGACAGATGGGCCATTAGCAGATGTCAGTCAGTTGTTAGCCAGGAGTTAGAACTGGATTTAACCATCCTACTATTTCCTGGGAAATATGCAGGTAACCAAGTGGGATCGTCCGACATCTCCAACTATAACTCAGAATTTGAGACTTTTCTGGAAGATTCCGGGTGTGGGGCACTTTCCGAGTGGAAGGTTACGTTTTTTAAGTAATTCCTGTGTGGACATTGCATCAGGACTTTTGATGCAGTTCATAGTTAGAGTTGGAAGGTGGGGGACTGCGATTTGTCTAGATTCCAACGTCCTGTTCACCAGATTTGGGCCAATATTTCTAATCAAACTTCTTATTGTAACCAAATTTATGCCAGCATGTAAATACCACAGGTTTAGCATTGGAGAAATCCGGGTGCCTGAATATAAGTAAGTGTTGAATTACTATGATGAGATAGTTGGCAACATCATGTTATTAAATGCAGATCCAGTCTACGGTTAAACTGATCTTCAGATGTGTCTCCTGTATTCAGACTCCAAAGGAAAGCGGGTGGAAGCCTGACGTCAGTGCTCAGCTATCTCTGCTTTCTACCCGTGTAATTGGATTGAGAAAGAGTCAAGGTCAGCTGCAGGTTGGTCCCTACCTGATCGCAATGAAGCAATTATAATCACAGTGAACGTATAGTAAGAGTATGTCAAGGTACAGTTTCTATGATACTCACTTAAGATCAGCTTTACTGAGATCAATCCTCCTTATAATTAAACAGTTCACACATACAAAACTGTCACTAATAGAATGTACTTTAAAGAATTCAATGTTTGAACTCAAACTTTGACTGGTTAAAATGAAATTCTAAGCCCCTTGCACATGATGTTAATCAGTCCCCTGTACTTCACAGATGGCCTGATTTGAAATAAATGTGCAGTGCAGGAGAAATTGAAATGACTTTAAGTTTCTTCCTGTCAGTGCTTTTCCTGTCTTTTAAGAAGAAAATGCAAGTTGCAACTTTAATATTCAAATGAGCTGCTAATAATGCAGCAATACCAAATCAGGGCACTTCCCTTCATTCATCAGTGCAGCCCCAATGCGCACAGGAAGAAAAACTACAGAAAGCAGTTTTGAACCTGAAGACTTCAAATTGATAAATTGACCTGGCAGCAATGTTTTTTCTTAGTTTAAATGTTGGGGCATTGTTATCCATTTGGACTGTACTTAGAGATAGTAGGAACTGCAGATGCTGGAGAATCTGAGATAACAAGGTGCAGGGTTGGATGAACACAGCAGGCCAAGCAGCATCAGAGGAGCAGGAAGGCTGAC
>NC_063333.1:23567986-23581617 GCF_021869965.1 Rhincodon typus
ACACCTTGTTATCTCTAGTATTAACTGCTATTTGTGGAAGTCAATAACAATTATCCATGTTTATTGTGCAAAATTATTTTGAGTTTTCTAGAGTAAAAACAGCCTGCTTTCACATGCTGTTTTTCATTCAATAAGACACTATAAGTAGTCCACAAAGACAGAACCAAGACATAAGCAAGGCCTGAGTTAAGAATTCAGGAAAGCAATCAAAGTGGTTAAAGTGATAGATTTTACAAAAGTCTCTGAAACAAGGAAAAGACATAATGAAGTGAAAGCATTAATCTCTTTAAGGAGAGAAATCCATAATGTGGAGCCAAGGCTCCGTCATCTAAGATGGATTGAAGTGGTCAGGGACTAACTGAAGACACATGTTGGCACATGAAGCTAGAGCATTATGGCACTGAGGAGGAATGGGCATTAAGGCTATTTTTGCACAAGCTTGAGGATTTTAGGTTACATCTAATTCAGGGGTTCAGGATATATGTTGGGACGAGAGGTTAACTAGAATGTTTTGTCGGTAGATAGGGTTTCGCATTTGAAACAAAAAGAGTCAAATGGGCCATTTAAGTTGTTCACCATCACATTCACTAAGCCATCTAATAAGCTGATTTGGAGGGCACTGGATTGTTCCTTGATCTGTTGCAGACTTTGACACTGCCATGCTGAGTTACCAGAAACTGCTAGTCAATCAGAGGCCATCAGATTTTTATACCTTCTCACAGGGTGAGAGTAACTGGGAGACAGGATTGGGAGGCTGAGGCAAGAACAGGGGTTGACTTTCAGAGACCAACCTTTTGCTCAATCTGTTCCTCCATCTGCAACCAAATTAGGACAATTGGAAGTCCCACACCAGGTGAAGGTCTCAGTGGTTTCCTGTTGAGAAATTAACCGCTTTTTCTCCAAAATGGGGAGGCAAGTAATCCTTGAGGTGGCACGTTGAGAGCCTTAAGTGACCATTTCTTGATGGTGGAGAAAGTCGGGGGAGGGCGTGTGGTGATTATCTCTCCAGCATCAACTCACCCAATTATTTTCTACTCTCACCACCTCTTGAGAGGGCAAAATTACATCCCTTTAAGAAAAGGGAGATACATTCACAAGGTTACAATCACAAAGGAATGTTCTAGTGGATTTGACTTTACAACTATTAGAAGGATCAAGTGGTGAGACTGGATAGGTAATAATAAAGCTAGGTAGTGACATATTAAGGACCTTAGAGTGTAAAGGGAGCTCATAGATAGCATGGGACATAACAGAGAGATTGAATGTGGCCTTCTTTTTTAGGGCACAGTTTGAAAGAATCTGGGGAAGATGAGAATTGACTATTTCAGTACATTGTAAGCCAAGGGGAGGTAGTGTAATGATGAACTGTTGCAGCAAACACACTACAATTATGTAGAATTTGTTGTTTATATCATGCTAAGGTTGAACAAATTATATAAAGAAGCCATCAACCACACCAGGTACATCAATACCAAGTCCTACATTGGCTGAATGGCTTGTTCTGCAAAAGCAACTCATTGGATTTAACCATTCTGGGATCTCTAATGATGAAAAGCATTAGATAGACAAGTTTTTTTCTGTTTTATTAACACAATTACAATGGCTGCAGTGTTACCCTCAATGACAATAACTGGTTCTTTATTCTGTCATATATGTTGCGTCTAGCTTAAAAATGTACATGCAATGAATATAGTCACGCTTGTACCTGACTGGCTAAGATTAAATCCTTCAACAGCAAAAGTTACAACTAAAAGGAAACCTAGCCTTCTGACCCATAAATAACATCTTAGAAAAGATTGTAAACTAAAAAGTAATTAGCTTCCAAATGATACTAAGATGTATCCAACAGTAATTATCCTTATACATACAGCACATACTAATTCATAGCAATTGGAGTTTGGTGATTTTGAAGCCATTACACAATGGAATTGTTCCATTTAGTGAGTATTCTAAAACAAAAATTATCTTATCATCGGTGGCAATTTAATCAAGCCTGATGAGAAACTACATCAAATCTGAACTGTAAAATAATGTCTTACCCAAATTGCAAGAAAGTATTGAAAGCTCACATATGTTGAGACAGAGAAGAGGATTGTTGATGTTTTGAGACCTTGTGCTAGTACAACATCATCTTTCCACATTCCGAAATCGGAACCTTGTACTTGCCTTCACAACAAAATTATGCAAAATCGAGAAAGCATTTTATGAAATTCTGAAGTGACAACTTCCTTTCATGAGTATGAGGGAGAAAAAACTGCCACCATTTATCTGAGCCTTGCTCTATCTAATGCTCAGACCATTTAGTAATAAAACAAGTTTCATCTTTCATAAAAATGTGCAGTACAAAGAACAGTATAGCACAGGAATAGGCCTTTGGCCCACTAAGACTGCACCGAACTTTAACGCCTTTCTAAACTAAAAATCTTTTGCCTCTACACAGTCCGTATATCTCAATTCCCTGCCTATGCATGTATCTGCCGAGAATCCTCTTCAACATTGCTCTTGTTCGTGCATTTACCACCTCCTCTGGCAGCACATTCCGGGTACTTATCCCCTGTGGAAAATACTTGCCTCACACATCTCCTTTAAAATTTCCCCCTTTTACCTTAAACCTGTGTCCCCTAGTAATTGACATTTCCGCCCTGGCGAAAAGACTCCATCCATGCATCTCATAATTTTGTAAATTTCCATCAAGTTGCCTCTCAGCCTCTGACATTCAAGTGAAAATAAACCAAGTTTGTTAAATCTCTCCTTATATTTAATACCTTCCTAATGAAGCAACATCCAGGTAAACCATTTCTGTACCCTCTCCAAAGCCTCAACATCCTTCTGATAGTGTGGCGACCAGAACTGTATGCAATATTCCAAATGTGGCCGAACTAGAGTGTTATGCAGTTGCAACATGACTTGCTAATTTTTATACTGTATTCCCTGACCGATGAAGGTGAGCATGCCATGCGCCTTACAGACAAGAAAACTGCAGATGCTGGAATCCAAGGTAGACAAATAGGAGGCTGGAAGAACACAGCAAGCCAAGCAGCAACTGGAAGAAAGGAGAAGTCAACGTTTTGGCTATTACCCTTCTTAAGGACCGGATGTGGGGGTAGAGGGAGCTGCAGCTAAAGAGCGGGCTGGGGTGGTAGCGGAATGATGGTGATAGGTGGACACTGGTAGCAGGTACGACCTGGTTGGTTGATGGGAGGGATGAACCCGGTTGGTGGCTGGAAGGGAGGTTCAGTAGGTGGAATGGAAGGGATGAGGTGGGGCTGGAAGGGAAGCCGGGGTTGGGTGGGAAAGTTATTTGCAATTGGAGAACTCAATGTTGAGTCCTCCAGGCTGTAGGGTGCCCAGGTGGAAGATAAGGTGTTGTTCTTCAAATTTGCAATCCGAGCGGTGTGACACTGCAGGAGGCTGAGGACGGACAGTTGGAGGGGGAGGGGAACGGGGAATTGAAATGGGTGGTATCCGGGAGGTTAGGTTGGACGTTACGGGCTAGAGTGAAGATACTCAGCGAAACAGTCACCTTGTCTACGTTTGGTCTCACCAACGTAGAGAAGACCACATCGGGAGCACTGGATGCAATAGACTAGGTTGGAGGAGATACAGGTGAAGTTCTGTCTCACTTAGAAGGGCTGTTTAGGGCCTTGAATGGAGGTCAGGGAGGTGGTGTGTGTGCAGGTGTTGATCTTTTACAGTTACAGGGGAAGGTACCTGGGTGTGGGGGGGCGGCGGAGGATGGGGGTGTAGTGCTGGAGTGGTTGGTGGGGAGTGTGGTGTGAACTAAGGAATAGTGAAGGGAATGGTCCTTGCGGAAGGCAGAGAGGGGTGGGGAGTGGAAGACGTTCTGGGTGGTGGGGTCTAATTGGAGTTGGCAGAAGTGTTTGAGGATGATACGTTGAATGTGGAAGCTGGTGGGATGGCAAGTGAGGACAAGGAGGACTTTATCTTTATTAGTTTTGGAGGGAGGGTGTTTAAGAGCTGTGGAGAGGGGAATGGAGGAGGCATGGTGGAGGGCTGACTGGATGACAGAGAGGGGGAAAAGAGCGTTGCTTGAAAAAGGCGGACATCCGGGATGCTTGGGAGTCTTGACCACCTTACCCACTTTTGTTGCCACTTTCAGGGAACTATGGACACATACACCTAGATCCCTTTGTATGTTAATGCTAATGCCAGTACTTCCTTCATCAAAATCAACATCATTTAGTTAAATACCAGATCATTTCTGAATTGAGAATTAAATTAGACAGTTCAGAGGCTTTATGCTATTTAAGTTCACATAAACTGGTCTTTTTTCATGGCAGGGAACCTGTTCCTTTTTATATTAAACTGAGTAAATCATATCTTGTAAATGCTGATTCTACATGGATTATTTCCTTCCCATTTTGAAAAGGAAGAAATGTGTATGGAACTGCTGGTTTAGCAGAAATACCAAGGTGGAAGTTGATACTAAGGATACTCAATGGGTTAATGGATAAATATTACTGAAGTAAAAAGCATGGAATACAAATAATACAATTCATCCATCATTGCATTATAGCCAGGGGAAAATAAAAAGTAACAAAATCAATCAATTACATGGAAAGAATGAGAGTTCCTGTCAAACATAAACTACATATTCACGCTTTCCTTTCTCGTACATCATGAGCTCTCCAGATGGAATTCTCAGATCCATGTATATTATTTAGTTTCACCATGCTCCCATATCGGACAAATTTACAAAAGATGGGCCACAGCATTGCTTTCTTGTTGTTTAGAAATTGACAAAGATGTTCTGATCCAGCAGTAAGTGCAGCGATTATTTGGCAGCAATGCGTTATCAGAAGAATTTATTTGCTACTGTCTTAGAGTAAAATTGATATGTTATTAATTGACTTTAAATCATTATTCATTGAAGCCCAGTTAACAGGCAATAGTGGGAAGATTGTCTCATGCACAGATTAATTTATGCTAATTGTAGGAAACTGTCCAGACTCATTACAATTGTTCTGATAAAGATAGAGTTTAAAGTGATTTGAATCTCAGACAAAATCTGTGGACGTGTAACTGCAATTATTACTGTTATTATACAGATAAAAATCTACTTTAATACAACGCATCATCATTTGAACAGCCAAATTACTTTGTATTGATGACATTTGTCTTACTTTTTAAAAAAAAACTAAGTCGCGTCACTGATAATGGGAGAAGATCAGAGCAAAGATCAGTGCTGGTGGCGTTTTGAACGATAACCGATAAAATAGTTTATCCTTGCTGTGCAATTTATCCAGACTGATGAGCGCCAATCTGACAAGTCCAGATACTGCTGAAGTCATTAATGCAAACTGGGAGGGATAAAAGGGCCATCAATAGACAGGAGTAATATCTGGAAATAAAAAGCTGGTATCAGTAAAAGTGGCCATGAATTATCACCAAAAAGAAATAACAGCTTCGCTAATATCCTTTAGTGAAATATACCTGCCAGCCTCAAAGGTCTGTTCTAAATATGACACATTTCAGATTCAACCTTCAATCCAGGCCTCATTTCAGTTAAACACAAAATGTTTATGTTAAATTTATGTTAAACATATAATATCTAACAGCTCTTTTCCATATGAACTGTGGGGCATTTGTTTTGGTGCCTGATTTATATTTAGTCACCTTTGGAGCACAGTTTCAAAATAAGCAACCTCCCATTTCAGGTAAAGATGAAGAAGAATTCTCTCTTCCTGCCCGCAGTGGATGCGGGATCATCGAATGATCATTGAAGCTGAGATAAGGAGGTAAAGGGGGACAGTCTATAAAATGGAAATAATTCCCCACCAGATCAGCCATGGCCTTATTGCCTAGCAGAATAGGCTTGAAGGGATCGAATGGACTATTCCTGCAGCTATTTCCTTTGTGTTGTGCTCAACCAAGATCACTAAAACAGGGGTCTGGTAATTACCTTATCACTATTTGCAGATTCATGCTGTGCACAAAATTGTTTGCTGTCTTTCAAGAGAGTACAACAACAGAAGAAATAGGAGCAGATGTAGACCACATAGACCACCAACCTTCCTCCTCAGTATGATCATGCTGTTTGATCTTACAGTGTTTTGTGGTGCAGCGATAGCATCTCCACTTCCGGGCCAGAAGTCCCGGGTTTAAGTCCCTTTTGGATCATGTTGGCCATGGAAGGAGCTTTCATGATGTAATTCAATAGGCTCAGCAGTCTTTGAATTCTTTCATCATTTGCCTACTGTTTACCAAAGTGAAAAAAAATGCACATGAAATGTACGAAGAATGGCTTCGTCTCCATTCTCCGACTTGCTCCCCATATCCTCAATTCTCAGAAATTTGTGTATCACGGCCTTAAATTTGCCTACAAGTCTGTAATACAATCATGATAACAGTATAATTCAATCATGCAAAGCACTTTGGGACATCCTCAGGTCTTGAAAAGCACCATATAAATGCAAGCTCCAGTCTTTTTGTAATCCCACACCAATGCCATTGGTCCTTGGCTGCCCTTTGAAGTGCCCTATTATGACACTCTGCTGGATGAAATGGCTATACCAGTGGTTCAAATAAGTTGCACCGATATGTCCTCAACTTCCTAAAGATTGGCTATAAATGTTGGCCTTGACAGTAAGGCACATCTCTCCACAATGAATTAAAAATTCCAACAGTGGTCAAGACAGTAGCTATACTATCTAGTAAATGCAATGGAAAACAGCAGTAACATTAAAAACAGCTAATGAGATCTCTTAAATGGTTAATTTCATAGAATCACATTTATGTCATATGGTACAAAAAGGCCCTTTGGCCCATTGAGTCTGTATCACCAAAACTACATTAAATCTGCACTAGTCCCACTTTCCAACACTTGCCTTTAGCCTTAAATGTTATGACATTTGAAGTGCTCATCCAAATACTTTTTAAATGTTGTGAGGTTACCCACTCAACTACAGTGCATTCCTGATTTCCACTGTCCTCTGGGTGAGAAACTTTTCTCAACTCCACTCTCAACCTCTTGCCTTTCACTTTAATATTTGCTCTCTGTTTTTGCCCCTTTAACAATGGGGAACAGCTACTTTCTATCCATCCTGTCTATGCTCTTCATAATCTTATGTACTCCTATCAGATACCCTCTCAACCTACTCTGCTCCATAGAAAGCTTATCCAGAGATAGCAAGAACTACAGATGCTGGAGTCAGAGACAGCACAGTATGGAGCTGGAAGAACACAGCAGGCCAGGCAGCAACAGAGGAGCGGGAAAGTTGACGTTTCGGGTCAGGACCCTTCTTCAGAAATGCTTTTTTTCATAGCTGGAATGCTCCACCTCAGGCAAAATTTTGGTCAATTTCCTCTGCCCCCTTCCAGTTCAATCACATCCATCTTATAGTGCTTACACTTAAATTACTTATGAATGTTCTGAAAGCTGGCGTCAGGTAAATATTTTCAGCTCATTCTGTCTTTTACTCAGCTTTGAACCCCATATAAAACGAACTTTGATATTGGAACATGTTCTTGTATTTTTTCACAAGGACCATCTTAGTTTTTAAGTGCCAAGCACAGAACATAAGAGAACGATACTTGGTCCAACACTTGGGATACTGTTTTTACAAAGCAACTTGCACTGACATAGCATCAATTGATACATCCCCAGAGCATTCAGTAAGTTGGTTTTGAAATGCAATCAATTGTCGCATAGGTGCAATCAGCAGAGTATTTGCATACACCAAAGTCCCAAAGACTGTAAATGAAGTGTACAACCAGATAATCAATTTTTGGGGGGTTTGGAAAGCAGGACAGATCCCTTCCAGGAACTTTCTGCATCACCTGAAGCAACTGGAACGAGCAGATAAGCCTTTAGTTTAACATCTCATCAATTCAGACTGTGCTAAGGTGTCAGCTGAGATTACATGCTCGAGTCCTGGAGAATGCCCTGATCTCAGTAACTCCTGACTCAGCTGTGTGAGAGAGTGTGCTATAAAATGATTTTTCATCATGCTCAATTGCCTTCTTCTTTACAGTTTTCTCAAGGTGATCATAACAGGTATTAAGGTGAAAAGTAGCAAAAGTGGAAAGCAGGAAAAGCTTCTTATATTTTTAGTATCAATGTTTAAACTGTAAATTACTGCTGGAAAACAATTAATACTGTGATAGCATTCTGAGATATTCCTCTCTGATATCTTAAAGGATGCATGCCATTTACATGGGTGGCATGATGGCTCAGTGGTTAGCACTGCTGCCTCACAGTGCCAGGGACCTGGATTTGATTCCAGCCTCAGGTGACTGTCTGTGGAGTTTGCACATTCTCCCTGTTTCTCTGTGGTTTTCCTTTGGGTGCTCTGGTTTCCACCCACAGTCTAAAGGTGTGCAGGTTCGATGGATTAACCTTGGGGTGATGGGGTGGACCTGGGTGGGATGCTCTTCAGAGGGTCAGTATAGGCTGAAGGGTCTGCTCCCACACCATAGGGATTCTGTAAATAAACTATGCACCCTTCTCTAATTCCTCATATCAAAACAAATTCTAAACACCCGATCAACACACAACCATAAAAGTCAGAAGCAAGAATTGGCCACCTCCAGCCAATTCTACCAATCAAAAAGATCATGATACTCCACATTCCTGCTTACCCCCAATGATCTTTTACCTCCTGAATTTATCTACCTCCGCCTTAAAAAAAATCAAAGACTCGGTTTCCATTGTTTCCAATGGAGAGATTTCTAAGGACTCCCCTTCTGTGAAAAGATATTCTCCTTATCTCCACCTTAAATGGGCAATCTCTTATTTTTAAACAGTGTCATCCAAGTTCTACATTCTCCTGCTCAGAGCAAACACCCTATCCACATGCACCTTGTGAAGACCCCTCAGGATCTTAGATATAAGTGTAAGTGACTGCTTACTCTCCTAAATTCCAATGGTCACAAGCCTGTCCTGTCTAACCTTTCTTTATAAGACAACCCACTCCTTTCAACTATTAGTGTGGTACACCCTGTCTGAACTGTGTTGAATACATTTCAATCCTTCCTTGAATAAGGACATCAATATTGTACATAATAGTCTCTAGATGCGGTCTCACCTGTTCTCAGTATAGCTAAAGCATAACCTCCCTACTTTTGATTCAGTTCCCCACGCAATAAATAACAACATTCTATTAGCTTTCCTAATTACTTGCTATTTCTGCATACTAAACTTTTGTAATTCATGCGTTAAATTACCAAACTTGGAACCTTCCATAAATCTAGGGAGTTTTGGAAAAGTGAAACCAACTCATCAACTATCTCACCAGACAGTTTTATTTTAGGTTCCTAGGATGAGGTCCATCAAGATCCCAGGACTTGTTAGACCACAACTCCCATAATTTTCTCAGTACCACTTCTCTGGTAATTCTATGTTTTTCAAAATTCATGCTTCCCTTCCATTTCCTGACTCAGAGCTATTTCTCAAGTGTTACTTATATCCTCTATTGTGCAGAGCACAACAAAATACCTGTTCAGCTCATCTGCCATCTCTTTATTTTCCCAGACTTTATGAAATCCCCAGACTTATTTTCAATTGGACCAACACTCACTTTGTTAACTCCTCAGTTTTTGTAAGAAATCTAGCAATTCTTACTTTTTATAATCTAGCTTTCCTATAACTCAGGTATCTAAATTCAATTCTTGTTGAATCTGAAAACATCCCAAAAATGATGGACAGCATTCAAAGACCAGGATTAAAGCTTACCGATGTTAGCATCAAAAATTACATATTGAGAGGAATATTCTCTGTTCGAGTCAATATAACGAGATGCAGCACTTGATGGTGAATTAATTCATATTTTATTCCAAAAACTTCTGCAAGAACTTTAACATGATTAACCCAATAGCAAAAAAGCTGATAGCTCCTTCATCCTCCTATACTCAGCCATGAATTAAGTGCCCAAAAATGTAATGATTGGCCTCACAAATTGCCTGCCCTTTAATGTCAGCTATAACGCCCACTCAGCGGGAGTGTGAAAGGAAATGTCGGCAGCTGCTGGTAAAAGTTTGAGCTGTCAGATCATTACCCTCTGAATTAAGTACAATGCCGCCTCTAACTAGCTGGCAGTTTTGATTTGTCTGAGCTGCAGGAGACAGTGATCGGTGGAAGTTCAGGTCCATGGAGATTTACCTGGCTGTTAGTTACTTTAATGGAGTCATGTCCTTTCTTATGATACACCTGCTGCAAATGACATTAAGTAGATGCATGTCTGAGTACATTTTGCATACTGGGAAGATGGTCTGTGTCCGTGAGCTTATGAACCTGCCTGGGTCTTTTGAAGACTCGGATCTCTTTCTGTGAGCAACAAGTTCGTGATTTCATTATTCATCAAACTCAACTATTTAGTAACGTATGTAAAACACATTCAATTTTTGTCAAAATTTTCATAATTAAAATATAGACTACAGCCAACATAAGACACAAAGATTTCTTCTGGTCGGGGTTCAGGTATGCTGGTGTCTTCAACGGGACGCAGTGTACAATTAAAATGTGCAGACGCTTGAAAGATGTAGTCAAATGGCCACTGCCTTTTCCCTTTCTTCACTGCCCTTTGCTTTCTGCCCTCGCCAAGAGGGAGTGGTTGTTTGTCAGGGTCTCTTGAGGTCCTTTTTAAAGTTGTTTCAGAAGACAAAACAGCATATTTTCACTAGGAGGAATTAAATTAGCAGCTAGCTGGTTACTGATCTGCTCCTGGAATCAGACAGCACAGGGCCAAGCCTGTGTGGCCCATTGAGATTGTGTCAACACCATTGGAGAGCTACCAGCTCATCCCGCTTTCCTTTATCAACCCCATTTCTCTGTAAATTTCAGTTCCTCATCTGCGCAGTAGCAGACATTAATCCCACTTTGGATCAGTGAAACATTTTGCCATTGTTTCTCTTTCAAACAATCTTCTTGCAGTTTTTTTTTGTATTCATTCATGGGATGATGGCTAGGCAGCATTTATTGCCCATCCCTAATTGCCCAGAGGGCAGTTAAGAGTCAACAACATTGCTGTGGGTCTGAAGTCAAATGTAGGCCAGACCAGGTAAGGATGGCAGTTTCCTTCCCTAAAGGGCATTTAGTGAACCAGGTGGGTTTTTCCGATGGGTTATTATATAACCTGGTTCAGTAGTATTGTCACCCATTGAGGTCAACCCATAGCGATTCAGGACTCAACCGATCAAACTGCATCAAACTAAAACCGAGTCACGATTAGTGAAATTTTTGCAGATAAACTAACAACATCAAAATGAAATGAATACAATGAGGGAAAACAGCATTTCTATTCATTGCAGTTAAAATGAACAAACAACGGTGACATTAACTACTGGGTTTCTAAAAATGGAAGTTCCCAGCAGTGTCTCAAGCCCTATCGAGTTTGTTTCCTACTTTAATGTATTGTGGAATGATATAATTAAGGGGTAAAAGTAAGCAGCATCTTACCATTTTATGCCAAGCTTCAGCCTCAGGTGGAGTATTGTCTCCAATCCTGGGCACCACACTTTAGAAAGGATGTGAAGGTTTTGGAAAACATACAGAAAAAGTTTACTAGAATGGCTCCAGGGACGTTACATGGATGGACAGGAGAAGCTGGAATTGTTCTCCTTGTGATATTAAAAAGCTGAGAATGAAATTGATAGTAGTGTTTACAATCAGAGCCATTTACATAGATCAAATGAAGAGAAATTGTTTTTCTAAAGAGTTGTGTGCACAAATTTCAGGTGCTTGGCAAAAGAGCAGAAGCAACACTGCTTTTACCTAACATTGTTAGGATTTTAAATGCACTGCCTGTTCGGGTGGTAAAGGCTGATTCAAAAAAACATCTTTCAAAAGGAATTGGAGAAACATTTGAAGGAGAAATGTTTACAATGATGTCTGGAAAGAAGAAGGGTGCTGGAATGATTGGATTGTACTTTGAAAGAGTCTCAATGAGCTGAATGTTCTCATTTGGTGCTGAACAATGGCTTTGTTCTACAAGTGACACTTGGTCATGCAGAGTAAAGTTCTCTCAACAATGGGGGGCAGAATTAATAAAAGTACTGGCATTTTTAATTCATTTTTGTAGATTTCTGCTCTTTGAATGCTGAAAATTATATAACTTTACAAACGCATTCAGAAAGTTATACTGAAATGAGAAAATGTTCACAAACTCAATTACGATATTACTGCAGGCAGTAACAAGTGAAATTTCTGGTCCTGCTTTAGGCTCAAATTTGGACATGAATTCCTGAACAAACTTGCATCATGCACAACCAGCCATTGTTCCTGAGATAACAAGGTGTAGAGCTGGATGAACACAGCAGGCCAAGCAGCAGCATAGGAGCAGGAAAGCTGACATTTCGGGTCTGGGCCCTTCTTCAGAAAATGTTTTCTGTGAAGCCTTGTTTCGAATCTATTTGTGTTTTGGTTTGGAATCAGACTGGTTTTATTTCTAAAGGAGGAATTTATAAAATGCCACATTGACTGACTGTCTATAAATTGTGTGCTTTTTGAACAAAATAGAATGTATCCGCAAATACAAATTCACCCCATAGATTCACGTGAGTGTGTGTGTGAGAGTTTTAAATTACTTACAGTTTCACATACATCTTCATGCTCATTAGAAAACTGCTTGACAACACAAGCTCACTTCATTTGTGGTTTTCAAAGTGGTCAGTGGGTCAGAGTTTTCATCTTGTTTCAGCCTTAGTTCAGTTGATACTTATATGCAATGGAGTCAGAGGTTCTGCATTCAAGTCCCACTCCAGAGACTTCAGCCTGAAAGTTTAGACAGGCACTCCAGTGTGGTACTGGTGATTCCCTGTAGTAAGTGCCAATTTTACAGGTAAGACGTTGAACCGTCTGCCCTCAGGTACTAGATACCATGGCAATATTTCAGAGAAGGACAGCAGTCATGTGCTCGCTCTCCAGGCCTATATTTATCCCTCATTCAGCATTGTTGATAAATAACAATAATTGGGTTAATATCACAATTTTATTTTCTATCTGTGGGGACTTCTGGTGTACAATCGACTGCCACATTTCTTACATAATAGTGCCAACACATCAAAAGTACTTCATTGGCTGTGAAGCATTTGGAGGTTATGAAGTCATGAAAGGTGCCAAAGAACTGCCAGTCTTTTTATAACTGGCTGGTATCTCCTACAGATCATATTACATGATGAAATAAAGACACAGTTCTTTAGATAATCTATTTAGATGGAAAAGAATCCATAATTCCCTTAGATACCTATGATGCAATCACTACAAGAAAGTCTCTAATTGCTAAATTTCCAGTAGGATTATTTTCATACAGCGTTAAAAGCTGTAATTTAATCTCAACAACACTTTTGGCAATTTCTATTTGTATTGTTCATCTTGTCTCTCTTGTCTTTAGCTCATTGACTGAGCCTTTCAAATTGCCTTTGGCAAGGTGGGCATCAGTATGCCTCATGTAATAACATTAAATTGAATGCAAATTGAATCAAATTGAATTAAATATTGGGTCCTTTGCACAAAGCTTTTGACGACAGACATCTGCAAGAATAGTAAACATTTCGTATTCCAAGACGGAGATAGGAGGAACTGCAGATGCTGGAGAATCCGAGACAACAAGGTGCAGGGCTGGATGAACACAGCAGGCCAAGCAGCATCATAGGAGCAGAGAGGCTGACGTTTC
>NC_063333.1:23591617-23592239 GCF_021869965.1 Rhincodon typus
CATCTGCAATCCGACCCCACCACCAAAGACATCTTTCCCTCCCCACCTTTATCTGCTTTCCGGAGGGACAACTCTCTCCGTGACTCCCTTGTCCGCTCCACACTCCCCTCCAGCTCCACCACACCCGGCACTTTTCCCTGCAACCGCAGGAAGTGCTACACCTGCCCCCATACCTCCTCCCTCACCCCCATCCCAGGCCCCAAGAAGACTTTCCACATCAAGCAGATGTTCACCTGCACATCTGCCAATGTGGTATACTGCATCCGCTGTACCCGGTGTGGCTTCCTCTACATCGGGGAAACCAAGCGGAGACTCGGGGACCGCTTTGCAGAACACCTACGCTCGGTTCGCAACAAACAACTGCACCTCCCAGTCGCGAACCATTTCAACTCCCCCTCCCATTCCTCAGACGACATGTCCATCCTGGGCCTCCTGCAGTGCCACAACGATGCCACCCGAAGGTTGCAGGAACAGCAACTCATATTCCGCTTGGGAACCCTGCAGCCCAATGGTATCAATGTGGATTTCACAAGTTTCAAAATCTCCCCTCCCCCCACCGCATCCCAAAACCAGTCCAGCTCGTCCCTGCCTCCCTAACCTGTTCTTCCTCCCACCTATCCCC
>NC_063333.1:23592339-23659783 GCF_021869965.1 Rhincodon typus
CCTATCCCCTCCTCCCACCTCAAGCCGCACCTCCATCTCCTACCGACCAACCTCATCCCGCCCCCTTGACCTGTCCGTCCTCCCTGGACTGACCTATCCCCTTCCTAACTCCCTACCTACACTCACCTTTCCTGGCTCCATCCCCGCCTCTTCGACCTGTTTGTTTCCTCTCCACCTATCCTCTCCTCTATCCCTCTTCTATCCGCCTCCCACTCTCTCCCTATTTATTTCAAAACCCCCTTCCCCTCCCCCTTTTCTGATGAAGGGTCTAGGCCCGAAACGTCAGCCTCTCTGCTCCTATGATGCTGCTTGGCCTGCTGTGTTCATCCAGCCCTGCACCTTGTTGTCTTGAACTGAAATATTAACTCTGTTGCTCTCCACAGATGCTGCCACAACTATGTAGTCACAGCATTTTGCTTTTACATATGATGAGGTCACTGTGCCTTTAAATTTGGTTAGAAAAGAGATCTATCCGATGTATTCTCCACACAATGAACAGGGATAGTGTACAGAGATGATATAGCTATTACAATGTAAGCAAAGGAAGGAAGTCAGATTTACACAAGTGTTGTGTAAAATATTGTCCTAGAGTGTCTTTCTTTTCAAATTCCAGGTTATGCTGCAATACCAAATAATATATATCACAAACCCTAAAAATAGTCCAGCTTAAAATTTACAAGAACTGGTTTCTTGATATTCTACTGTGTTGTAATTATTTCAGCATTAGTCACAGAGTCATAGAATGATAGTCATACTGCACAGAAATAGATCCTTCGGTCCAACCAGTCCATGCTGACCATAATCCCAAACTAAACTAATCCCACCTGCCTGCGCTTAGCCCATATCCTCCTAAACATTTCTTATTCATGTTCTTACACAAATGTCTTTTATACATTGCAATTGTACCTGCATCCACCCTTTCTGCTGGAAGTTCATTCCATACATTAACCATTCTCTGTGTAAAAAGTTGTCCCCTATGTCCTTTTTGAATCTTTCTGCTTTCACCTTAAGAAAATGCCTCCTAGTCTTGAAATCACCCATCCTAGGGAAAAGACACCTACCATTCACCTTATCTATATCTGACATGATTTTGAAACCTCTATAAGGTGGCCCCTCAACCTCCCAATTCTCCAGTGAAAAAGGTCCCAGCTTATCCAGCCTCTCCCCTTAGCTCATACCTTCCTTACCTGGCAACATCCTGGTATATCTTTTCTGAACCATCTCCAGGATGATAATATCTTTCCTATAGCAGGGCGACCAGAACTGGACACAGCACTCCAGAAGAAGTCTCACTAATGTCCTGTACAACTGCAACATGATGTCCCAATGTCTACACTGAAAGGTCCATGCAGTGAAGGCAGGTGTGCTAAACACCTTCTTAACCACCCTGTCTGTGTGTGATGCAAACTTCAAAGAATTATGTACCTGAAAGGATGCCATTCAGCTCATTGCTCCTGCACCATTCCTACTACCCAGTATCGATCTGCCTTTTCCCCATATCCCTCCACGTCATTCACATCCAAAAAAAATTCAATGTTCTCTTAAATGCCTCAGTTGAATATTCCTCCACAGATTTCCAGGCAGTGCATTCCATGACAATTAGCCTCTGTGTGAAAAAGTTTTTTCTTTATTTGCACATCCTTTTAAATGATCATGTCATTTTTTTCCCGGACATTTGTTAACTAATTAGCATACCCAACTAAAACCTATCACTGCACCCTTGCCTTCAGAGTAGAGCTCTTTGAAATTAAATTGAGGATTAACTGGGAATTCTAAGTAAAATTACCAGGTTAGTCTGGAAACTCAATCAAACAGCAACCTAAATCCCAGCATGGATGCCACCCTGCAGGTTAGAAAGCACAATAGCGATGAGATCCTCTTTTCATTCCTTCTGTTTTGTGTCAGGCATTAAATAGATTGTTTTATATAATACACGATCCAAGGGCCTACAGACAGCTTTTCCCTGACCCTTTCTCTCCCAAAACACAGATAAAAGCACTGAGATCAAGTTTGCCAATGCTACAGGTTAGAATAGGAAATGATTGCATCCAAGAAAAATGTAAACTGGAAGTACTGATTAGCAGAAATCTCCATGAGACACTTTTAACATCACTTTAAACTTAAATTGTTCTTAGGCGTATGTTTAAATTCTTCCTACAGCCACAGAGCAGGGCTCAGTCAATACAATCATACAGTCATGATCATTCAGAGGGAAATTTGCTTCAGGACCATATATGTTTTAGACTATTGTCGAATCAAATGCAGAAAATAATTCCTCTGAGACACAAAGGAACCCCTCTCTCATTATGCAGTCAATTGTTGTGGAATGCAATGACAGAAAGAGCATGGGGGTACGTCCCCATAGGGGGCATAGCTTTAAGGTGAGAGGGGCAAGATTTAAAAGGGAGCTGAGGAGCAACTTTTTCACACATTAGGTGGTGCATATACAGAACGAGCTGTCAGGGGAAGTGGTAGAGGCATGTACAATTACAACATTTAAAAGACATTTGGACAGATACATAAATAGGAAAGGTTTAGAGGGATATGGGCCAAACACAGGCAAATGGGACTAGATTAGATTGAGAAACCTGGTTGATATGGACAAGTTGGATGGAAGGGTCTGTTTCCATGCTGTATGACTCTATGAAAACAGACTCAATAGTAACATTCAAAAGAGAATTGGATAAATACCTGAAAGAAAATCAATTTACAGAGCTATAGGCAAAGAACAGGGCAGTGGATAAGTGTACGAAAGGCCAGGACAGATATAATGGATTGAATAGCCTCCTTTTATGCTGGTACATTCTATGGTGCTATGAAGTCTTCTTATGTAGTTAGAAAAGAGTGAAAGTGTATGAGAAGAGGCACAGCCAAGACAGCAAAGGAAGAGAAACAAAGACATAAAGGAGAAAGACTTGGGGAGATAACAATGGTCTGGTTCACATGGACAAGCATAATTTTCATTTGGAAGGCACTGATGCCCCTATTAAACAATCTGATCCTCCTAGAGTGCAGTATTAATCTCCGTAAATGAAACCATTTTGTGGTGAAATGTTTTGTGATCACCTGCTATATCTAGCCTCTGTAAAAGTGAAAGAATATTCCCTGTGTTCTAATATTATGCTGGTTTCAGGTACACTCAGTTTGAGCTCTGTGGCATCACTTGTCTTCATCCTTACTTTAATTCATCCACTGCTGTAGTCTTCACCTTTGAAATAGTCAAGTCTTGTGATTGCAATGCTTTGTTCACTGGTCTCTCATTTTTCACCATTCGTGTACTTGAACTGATCCATAACGCTGCTGCAGAGATCTTAACTCAAGTCCCATTCAACCATCACCTCTACATTCAGTGACTGTCAAAAAAGCCTTGGTTTTAAAATCAATAACTATGTCTACAAGTCTGTCCACTGTGCCACTGCCCCTATACCTGGAATGCCCACCAGCCTTACAACCCTCAGAATTACCTGGAATCTTCCAATTCTGGCCTCTTGGACTTCCGTAATTAGAATCAGTTCACCAACACTGGTGTGATGCTTTTGCTGCCTGAACCCCTAGCTCTGGAATTACATCCCTAAACTTCTATGCCTTTTCACCTCCCTCCCATCATTTAGGATGCTCCTAAAAAAAAACCTACTTCATTGAGCAGGTTGTCCTGATATCTGTTTGTATTGCTGAACATTAGATAAAGCTCCTGCTTCAGTTGCATCAGTAGTGCACACCGACCTCCTCATTCTGGCGTTGTTTATTTATTGTGAATGCAATTAACAACATGATAATGACAGATAATCTATTTTTGTGATGTTACTCAAGGGATAGATATTGACCCAGGACATCAGGAATTGCGCACTGGCTCTTCTAAGAAAAAGTGCCTTTAGATCTTATGCATCCACCTGAACAGGCAGATGGGGGCACAGTTTATCATCTAGGACTTCAGTCAAAGCAGTACTCCATAAGTACTACACTGAACTGTTATCCTTGCTTGTTATGCACGCAAACCCTGGAAGGGGATATGACCCCAGGACTTTGTGGTTACCAACTGTGTCAAAACTGATCAAATCAAGTACCTTTTGGAGGTTTTACTGTTAAATGCACCATACCGATACAAATTGTTGTATGTAGCACCTGTCATCATTTTATTGCACTTTATCGATTTCCTTTCATTATCTAGTTTATATAGAAACCTGTTTATAAAGTGTGATGTGAAGTGTGTGATTTATATATAAATACCACATATTTTAAATCTCAAATTTTAAACTAGTGGCATGTGGGTTTCGGACTGCACATTAAGAGATTTAATAATGGACTTATCAGTATTGCTGAAGCCATGTTTTTGAATTAGTATGTGTCAGAAAGCAAGTGACTGTGCCCTTCCTAGAGTGAGAATGTGAATTGGATTGCATTGTGAGAGTTTCATAATCAGGCAGAGCAAACATTGAAAAGCATTGGCTGGTGTTTGGTTAAGGAAAGTCAAGAAGTGTTTTCTCTTTAAGAGAAGCTTTTGTTTTCAGTTTGCAAAAGAAAGGAGTTAGCTCACAATAGTTAGAAAGCAGATTACCTCAGTGTAAAAGTTTTAGTTTAGAAATTCAGGCCAGAAATGTTTGGTTAGAAACCCGAAAAAGTTATTTGAAGTTAAGAAAACTTAAATTCAGATCTGTGAATAATCAAAGAAAAAAGATACCAAGCTCTTATAACCAGGAATTGAGAGGAAGGGTTAAGATTTAATAGAGAACTGGCATTTGAGTATTATAAAGCGATGTTGTTGGGATAGATGGATTTTGTTTTGCTGTGTATGTTGAAATCTTTCAAACTGTGTAAAATGTAAATAGCTTGGTTTGTTCTATTTCATCTTCATTGCTTTTGTGCAATAAACTTATGGTTTACTGTTAAAACCAAATCTGCAGAGTTATGTGCTAATATTTCAGTGAAATAAAACAAACACAAAATATGATCCATCAAGCAAAATTTCAGCCTGTGATCTGTTGAGGAATGACAGCTGGGATCATGACAATAGAAATAATATTCAGATTACAATACAGCAGCAACCAGCAATAGACATAGGAAAATGGGTAGCTGATCATAATACAGTACGAATTTACAAGCAATACCAGCTGGTGGAAATAATAGGAAGAAGGATTTAGAAGGCTGGACAATGACAGATCAGTTGACAGGCAGAGGGAGGTTGGCTGAGGAGATATGCAAAACCAGTCATTCAAGAAATGATGAACAACTGAGTTAAGTGAATAAGGGTGACATTGACATTTCAGTGTACAAAATAATATTTACTGAGGTAGTGCTGCATACTTATTTGTGAATCAGAAGCCACTCTTCTACCATTTTCTGCATAGGAACACTGGAGCAGTGTAGGGTCATTTAGGCCTATGAGTCTGTTCATTGTGATCACATCTGATCTGCATCCTTACTTTATCCAACTTTGTATGTTTGTTGTCAAAAAATCTATCAATCTCAGTTTTAAAATTATCCAACATCCATTGCCATTTGCAGAAAAGAATTCCAAACTTCCAAACTCTCCTGAATATTTCAAATGAAGAGGGCAGAAGGGCATGCCAGGAGCAGCACCAGGTATACCTAAAAATGAGGTACCAATAGAACTAACACCATCCATAGCTAAGGTGTTCCAGTTCAGCCACAACACTAACATCTACTCAACAATGTGGAAACTTGCTCAGGCATGTCCTGTCTGCAAAAAGCAGGCCAAATCGAACCCAACCAATTACTGTTCCTTTAGTCTATTCTTGATGATCAGCAAAATGACGGAAGGTATCATCGACAATTATCAAACAATGCTTTCACAGCAATAATCTACTCACTGGCACTTGTTTTAGTTCTGTCAGGTCCACCCATCTCTGGACCTGGTTACAGCCTTGGTCTAAACGTGGCCAAAAGAACAACTGCCATTGACATCGAGGAGACCAAGCAAAACAGAAAGCAATGGGATTGGGGCAGAAAGCCCTCTGCTAGTGAGCATCATTTCTAGAACAAAGGAACATGATACAATGGTGAGTGAGAGTCTTAGCACATTAAATGAACCATGGTGCATTTGCTTGCAGGGTCTTTAGAATGTCCCTTGGTCAAAGGTACTTTGTGTCTAGTTGAGGGAACTGGCGTGGAGAAGGGAAGCTACTGTTGAAAGCCACCCCACCTTCCCTTGCTGCCAGCACCCAACTCCCAAGACCCACAGCCTGTAATCCCTATCCTTTCATGACTCTGTCTGGATCATTTCTTTGTATGGATGTAAGCCATTCAGCCCATCAAGCCTCCACTGCCATCTAATTTTATTTTTAATTCATTCATGGGATGTGGGCATCACTGGCTGGATCAGCATTTATTACCCATCTCTACTTGAGTTGCTGTGGGTCTGGGGTCACATGTAACCCCAGACCAGGTAAGGATGGCAGGTTAGCTTCCTAATGGGCAGAGTGAACCAGACGGGTTTTTCCTGACAATTGACAATGGTTTCATGGTCATAATTAAATTCTTCTTTCTGGATTATTATTAAATTCAAATTTTATTTTCTGCCATAGTGGGATTCAAACCCAGGTCTCCAGAACATTAACTCAGTCTCTGGATTAATGGTCTAACGATAATACCAGTCGGCCATCGTCCACCCAGTATGACCATGGAGGAACGAACACTTCAGTGTCCTTTACTCACCTCATCCCTATAACCTTGCATACAACAGGTAATCAGAAATGCACCAACTTCTACCTAAAACTCAAAGACCAATCTTCCATAGCTCTCTGGTCAGTTCTGCTCCTTGCAATTTTGAAGATTGCTAGCTTTCAAAAGAAATTAAATGATTTAATAGATACACTGGTCATAGTTCCCAGCTACTGATTGGACACATCTTAAAACATATGTATTTTGAAGTTCATGGATAATTGTTTCGTAACCCAGATGCTAATTTTAGCCAGTCACTAATATTTGTCTGATGGATTGATAAATCTTTCAAGATGTGACATTTTCAGTGTGACACTTCTGAAAAGTGTTGATGTAATGGACAATGCTCATAACAATTAAAGTTTTCAATTATCTTATTGATTTAAGAGCATTTCTAATCACTGTACATAATGACATTTGGAAATGCTTTTGTGAAGCATTCCTCTGGTGGTTTAAGTTGATTTGTTTATGTCGTTTTCTCAAAAACTTGCATGACCACATTGCCTAGTAACCAGATAAACTCTTACCAATTCAATGTTATTAATTATTGCATTTTTAAACATATTCAGACCAACTTTTAATAAGATATTGGATACTAATATATCAAAAAGATGGAATGTAATATTTGCTAAATGTGACCTTACACTAAAGTCAATATTTACCTATTTTTAGCAGATTATTAATAGTGTAGAAATGCATATAGGCTTCAGCATTCAACATCCAGCAGGAAATATTTTGAAGTGACAAAAACTTGGAAGTATTTTAGCATCGATTCAAAATTTATGTACTTATAAAAAAAACCCACATGAACCATTAGCATTAACCTTTTGTTATGAAGTGAAGCTCTGAGCCACACAATATTTTCTGTGTGAGGAAATCTTGACAGCCACAATCTTACTATCATTCTGGAGTAATTTGCCCTTATCTTTATGCATACATCTTTTCTTATCTATCACTGAGGATTAACATCTATCATGTGGACTTGACAGGTAACATTAGATTGTACCCAGAAAATGAGAGCATATGGAGCAGTACAATCTTTAAGTGCAAATACAATTGGCCTAGCACTCCACTCATTTGGTTTTTGCTTTGTGCCAACGTCACATGAGCATCAGTTGAATCATATTATTGGGTGGGATTTTTGTAGGGATGATGCCTCCCATACAGAGGTGGGAAAGTTGGGGGTGAGCCAGTGCCCAGCAGTCTGGGATGTTATGACCCAATTTTACACGTATCAAGCAGTTAAATGTCTGAGGTCACTGCTTCTGGCCCCATGAGGCAGCAGGTCCCACTGCAAAGAACTGTCAGCCATTCAGAGTAGTGGACTCTTCTCGGACTGCAGTCAATCCCCAATAAGGAATGGCCTGGAAGAGTCTGGGGTGGGAGGGAAAAGGGCAGCCTCACCAGGGTCCGTCTGTCAGGCCCTGGTAAGGTGAGAGTGGCATAATTGTGGAAATGAGGGAAGGGCATTTTCAAATGGAAATCGCCCTTTCTGCTGGGGATTGGGGGTGGACATTCTGTTGGGTGTAGGGTGCCCAAACAGGAGGGATCCCATTGGCAGCTGCCATGATTTAGCTGCCTATCTCACCAGAGTAGCTGGCTGCTGAATATTTTTAATTGGCTCAAGGACAGGTAGCACAATACCTACCCTACTGCTGACATCTGGTAGGCAATGAGCTTGGTTGCCCCATCATCCCTCATATTTGCTCCCATTTGCAACCCAGCCCCATCCTTACCCAAAATGCATCCTGCTCTCAGAAGAGGAAAGGGGTGTAAAATTTTAACTGTTGAGTATCCAGGTCAGAAAAGGTAATTGGGCCCAATTGATCTATGGTGTATTCAAGCCACCGCCCAGTCCACCCCCTCTCATCTCCCCTCCACCCCACTTTTCTCAGCTCTCTCAGCATGTCTTATGATACCTTCCTCATGCTTGTGCTGACCTAGCTTATCTTTAAATGCATCGATGCTATTTGCCTCAATTATCCATTGTACTGGTGAGTTCTATAATCTTACTGTCTGGATAAAGTTTCTTCTGGATTACTTCATTAGTTTTATTAATGACTATCTGATCATTATTTATAACTGCAGGATTTAGGCTTCCCTATCAGACCCTTTCTTGATTTAAAGTTATCTCTCAAGTCTACCACAACTGCAATGAGAGCCCCAACTTGGCTAGTGTAACCCATTTCAAAGGAATTTCACACATTCTCAAGAATTTGCATTGCTCTTGCCAACTCAACATAATGCTAAAGAACTGCGATGCCATTCCCTCTACAATCCTTGATGTGATTGATACCCAGCAGGCATGCTAGAATCTCTCAATATGTAAATATAACAGTGGACAGAAAATCTAAAGAGTTGTGATGATAAATCATGTCCCCACAAAGATTGACAGCAGTCCTTAAAATTTTCAATGATATGAACAATGATTTTAAATATTTATTAATACTGCATTAATGCACACTGGACAAAACCATCTTTTCTCTCAAATCTGACCTACTTCTGAAGCAAGAAAATTGCTCATCCCAGCAGATGATGATGTCTAATTACAGCCCTATTGGCCATTCTTGACAGAGTTTGGTTAGAACATAGAACATAGAACAGTACAACACAGTACAGGCCCTTCGGCACACAATGTTGTACCAATCTATTATCCTACTAAGATCAATCTACCCTGCATACCCTACATTTTACTATCCTCCATGTGCCTATCCAAAAGTCGCTTAAAAGTCTCTAAAGTATCTGACTCTACTACCACTGCCGGCAGCACATTCCACACACCCACCACTCTCTGTGTGAAGAACCCATCTCTGACATCTCCCCTATAGCTTCCTCCAATCACCTTAAAATTATGCCCCCTCATAATAGTCATTTCCGTCCTGGGAAAAAGTCTCTGACTGTCCATTCTATCTATGCTTCTCATCATCTTGTACACCTCTATCAAGTCACCTCTCATCCTTCTTCGCTCCAATGAAAAAAGCCCTAGCTTCCTCAACCTTTTCTCATAAGACCTGCCCTCCAGTCCAGGCAGCATCCTGGTAAATCTCCTCTGCACCCTCTCTCAAGCTTCCACATCTTTTCTATAATGAGGTGACCAGAACTGAACACAATATTCCAAATGTGGTCTAACCAGAGTTTTATGGAGCTGGAGCGTAACCTCACGGCTCTTAAACTCAATTCCCCTGCCAATGAAAGCCAACACACCATTCGCCTTCTTTACAACCCTATCAACTTGGGGAGCAACTTTGAGGGATCTACGGACGTGGACCCCAAAATCCCTCTGTTCCTCCACACTGCCGAGAATCTTGCCATTAACCCTGTATTCTGCATTCAAATTTGACCTTCCAAAATGAATCACTTCACACTTTTCTGGGTTGAATTCCATCTGTCACTTCTTTGCCCAGCTCTGCATCCTGTCAATGTCCTGTTGCAACCTACAACACCCCTCCACACTGTCCACAACTCCACCAACCTTCGTGTCATCGGCAAACTTACTAACCCACCCTTCCACTTCCTCGTCCAAGTCATTTATAAAGATCACAAAGAGCAGAGATCCCAGAACAGATCCCTGCAGAACACCACTGGTGACCGAGCTCCAGGCTGAATACTTTCCATCTACTACCACCCTCTGTCTTCTCTTGGACTGCCAGTTTTGTATCCAGACAGCCAAATTTCCCTGAATCCCATGCTTCCTTAGTTAGTTGTTAATTCAGCATTTGAATGGGACGCAAACCAGTTCAAGAACTCTTCCCAAAACAAATGCATCAAAGGAAACATTTCGGACAATAAACAAGAGACCTCCCCTGCTATCTGAAAAATGGAGCCCTGGGATCTTTTATGTCCACTTAAGAGAAAATACAAGGTTTTGCATAAATGTCTCAACCATCAAGGTGACATTTTTCTCTCTGACAGTACAGTGCTTCTTCCACACTACACTGAAGTGTCAGCCTGGAATTTATGCTCAAGCCCTTGGATAGAGGAATTTCACAAATCCTAGACAATGTCATGTATCTGAATAACAATCTTCAGCCTCTTCTGAACACAATACTTTTTGCCCAAATCTTTTATCCTCATCTGCATCCACCCACAGAAAAATCGAAGGAAATACTATAGAATGGTAGTGGATAAAATTGTTCTTTCAGAGTCTAATCTTGTTTCTAACTCACCTGTGCCTCTTAAACTGGTTCAAAGAGTCGATAACTGTATTTGTTCTTAAAGCAACGGTTTTTCTTTTAGGTCTCCAGTTTATTCTGCTGAGCTATAGTGACTTTCAAAATGATTATTGATTTTCTGCTGGGTTTTTTTGGAGTTCAAAATGTTGAAAAGCCCCAGTTTGCATAATCATCCAAAAAGTAATACCTTTAAGCGCCTTTAAAGAATATCGAAAATACACAGCAGGTCTAGCAGTATCTAATGGTGAAGGTAAGTTTTACCCCTGGATAAAATCGCTTCATCAGCTCAAAAATACACTAAGAATGCTGACCTCCTCTCTCTCAGGCAAATACTGATAGGCATGTGATGTGTTTCCACCATTTTCTGCCTGATTTCAGATTTTTTCAAACTATACTGTTTGCCTTTACTGCTTCCTATAAATAGGGTGAGACAGGGGAAAGTATAATTGCATTATTTCTGTTTTTTTGCATTGGAGCAAAATAAAGATTTTCATAGAAATATAAGAACATAGGAAATAGGAGCAGGAGGAAGCCATTTTTACCCTTCAAATTTGATCTGAATTCAATAAGGCCACGGTTGGTCTTCCCTAGGCCAAACCCCATGCCAGCTCCTCATAGCCATTAACCCCCTGATATTTCAAAACTCTGTCTTCTCTTTAAATACTATCAGTGATCTCGCCTCCACAACTCTCTGGGGTCAAGCATTCCAGACATTCACTACCCTCTGGGATGAGGAAATTCCTATGTATCTTTGTTTTAAATGACATTCCCATAATCAATAATCAATAATCAAATCTCACTGTCATGAAGAAATCTCAAGTCCAGGATGAAAATATCACAAAGTATCATTATTTCTGTAACAGATGCACCTCCCCCAGTTCGGCAGAACAATGGTTCAGTTCAAGGTAAGGATACAGCAACATTTTAAAAATGCAAGGAAAAGTCTATCAGCAGCAATATATCCGGAGTGTCCTTGTCAAGAATATTTTACAATAAAATAAGACAATTAATTGATTCAGGAGAGCATAGAAACATAGAAATTGTATACACACAAAAGAGCATGATCCATCAAGTTCGCCTCTAACATTTTAATAGCTCTGCAATATAGTGATGAGAGTATGATTCCATAGTAACCAGTCATCCAAAGGCTCAGACCAATAGCCTGGAAAGGTGACTAAAAAAGAAATTGCAGGAAAAGCTCAAATTCCACCATGGTTGTTTGTGGATTTGAATTCAGTTAATAAAATAAGTTGCAAAATAAATAAAATAAAAACCAGAATAATTAATGGTGAACAGGAAGCATCCTGGATGTCATTTTTAAAGAAAAACATCTTTCCCCCTTAGGGAAGGAAACCTGCCATTCTTAAACAGCCTGGCAGTAACTGCATATCTAAAGCAATGTGGTTGACTCCTACCTACCCTCTAAAATGGCCTAGCGAGCCAGGCAGTCATATCAATCACAAATGGACCGGTATGGTACGAATGAACTTGATGGAATTATTTCACTTCAACCAACACATCAGGCTAAGACATTACAAATGCCCGCCAGCCCTGCCAACCTCACAAAGTCCTTCACATGAACTGGAGACTTGTGCTAAATTGGGAGAGTTGCCCATAAAACCGTCAAGATTCAGCACTGGGGGAGCACTGTGTGATCAGGTGGGATAGATCCACCTCCCTCCAGTTAACGAAGGCTTGCAGATGACTACTTAAGGGCCTCGTCCTGCCATCATTGGTATCCAACAAGTGGTGGAGCGGCAGGGGATGCATGTGAGGAGGACGGAGCAGATTCATGTTCTCAGGCACTCTGAGAACCGCCTGAGAACCTCATCTGGTCCCAGATACCTGACACTGGAAGATCTATGGCCTTTGCTCTGTGTAGAATCCAGTGTAGTACTGCTAGAGGTCACATCTTCCAGTTTCATTATATTACAACACTGCCAGCAGCTCTCAGTGGTGGAATTGGGATATCTGCCATACTGGAGCTTTACAGAGGAGGGTCTTGGGCCTTTCAGGTCTGTACTGCCACTTCAGTGGGAGGCCTTTTGCTGTCCAGATACGTGCCTGATTGCACTGAAACAGCATTGAGCCTCCCTTGGAAAGGTGCCAAGGGGCTTTCATTGCTTCTCCAACCAGTGGGTAACTTACTCTTCCGAAAACCGCAACTAAACTCTGCCCATTATTAAATTCATCAGAAGTGACCAAAAGCCAGTAGCAAATTTATATTTGTTGTACACCTGGATGCCTGATGCTCCATTTGCTTCATTGAGTGTATAATGGGCAGATAAGAGGCCATTTTTCTCACCACTTTCAAAGTTGACTTCTCAACTTAGTGAGTCAGAAAGGGGTAAAGCAACCTGCAAAATCTGGCTAAGGATAGTGTACATCCTTTATTAATAAATTCTCAGGCCTTTTTATTAATTGGCGATTGCAGCAGGCAGGTGAAGAAAATCAATTTCCATTCCTGACTTGAATTTAACTGCTGTACAAACAAAATTAAAAGGCTGAATTGGGAAAGTAATGGATAGGAATTTATTATTAGGAAGTCAACACCATTTCCTAGCTTGTATGTTCTCCTAACCTTCTATCAGAGTGCATTGTGCACTAATAGCAATAATATTACGTGATATGTACCAATCAATTAAGCACTCAGTGTAAGCACACAATATCTCGCTAAGATATATCAGTGTTGCAGTCTGTTCACCAGAGTTAGTCTGATTATCATCTCCTGATGTCCCACTAATAATCCTTTCATTTTATAAATTCAGACAAATGGACCAGACAATATCACAGGAAAGTTAAAGAGGAAGAAGGCCATTCAGCCCACTGTAACTCATCTATTTTTTAATAAGTAACAGTCTTTCCTTTCCACTGCATCCAGCTGTTCCTTAAAACAATTGTAGGCTTATTGCCTTCATTTTATGTGTCAATCAGTTCTTAAAAACTGGATTTGATGTTTCTCGACAGGGAGCGGGAGACAAAACGGACACTGGGTGGTCCACATGATCCTACCCCTATCCACATTAGGTCATCAAAACAAGTGATGGACTCAGTGACTGCCCAGTTGGATGGTAATCATCTGGTGGTGAAAACTAGACAGCCCCTGTGCCCAATTGAGAGTCTAGATGGGACATTGTACAGCAAAGGGTCATGCTGTCAACAGGGAATCTATTTGAGCAAAATATTTAAAGTCCCTGCTGTTCTCTGAAGCTGTCATTTTTTAAAATTGAGTTGAATGCTCAATTAAAAATCCAACAGCAAGGTGGCTCAGTGGTTAGAACTGCTGCCTCACAGCACCAGGGACCCGGGTTCAATTCCACCCTCGGGCAACTGTCAATGTGAAATTTGCATGTTCTCCCTGTGTCTGCATGAGTTTCCTCCCACAGTCCAAAGACATACAGGCTAGGTGGATTGGCCATGTTAAATTGCCTGTAGTGTGCAGGCTAGGTGGGTTAGCCATGGGAAATGCAGGGTTACAGGAGGAGGATAGGAGATGGGCCTGGGTGGGATGTTCTTTGGAGAATCAGTGTGGACTCGATGGGCTGAATGGCCTGCCTCTACACTGTAGGAATTCTATTATTCTCAATTAAGCTAAAACATGAGTTTGAAAGAAACATTCACACACTGACACTTTCACTTGCAGAGATGACCCTTTAAAATATGGGACATTTGATCACCTTGTGCAATGGTTATATTTTTCATTGACATGAAAGATTGTATTTTTGCTAAGCCCCGTCTTGAGGGGATAGGGCAGCTTTGAGGTGTACATTTGTTTTACGCCCCACCTGAGTTTACATCTCTTTGAAATCAGGCAGGTTGTGAATGAGGCATCAGACTGGAAGCTGGCACATATCCCACAAAAAGGGTTAGGTAATAATTGCCCCACACTGTCTAGCCATACAGTAATAATTGGAAGATGCAGCGTAACCTCCAAAGGCAAAAATAAACAATCAGAAAATAACAGGACATTAAAAAATGAGAACATTTCTCACACGATTACTGGGCCCCTGAAACTCAAAGCAAATGCTGTGCAGACACCACAGGAGGTGGCCTATCCAGCTCATCACGTTTGTTCTCACCATTTGGTAAAGCCAGTCAATCAGTCGCCTTCTACTGCTCTTTCCCCGATTATTATAGATTGCTGCTTCTCCTGCATTTATCCAGTGCCCTATTGAAAGGCTTTATTGAATTAGATATCACATAATTTCAGGTAGTTCCTTCCAGCTCAGAACTTGCTGCATAACAGGAAATCTCATCTCCCTTCTGGCTCTTCTCTCAATTACTATTCATTACTTTAGTCCTTCAGTTACAGGCACATCTGCCAGTGGAACTAGATTTCCCCTTAACTCCTCTACATTGTTCTTCCCTTTGACCACAGTGAAGATAAAATCAAGAAAGAAGTAAAACAGACTATTGGTTCACTATCACTCATTTCATACCATCAGACAAATTCAAAATCTATGCTTCAATAAATAATTTAATACATTCTTTTAGATTGTCTAGAATGTAGAAGCTTGTGCACACAATGTTTTATTACAATTTAACATTTAGCACAACTGACAGACAACAAACACTCATCTGAACAGCTATCTAGTTGAGCCTCGAGTCATGTGTTTGGGACATTTAAAACTAATCCGTCTTGGAATACGAGACGACAAGGTGCAGGGCTGGATGAACACAGCAGGCCAAGCAGCATCATAGGAGCAGAGAGGCTGACGTTTCGGGCCTAGACCCTTCATCAGAAAAGGGGGAGGGGAAGGGGGTTTTGAAATAAATAGGGAGAGAGTGGGAGGCGGATAGAAGAGGGATAGAGGAGAGGATAGGTGGAGAGGAAACAAACAGGTCGAAGAGGCGGGGATGGAGCCAGTAAAGGTGAGTGTAGGTAGGGAGTTAGGAAGGCGATAGGTCAAGGGGGCGGGATGAGGTTGGTCGGTAGGAGATGGAGGTGCGGCTTGAGGTGGGAGGAGGGGATAGGTGGGAGGAAGAACAGGTTAGGGAGGCAGGGACGAGCTGGACTGGTTTTGGGATGCGGTAGGGGGAGGGGAGATTTTGAAACTTGTGAAATCCACATTGATACCATTGGGCTGCAGGGTTCCCAAGCGGAATATGAGTTGCTGTTCCTGCAACCTTCGGGTGGCATCGTTGTGGCACTGCAGGAGGCCCAGGATGGACATGTCGTCTGAGGAATGGGAGGGGGAGTTGAAATGGTTCGCGACTGGGAGGTGCAGTTGTTTGTTACGAACCGAGCGTAGGTGTTCTGCAAAGCAGTCCCCAAGTCTCCGCTTGGTTTCCCCGATGTAGAGGAAGCCACACCGGGTACAGCGGATGCAGTATACCACATTGGCAGATGTGCAGGTGAACATCTGCTTGATGTGGAAAGTCTTCTTGGGGCCTGGGATGGGGGTGAGGGAGGAGGTATGGGGGCAGGTGTAGCACTTCCTGCGGTTTCAGTGACTTGTCATCAGAATCTCCAATGAAAGGTCACACATCAAAAACATTAGACAGAATCTAATCACCACCCACCCACCCCCCAAGCAACCCCCCTCCACCCTCCACCCCCACCCCGCAGCAGTTGAGTGGTCGTTGGTGTGTGGGGGGGAGGCTGCATTTAATTAGTGGATGCTGCCGGGTGGGGATTCCACAGCCTTGCAACAAATCCTTGATTATGTCTGGGTGAACAACCCCTACCTTTGCTGAGACCTACTCTCACCCTCCTTATCTATTAACCCGCATTTCATCCTGAGTTCTCTATTTCTTGTGGTCCCTTGTTGATCAGGAAAGGTGCACAATCTAGGTGTCGGCTCCACTCTAAGAGGGATTCATTGCAATGGAGAACTGATGGCCTCTGATTGTCAATGAAGGGGAATGTAATGGAATCTCCATTCCAAGGGTCCCCCTTAATCTACGGGTAGGCTCATAGCTGCGATGGTACCTCCTACTGGGTCTTTCATAGGCAGCTGAAACTCCCATTGCTAAAGTGAAATTCTACCAGTTCACTCAGTTTCTGTTTCCATAGATGCTGCCAGATCTACTGAATATATCCAGCACTTTCTGTTCATTCCAGACTGTTTGTATTGACATCATTGCATGACCCGGCTCCTATGAGATTTTAGTTCAATTGAATAATCTTCCTTTCAGGCCTGGAAGGAACAAAAAAGATTTTGATTGAGCAGTCACACAAGATGCCCTCCAAGCCACACGCGCACACATCTTCCTGACATGTCACTATATTGCTCTTAGTCATTGACTCCCGCCACTACTGACGCACAATGACAGTAGTGTGTATCATCTACAAGATGCACTGCATCAACTCACCAAAGTCCTTCTGACAGCACCACCCAAAACAGTGAGCTCCATCATCTAGGAGGAGAAGGGCAGCAGATACCTGGGAACATCAGCTCCAAGTTCCTCTCCAAGCCACACATCGTCCTTACTGGGAAATATATTGTCATCCTTTCACTGTCACTGGGTCAAAATCCTTGCCTTATAGCACAGTGGGCTTGCCTGTGACAAATGGACTACAACAGTTCAAGAAGGCACCTCACCAACATCTCGAGGGAACCAAGGAATGAGCAATAAATATTGGCATAGCCAGGGGCCCCCACATCCATCCATAAATGAATTTTAAAAATTCTTAATGATAAGGTAGGACATCACAATGGAAAATATAGCAGCAAAGATCAATCAATTCCTTTGTGCTTTAGTAGGATATATTCATCATCATATTGTGATGTTACAACTTTGTTCAAATAAAAAACAAGTTAGAATTGAGTTCTATTTCTTCTAACTCCAAATTCCAAATGCCACAACCCCCATCCATCAGTCATTACCTCCTGCCATCTTCCTTTGAGTTCAAAGGAGCTATTGTTTGTTTTTCCTCCCTGCTCTCCCCAAGATCTTATACGGTTAACATCGTCCAGGCTCCATTTGACATTCTGCGCAGAACAAATGCATGGAAAGCTGATTATAAATTAAAATTAACTGCATCAGGAATCCAAAAGGTAAGGCAGGGTTTGGCATAGTGTGGAAAATATCTTTCAGCATTCATCCCTGACCCTGTTCCTTACAAAGCATTTCTCTGATTTGTTCAGGTCACAAGTGGGATGGAAATGAGGCTCTGTACTGCTTCTCCACACATCCGGATTTAATAGACTTTTTCCACTGATAAAAGACTGCTAATGAGTTCATTTTCAAGCTATTAAATTGGCTATAATAGCTAGTTCTTCTGATGATTGCACAGAGACATGCTGGTCACAGTGGGTTTTGTCTTCCCCTGATTTTAACTCTTTCATTTGCAGTCTTAAAATAAGTGTATTTAAAATCGCTGGAAAGCTGCACAGAGCACTGCACAAGGTCACAAGGCTGTAGCTCATAATGTCATTTCTGGCAGATAAAACTTAATTGAATTTACCTTGGTATTTTAAATGCCTGAGGGTTAGTTAAGTGTGTTGTTATATGTACACATTACCCAGTAGAAAAGCAAACACATGCTACAGTTTCTAATTATGGTGTTTAAATTAGATTTCCGCAATGGTGTGAGCAAATAGCTACTATGCTTATCACACAGCACTCATAGCTACTTTTAAAAGATTAGAGATATTTGCGCATACAAATACAAGAATGTCTCAAATATTAACACCAAAGGATCTCCCATTACGTTAATCGTTTGAGTAGGAGAATATTGTACTTTCTAACAGGCGAGTGTTATAATATGTAAAGTACAATGTAATATTAACAAGATACTGATCTAGGATGACTTTTTCAAGTGCTTTATAATTGGCTGGTTTCTATTATTTGTCATTATTACAGAATTCTGTTTTGTTGCATTTTTACGAATATGGGTAGGGGGAAGGGGAGTGGGGTTGCAAAATTGTGATTGTGATACGTCCCACATAGCTCTCCTTTCTGTTGAGGGTAATAAGAAGGAAGGTTGTTGAGCAGTCAATCCACTGGTCCTTATTTTGCGCACCTACTAAATTTGATTTTCACACTCTTAACATTTAAGCCAAGCACAGAGTACGACGCTAAAGCTCCATTTCAGATTGTGATCGCCTCTAGTGTGATGGAGAGGAATCACATACAAACTTACCATTTTTGTTAATATTATTATCCTGATGATTATACGGTTGAAGTTCTTGATTCTTCTTTCCCGGAGGGTTCCTAATCTCAGATAGAATAGTGAGAAGAGGAAGAGGAACTGATGTCACTGTGCTACATTTGTTGTTGTGAAACTAATAATGGCCAGGTAGAGAATAGCATTAGCACAGATTTGACAGTATTCTGATTGGCTACACTTAAAGGCAGACCGTAGGGTGTAATCCAAAGGGCTAGCAAGAAGACTTTTCAATAATGGAACTGCATTTTATCTAATCACATTTAACCTTCCTTTACAAACAGGCAAAATTGCATCCATCTATAATAAATACAGAAAATGCTGGAGAAACTCAGCAAGTCTGACAGATCTGTAGTGAGAGGAATAGAGTTAACGCTTTGAGTACAATATGACTCATCTACAGAACACAAAGTATTTTTCTTTCAATTTCAGAGATTTTGATGTGGTCATGTGTAAACCACTTCAACTAGAAATATTGGCCACCCAGGTTTCCTTTAATAATCTGACATACATAGAAGAAATGAGTGACTCTGAAGCTAAGATGTGAATGGATAAAGGGATTCTTGTTGTCATATGTGTATGCTAGTGATTTCACATGAGATGTCTCCACTAATTGCATGCACAAATTAAAAAGTCATCTTTCACACAGGAAAGATGAAAAAAGGATGGAAATGAAAGATTAAAAACACAGAAATGAAGTTTGTTTAATAGCATTCCTTTTCAGTGAACTATTTTTCACATCATTTCACAATGTTTTGCAACATTCTCAAAATTGAACGTGAGAGGTATCGCATAGGAAAATTATTAGCTCAAAAACATGCATAGTGCAGCATTAGCAGCCCTTTTTACTTTTACTGGATTTCTCAGGCGAATACACTCTGTACTTTTCATATTAATATCCCCTGCATCTTTTTCCCCTGCTGTCAAAGGGGTGGGTGTTATGTCACTAATGTCACCTCTAACCCAATGACAGAGAGCACGACACTACCAGTGTACTCCTCAGCTCCATTCTTTCCTTGCATCCTGCTGGGCGGCAATGCTTAGCCCTTTCCACTAAATGCAGCTCAGATCTGAAGCTGAGCAATCAGAGCATTATATCCTTCATGGCATTTGAGCATCAACTGACATGTTATCTCCATAGCTTCTGGAAACTTCATAGAATTTAGACTCCATTATTATATATGTAGATCACAACATATAATACGCAGCTAAGTCAATTGCCGATCAGAAAGTGTTAATATTCTGAGAGCATACTCACCAGTAACTTGTTTAAAAATAATACAACTTAGTTAAGACTTAGCCCTTTGATTTTTATCAAGAGTCTGTCCATCCTATTTATGAAACTAGACTGACCTTCACAGTTCTTTTTTTAATTCTAAAAGTTAAGGGCAGTTGGTAAGACACTTTGAAGACAAGTTAAATCAGAATGTGATGATAAGTAATGCCATATGTGGGTTTTAAAAACCAAGGAGGAAGCCCTTGAACCACATTGAGCTAAGGGATTCCATAAGTTTAAGGGACAAAAATAGAAATTGATGGAAAAGCTCAGCAAATCTGGCAGCATCTGTGGAGACAAATCAGAGTTAATGTTTCAGGTCCAGTGACCCTTCCTCTGAGTCCTGAGGAAGGGTCACCGGACCCGAAACGTTAACTCTCAATTCTCTCCACAGATGCTGCCAGGCCTGCTGAGCTTTTCCAGCAGTTTCTACTTTTGTTTCTGATTTACAGCATCCACAGTTATTTTGGTTTTACGTAAGTTCAAGATGCTGTGAACGAATGTGTTAAGAGTTTAGAAGGATAAGGAGTGAGAAACTCAGAGAAATGCTAACCATAATGTTGCATTACTGACATAATAGGGAGAAACAAAATGGGAATATTTGTTTTGCAAGGCTAATAGGGGAGGCGATGGCCTAGTGGTATTATTGCTAGATTGTTAATCCAGAAACCCAAATAACATTCTGGGGACCTGAGTTTGAATCCCGCCATGGCAGATGGTGGAATTTGAATTCAGTAAAAATCTGGAATTAAGGATCTAATGATGACAGTGAATCCATTGTTGATTGTTGGAAAAACCTATCTGGTTCACTGATGTTCTTTAGGGAAGGAAACTGCCATCCTTCCCTGGTTTGGCCTACATGTGACTCCAGACCCACAGCAATGTGGTTGACTCTTAACTGCCCACTGGGCAGTTAGGGATGGGTGATAAATTCTGCCTAGCCGGAGATGCCCTCAGCCTGTGAATGAATAAAGAAAAAAAAAGGGTTTCTGAGCTAAAATGGAGCTAACAGATCAGCAATGATCTAACTGAATGGCGATGCAGAGATACCTATTTCTCCTATATAGATCATGAGATTGGAAACAGACGTGGAGAGTTTGAAGTAATGACCTACTAGATGATATTAGCTGTTTCTGCCCGTCCACATCTGAGTAACATACCGTTCCTTTACTCCAAGGTAGGGTGTATTGCAGGGATTGTAGTTCTATTTGCAAGAAAATCAACCAACAGGAATTGGTAATCATATTGTGCACCTTCACTGAAAGAGTTTAGGTTTTTCTTCTGACTTAATTGTGACTATCATTCATGTAGCAACCAGTTTTCACAAAGCAGGAATCCACAAACAGCAATATAAGGTATGATCAGTTAGTTTGGTTTATTGGGTGGCATTGGCTGCAGAAGGAGTGGTTATGACACTGGTACACTCTGTAGATCTTCAAATGATGCTTTAGAATCCTGAATATCCTGTTCAACCTCAAAGCAGGCAGATTTTATTTATTCACTTGTAGGACTTGGCTGACCAACATTTCTTGCCCATTCCTTGTTGTCCTTGAGAAGGTGGTGGTGAGCTGCCTTCCAGAACCACTGTGCGACCATGTGCTGTAGGTTCACTCACAATATCGTAAGGGATGGAGTTCTAGGATTTTGTCCCAATGACAGTGAAGGAATGGCAATATGTTCCACGTCAGGATAGTGAGCGGTTTGGAAAGGAACTTACTGGCAGTGGTGTTCCCATGTATCTGCTGTCCTTGTCCTTCTTGATGCAAATGGTTGTGCTTTAGGAAGATGCTGCCTAAGGATCTTTGGTGAATTTCTGCAGTGCATCTTGTAGATAGTACACACAGCTGCTGTGGACTGTCAGTGGTGGTGGGAGTAGATGCTTGTCGAAGTTGTGCCAGTCAAGACGTCTGCTTTGCCCTAGATGGTGTTAAGCTTCTTGACAGTTGTTGGACCAGCACCCATTCAGGCAAGTGGGGAGACTTCCATCACACTCCTGACTTGTGCCTTGCAGATGGCGAACAGGCTCAGGTTTCTAGTCAATGGTAACCTCCAGGATGTTGAAAGTGGGGTACTCACTGAAAGTAACACCTTTGAAAATCAATCGGCAGAGGTTAGATTGTCTCTTCCTGGAGACGGTCATTGCCTGGCATTTGTGTGGTGCAAATGTTACTTGCTTCTTGTCAGCCCATGCCTGGACATTGTCTAGATCTTGTTGCATTTGAACATGGACCGCTTCAGTATCTGAGGAGTCACAAATGGTGCTGAACTTTGTGCAATCATCAGCGAACATCTGCAATTCTGACCTTATGATGGAGGGAAGATGACTAATGAAGCAGCTGAAGATGGTTGGGCCCAGGACGCTGCCTGGAGGAACTTGTGCAGAGATACCCTGAAGCTGAAATGACTGATCTCCAACAACCACAACCTATGTGCTAGCTGTAACTCCCACAAGTGGAGAGTTTGCTCTCTGCTATCCATTGATTCCAGATTTACAAGGGCTCCTTGATGCCACACTCAATCGAATGCAGCCTTAATGTCAAGGGCTGTTACTGTCACCTCATCTGTGGAATTCAGCACTTGGTCCTGAGTTTAACATCTCATTAAAACAATGACACTTGTAACAAGCCAATACTCACTTAATGCTGACAATATCAGCTTTGGTAAGAGCTGCTTTAATGTTGAGCTTGAATTGTGCTTTAATTTCTAGTTCTTGCCATAGTCGTTAACTCATCATGCTGGCAAGATGAGAAAGGGGTGAAAAATCCAGTGACTGTAGGTGAATCAAGCTGAAGTCAGGAGGTACAAAAACTTGTGATTATCCAGCAGCTAAAACAGAGTGGTGGCATTTTTCTGCTCCTGGCTCGACAAAAGTTGCTCCCAGAATAATTCCTGGTCGTTTTTGAAGCAGTCTCTGGCTCTCCCTTTCAAAACTGCTGGTTAGGCTGCTGATCAGATTTGATGCAAATCAGAGGGACAAAACACAAAGAGTGAGTGACACTGAAAGATGGGCTCCACAACTGGCAAGGAGCCCTGATCTGCCTAGGTTTGTATGCAAACTCCTGCAGAAACACTGATGTGGACTATATCTGAAAAAGTACAATAAGAAACAATCTAACCATTGCCCCTTGACATTCAATGCTATTACCATCACTGAAATTCCCCCACTATCAATATCCTAGGGGTTACCATTGACCAGAAACTCAACTGGAATCGTCACATAAACACAGTGGCTACAAGAACAGGTCAGAGGCTTAGAATACTGTGGCAAGTAACTCACCACCTGACTCCCCAAAGCCTGTCCATCATCTACAAGACAAAAGTCAGTAGTGTGATGGAATACTCCCCAGTTGCCTGGATGGGTGCAGCTTCAACAGCACTCTAGAAGCTTGACACTATCCAGGACAAAGCAGCCCACTTGACTGGCACCACATCAACTCCCTCCACCACCGATACTCAGTAGCAGCAGTGTGTATCATGTACAAGATGCACTGCAGAAATTCAACAGAGATCATTCAGACAGCACCTTCCAAATCCACGACCACTTCCATCTGGAAGGACAAAGATAGCAGATACGTGGAAACACCACCATCTGCAAGTTCGCCTCCAAACCACTCATTCACTCTGACTTTGAAATATATCGCCGTTCCTTCACATTCGCTGGGTCAAAATCTTGGAATGCCCTCCCTAAGGGCATTGTGAGTCAACCTTCAGCAGGTGAACTACAGTGGTTCAATAAGGCAGCGGATGGTGATGGCTAGCATGAGGGGACATAGCTTTAAATTGAGGGGTGATAGATATAGGACAGATGTTAGAGGTAGGTTCTTTACTCAGAGAGTAGTAAGGGCGTGGAATGCCCTGCCTGCAAAAGTTGTAGACTCGCCAACTTTAAGGGCATTTAACCCAAAGCACCCATGTTGTGTGTGCACACAAATCTAGGGACTCAGTAAAAACACAAGCTCCTGGTTATATTTCTTATTTAAAAACACTCATGTGACCAAAGCATCAGTGTCAAGCAGAGCACCCAAGGGCAGCACGTATGTGACTAAAAAAAGTGACCAGAAACATATGGATGATAATGGAATAGTTTAGGTTAGATGGGCTTCAGATTGGTTTCACAGGTCGGCGCAACATTGCGGGCCGAATGGCCTGTACTGCGCTGTAATGTTCTATGTTCTATGTTCTATGCTCACCACCACCTTCTCAAGGACAACTAGGGACGAACAATTATCGCTGGCCAGGCAGCGATGCCCCTATCTCAAGAGTGTCAAAAAAAATTTGGTGGCGAAACTAAGAAAAATGGCTAATACTGATTCATCAGCCTGTTCCACACCCTAAGGGTTTTTTTGTTATTTGTTATTGCCCATTTGGTATTACATACAAACTATAATTTCACTTCTGTGGGTACAGATTTATTAATGACAACATACTTCAGAGCAGGGGGAAAGAAACAAACAGATTGGGCCCATCAGCTGCAACAAGGTCTGTTGTTGTTTAGTTATTGAGGAAGCTGAAAACCTAAACCAAATCTAATAGGGAAATGAGGGGTAATTTTGCTGTTGTGTATTCATCTTTTTGAGCGAGGTGTCAGATTGATCCCTTGCTGGTAGATTTGGTACTCGGTTGCAGCTGCAGGCACTTACCATCTGAATAATTAAATAATCATGACATCCTTTGCTCTTAACATGATGCTTCTAATCGAGCAGTTTTTACCCTTTTACAAGAGTTTGTGAATAAATTACACTGCAGCCAAATCTCAGTGGTGTGAGACTGTAGATTGGTAAAGTTGGGAGCAGCACACCAGAGGTTAAACATGCAGAAGGAATTTGATGTATCCAAGTAGTTTATTTCTTCAGGCTTACAAATTTGATTACCATGGTGTACAAAGCTATTAAAATATATGACCTTTTCATACAGCACATGCTGGAAACTAGCCAAATAATAACTTGTGTTGACTTTGTTACTATGATAGACTACTTGCTCTGCAAGGGCTAAATGATTGGCTTTCTGCCGAAAATTATACCAGTGTGTCTTAAAAATCTGTCATGTATAAGAAACACACAAAGCTATAAATTTACCACATAATGTATGATAAAAGAAAAATCATATTTTATGTAAGAAATTATAAAAATGTCTTTAATGTGAAAATGCCTCAGATGTCAACATGTCACTGACTTTCCTAGCTCCAGGGAATTATGCTTGACGTGCACTGGAAGTTTGATAAATTACTGATTGATCAAGCTCATATTTCAACTGAGTGCTTAGGAACCTATTCATTTTCACTGCCTTTGTTTTACTTCAACATTACCAAACTTTGGAGAGTGTTAACAGTGGGAAAAAGACTGTGCAAGGACATTCATCAGTCATGTGTCTCAGCAGCTAGCGTTTACTTTTTCCTTATTCTCTCATGGAATGTGGGCATTGCAGGCCAGGCCAGTATTTGTAGCCAATTCTTCCTTGCCTTCCCCTTGAACTGAGAGGTTTGCTGAACCATTTCAGAGGGCAGTTAAGGATTAAACATATTGCTGTGGACTTGGAGTCCCACGTAGGTCAGACCAGATGAGAGTGGCAGAGTTCCTTCACAGAAAAGGACATTAGGGAACCAGATGGCTTTTTGTAACAATTGATTAGAGTTGACACTGCACCATTGCAGAAACTATGGTATGCTCCAGTTTTATCAGATGGTTTCAAATTCTACCAGCCACCAAGGTTGTATTTGAACCCAGGTCACCAGAGTATCAGCCTGACCTCTGGATTACTAGTCCAGAGGCATTAACACAATGCCAATGCCTGCCCAAAGTCTCACATCAAGTGATAGGGTGAATCCACCAATGTCTGCACAATAAGTTGGATTGTTTTCCCTACCACAGAGATGTTTAAGGGAAATGTTGACAGAGATGTTCAAAATTCTGAATGGTTTTGATGGAGTATATATTGTTTCCGGGGGCAGAAGGGTCAGTAACCAAAGGATACAGACTTTAATGTGATTGGAAAAAGAACCAGAGCTGACATAAGGAAACCTATCTACCTTTGCTTAATTCATTTGATTTTCTTAAGTTGCTTATTACTCTGGCTATTAGCATACCCAGAATTGCTCAGTAAGTGCTGCCCAATTGTGCAATTAATCTAATAGTCAATATTTTTGACGGATTTTGCAAGGAGAGACGAGTTTGGAGCATTCTGTACTCTGCCTATTATGAACAGCTAATGGAGCATGTTATTTCTTTCATTCAGTCAATTACTGTGACGCACAGCCTACATACCTGACACTGAAATTCATTTGTGACGTTATCCAATTATATGGCAGGCTGACAATATTGTTTTCATTAACAATAGCATACTATGAGAGGAAAACACCATTCGCATTACCACTGCATGTAAAGTGTGAAATAGTTTGATTAATTGGTTGTTCAAATTTGAGGTACTTTGCCTTTCCAGGATAAATTAAAGTCAACTGGGCACTTCTCAGGCCTGAATATTGCAGCCTTTAGGCCATTTGTGAGGTTGTATAACCTACTGCAAACACTGATTATTGTCCTACGGAATAGCTATGATGAATTCTATTTCTGCATTGAACTTGAAATATTAGCAAAAGTACCAGGGCCCTATTTACAAGACTGCTAATAAGGTCAATCATTGAGCAGATGGAGCTGTATGAATTCCAATATATTTATTTGGTCACTGATCTAGGGGTATGATTCTCATTTATGGCACGTGAGAGGTCCTGGGTTCAAATCCCAGACAAGCCCTGACTGTTTAGGGTGCCTCAGTGGTTAGCACTGTTGTCTCACAGCTACCAGCCTTGGGTGACTGTCTATTGGAGTTTGCACAATGTCCCTGTGCCTGCGTGGGTTTCCACCCACAGCCCAAAGATGGGCAGGTTGGGTGGATTGTCCATGCTAAGCTGCCCCATAGTGTCCAGGCTAGGTAAATTTGCCATGGTAAAGTGTGGGATTACAGGGATAGGGTGGGTCTGGGTGGGATGTTGTTTGGAGGGTCGGTGCAGACTCGATGGGCTGAATGGCCTCTATCTGTATTCTAGGGATTCTATGATTGTCCAGTGAATGTCGATTTGCAATTGAGAATAGTAGCGAAATCACACAAAATTCTCAACCAGCACACAGAGGGATTGTTCCACCTCAAAAGGGAATTTGAGTGTGGTCTGGGATGTGTAAGAAAATTGTCATATATTGCTGTTGATTCAAAGATCCCCTGGCTATAAGCATTTCCCCTGGCTGGTGATTTTAGAACCAGAGTACAAGAATGGCCTATTCCTTTTCCTGAGCTTAAGACTGAGATGAGGAGCCATTTCTTCATCCAAAGGGTGGTCCTCCAAAGCAGTCAAAGCTCAATTATTGAGCATGCTCAAATTAGAAATTGATACATTACTAGAGCTAAGGAATATGGAGATAGCACAGAAATATCATGTTGAGACAGATGTGGAGGTGACGGCCAAGTGGTATCATCACTAGACTATTAATCCAGAGACCCTGGGTTCAAATTCTGCCACTGCAAATGGTGGAATTTGAATTCAATAAACATCTGTAATTTAGAATCTAATGGTGAGCATTGTCAATTGCCAGGAAAAACCCATCTGGTTCTCTGATGGGAAGGATGCTGTCCTCACGTTGTCTGGTCTACATGTGACTCCAGACCCATTTATCTGCCCTCTGGGCAATTAGGGATGGCTGCTGGGCAACTAGGCGCAGCTAATAAGTGCTGGCCTGGCCAGTGATGCCCTCATCCTGTTAACCAAATTTTTAAAAATATGTGTTAATATTTTGCGTCTGGTGACCCTTCATCAGAACGTTCTGATGAAGAATCACTGGACTTGGAACATTAATTCTATTTTTCTCTCCACAGATACTACCAGACTTGTTGAGTTTCTACAGCACTTTCTGTTCCTGTTTCAGATCTCCAGCATCCGCAGTTCTTTATTCTTATATAGAAAGGAGTGGAAGTTGTCCTTCAGTTTTGGAAAGCTCCCTTCAGAAAACATGGTGGGAGAACTGTTTGATTCTGGGCTCTGCATGTCAGGAAGGATATATTAGCCTTGGAGTAGACACAACATGCATTCACCAGAATACTGGAGCTAAAAAGTTAAATTATAAGGTAAGAAATAGTCTCAGTGTCTATTCCCTAGGATGCAGAAGACTGGGATGGGGGAGTGGAATGCAACTGAGATGTTAAAATAATTAAAGATCTAAGTGTGAAATCATTGAAGGTGACAGAGCTGTTTGAGAAAGTCATTAAGAAAACATCTAGGATCTTGGGTTTTTTATAAGTAGAAGGACAGAGTATAAAAACAAGGAAGTTATAGTGAACTTTTATTAAACACTTGTTTGGCCTCAATATAAGTAACTTGTCTGACTCTGCACATCGTACTTTAGGAAGTCTGTGAAGTCTCTGGAGACGATGCAGACATGAATTAGGAAAATGGTTCAAAGGACGGCGCATATGAGTTATATGGACAGATTAGAGAAGCTTGAGCATCTCTAATTAAATAAAAAATAATTACTGCTGACAAATGGGACTAGATTTATTTAGGGTATCTGGTTGCCATGGACGAGTTGGACCAAAGGGTCTGTTTCCATGCTGTATATAAATGCTAAATAAAAAATTAAAAAGAATTGAGAACAGACTTCGAAGCAGACTTCAAAGATCTTGAGAGGTCTGGACAGTAGCTAGGGAGAAATTGTCAAAGAGAATATCAGGAAAGCCACCCTTTTTAGGTAAGTAAATGGGGACACATATTGAACATAATGATAATATCACTGGGCTAGTAATCTTCCAGGTCCAGGCTAATTTCAACCTGGTGGCTACTGGAATGTATATTCAATTAATAAATTCTAGATCATCCAAACGGTGCCATGTTATGATTGGCTGTCATTAAAACACAACTTGGCTGACTAATACCCTCTAAGGAAGAAAATCTGTCCTCTGGTTTTACTTACATGTAATCCAAGAGTCTCAGCAATATGGTTGACTTTTAATCACTCTCTGAAATGCCCTAGCCATTCACTCAATTCAGGGGCAATTAGGAATGGGCTGATAGTATGACACACACTATTCCCGGTCTAATATTTTAATCACAGCATCCTAACATTCCTGTAATTATTTTCATTTAATCGCTTTAAGGTGTTCTGCCAAGATGCTAATGCAAATATTGATAGACTTAACAGTAGCAATGTCAGTTCACATAATAGCAATTTACTTTCAATGATTAGTTCATGCAAAACTGAGCCGAAGAGCTGAGCATATGCTTTGAAGTAGTTTGGTGCCAGCGCTTCATGGAGTACAGCAATCAGCATTCTGACTCTCGTTTGTCACCCTGGGATGATGTGCTTTATTGCTCGCTGTCATCTCAGTGCAACAGCTTAAAGGATGAGGAGCAGCTCTTTACGATCCTTCTTTCCTTTAGATGTGCAGTGACTAAGTGTGTACATGTGTGATCACCAACACATCAAAACTCAACTGATCTCCGGTCATATCCTTCACAGCTGTTGCGACAGAAAACTCCTAAAGTACTTACATGAAGAAGGATCATAGAGGACAATTGTCAGTGTTTACTGATAATGTCGCACAAATCTTGAGGTTTTTGAATATTCTCCATTTAGCAAACTCTATGTAATATGCTTGCTATCAGTTATAATTAACTGCTTGTTGTCTTCATCCTTGTCTGCAGAATTTTGCTATTTGATAGAATATTTACAGTCATACAGTCACAAAGATATACAGCACGGAAACAGACCCTTTGGTCCAACTCGTCCATGCCGACCAGATATCCTAATTATATCTAGTCCCATTTGCCAGCATTTGGCCCATACCCCTCTAAACCCTTCCTACTCATATACCCATCCAGATGCCTTTTAAATGTTGCAATTGTGCCAGCCTCTACCACTTCCTCTGGCAGCTCATTCCATACACGCAACCACCCTTTGCATGAAAAAGTTGTCCCTTAGGTCCCTTTAAATCTTTCCCCTCTCACTTTAAACATATGCCGTCTAGTTTTGGACTCCTCCACCCTAGGGAAAACACCTTGTCTATTTACACTATCCATGCCCTTCATGATTTTATAAGCCCCTATAAGGTCACCCCCTCAGCCTCCGATGCAACAGGGAAAATAGCCCCAGCCTATTCAGTTTCTCTCTATAGATCAAACCCTCCAATCCTGGCAACATCCTTGTTAATCCTTTCTGAACCCTTCCAAGTTTCACAACATCCTTCCTATACCAGAGAGAGACCAGAATTTCATGCAGTATTCTAATAGTGGCCTAATCAATGTCTTGTACAGTCACAACATGACCTCCCAACTCCTATACTCAATGCACTGACCAATAAAGGCAAGCATACCAAACGCCTTCTTCACTACCCTGTCTACCTGTGACTCTACTTTCAAGGAACTATGAAACTGCACTCCAAGGTTTCTTGCCAGGACAGTTTCAAAAGCCTTCAAAGTACTTAAGTGTATTTGGATTCAGTTCTGATTTTTGCAAAAAGGTGGTGAAATAAAAGGAATGGGTAAACTTGGAGAGGATGCTTCCTCTTATGGGAGAACCTAGAACTAGAGCTGTTTAAAAAACTCTGCTTTCACCACCTTTTCAGGAATGGAACCCTTGAATATTTTTAAGGTAGAGGTAGATAGATTCTTGTTAAGCAAGGAGGTAAAAGGTTATCAGGGTGGGCAGATTTGAGGTTACAATCAGATCAGCCACGACCTTGCTTCTATTTCAAATGATCATATTTACATCTTTCTTTCAGTGCAAGTTAACAATTAAACTTACTGGAAATATATAGAAGGCCCATCAGATCCCTCGCACAGCACCAGTCTGTTTAACTCTTTGTAACACAAAGCTAGCCAACGTGGTAACATTGCCAGACTAATAATTCAGATTCTGAGGAAGGGTCACCGGACTTGAAACATTATCTCTGTTTTCTTCTTCACAGATGCTGCCAGACCTGCTGAGCTTTTCCAGCAACTTTGTTTTTGTTCCTGATTTACAGCATCCGCAGTTCTTTTGGTTTTTAATAATTCAGAGATCCAGGTTCAAATATTCAAATATAAATTTGAATTCAATTAAAGGTCTGGAAATAAGAGTCTAAAGATGCTTATGAAACCATTGTCAATTGTTGGGGAGAAAACCTATCTGATCCATTAATGCCCTTTAGAGAAGGAATTCTTGTTTTATTCATTCACAGGATGAGGACATTGCTGACCAGGCAGCATTTGTTGCCCATCCCTAATTGCCCAGAAGGCAGCTCAGAGTCAACCACATTGCTGTGGCTCTGGAGTCACATGTAGGCCAGACCAGGTAAGGATGGCAGTTTCCTTCCCTAAAGGGCATTAGTGAACCAGATGGGTTTTTCCGACAATCAACAATGGATTCATGGTCATCATTAGATCCTTAATTCCAGATATTTTATTGAATTCAAATTCCACCATCTGCCATGGCGGGATTCAAACCTGGGTCCCCAGAACATTATGTGGGTCTCTGGATTGACCGTCCAGTGATAATACCACTTGCCATTGCCTAGTGCCTAATCTGCCTCATTTGCCACCCTTATCTAGTCTAGCCTACATGTGACTCCAGACCCATAGCAATGTGGTTGACTCTTAACTGCTTAGAATCATAGAATCCCTATGGCGTGGAAGCAGGCCATTTGGCCCATCAAGTCCACACCAACCCTCTGAAGAACATCTCACCCAGACTCACCCCTATAACCCTGCATTTTCCATGGCTGACTCACCTAGCCTACACATCCTGGACACTGTGGGAGGAAACTGGAGCACCCTTATTGGCTTCATGGTAATAAATGTTGGCCTAGCCAGTGATACCCATATCCTGTGAACAAACATATAAAAAAGATGCCTACCAGAAGTGTGCTTATTCCAGAAAACAGATGTTATCTAATTGTTATCATGTTCTGTGTCTATTTTAAACAACAGCATTTTTACATTTGTATTTCATTTCTTGCTGCCAGCTTTTCCCTTTTGTATCAGATACTTATTACTTTGTGTAGCCAAAGTAAATTTTTGAAAAAGATACATTTTTAACCAGATATTAAAGGTGACTTAAGTATTTCTCCCATTTCTACTTTCTAAACTTCACAAGTATGTATTCCAACATTTTTCTGATGATTCTTACTACAAGATTTGTAACTGCAGTTGGACAGTTCATCTCAATAAAGCATACCTACCATTCATGTTTATTTCAGACAGGTTATTTAGGGAAGTCTCTGTTCCATTCTCTTTATCTGGTGATTTTATACATATCCAGGCAAACATTCGTACAAAGCACAACTGAAAATGTTTGCCTTCAAGAACAGGCATTTCAAAGTTGATATTTTGTAGCACACTATGAGGTAAGCATGGGTAAGAGCCCCTAAATTTTAGTCCAACATTTGAGACCACAGCTATTGATGATGTTGTTTCGATTTGTGTCAAGTCTGTACGCCTCTCCAAAATACAATGAGTAGCTGTACATTAGCAGAAGTGAAGTACTTTTGGAGACAGTGAGTGGGTCAAGAACGGGAGAAATGCTTGAGATGTGAGGAGTCGGTGTGCACCAACCCCTTTGACAGGCCAATTACTTGTCTTCTCCTTTAGCTCTGCTGGAGTCTGAGAGATTGCTTAATCATCCATTGGGATCCTTGTGACCCTCTGCCATTTATAGCCACTGGGTTGCAAAGACACTATAACGAAGGCAGGCTTTACTACTGACTCCATTCCATGTCATTGACCAGGTAAAGGCTAAAGACAGGATCCTGACTTTTAATAAAAACCAAAAGAACTGCGGATACTGTAAATCAGGAACAAAAACAAAGTTGCTGGCAAAGGTCAGCAGGTCTGGCAGCATCTGTGGAGGAGAAAACAGAGTTAACGTTTCGGGTCCAATGACCCTTCCTCAGGACAGGCATTTCAAAGGAATGTTCTGAGGAAGGGTCACTGGACCCGATACATTAACTCTGTTTTCTCCTTCACAGATGCTGCCAGACCTGCTGAGCTTTTCCAGCAACTTTGTTTTTGTTCCTGACTTTTAATGCCCATTCACAAAATTCCAGCATTGTGTGGAATCCAGTTTCCAACTTGATATGATAAATGAAATCAAAACATTTAGAATTTCATACCTGTTTAAATATCTTTTGAAATACTTGTGAGGGTTCAGCAGAGTTTTGAGTGAGGTGGTTGGTGACTGTCCTAGGACATAAGTGCAGGACATAAGGTACCAAGCTTAGAGAGTCTCCTTCGCAGCTCACCCAAGGGATAGAAAAAAAGGGAGAAGTATTCACTATAGACACTGATCATTCCATTTCCATTATCTCACTTCCCATCAGATGTTTGGCATAAATGGGAGGATTTGCTTTCAATGGGGATAGTCCATCACAACTAAGCAGCTGATCTGTTTTTGATGATACGAATATTAATCGGGCTAACTAGAAAATGTTTTGTTCATTTGTAAATCTAGATTGTTCAATGCAGCAACACAATTAAGCACTGTTATGCTGTTGGAGGTTTGTGTTTGATGAGATCACACAGTTCACACAAAAGCCTTGCCAACACTATTTGAGGATTGGGGAGTTACAGCGATTCTATAGCTCAGCAACACAGCATTTGACAGCACTCACAAACAATTCTGATTGCACTAATAGCTAGTGCTAGCCAATTTAATTCATTCACAGGATGAGGGTATCTCTGGCTAGGCCAGCATTTGTTGCTCATCCCTAAATTGCCTGATCCTTGCCTGAGGACAGTTAAGAGTCAACATTACTTTGGGTCTGGAGTCACGTGTAGGCCAGACCAGGTAAGGATGGCAGATTCCTTCCTGTTTAGTGAGCCAGATGGGTTTTTCCCCAACAATCGACAACGGATGCATCATTAGACTTTTAATTCCAGATTTTTATTGAATTCAAATTCCACCACGACAGGATTCAAACCCAGGTTTCCAGAACATTACATGGGTCTCTGGATTAACAGACCAGTGATAATACCACTAAACTATCATGTTCGATTAGTTGTGCTTGTCACATGACTCATTTATTCTAGTTAGAAGTGACATACATTCGATCATTGGGGCCTGTTCTCTTAAACAAAGCATCAAAGCCTTGCACCTCTTTTGAATTATGCAGAAGCACAGGGAGCCTATAGTACCCTTTTGCTTTCTCTGGGGCAACACTTCAGCCATTAGGAATCAACTTCTCAAACAATCAAGACTACTTGTTCTCCTATGGTACAAATTATTGTGATTCTTTGAAATTTGGCATTCTCGCATTTGTCCTGATGAGTGCAAAAAAAAAGCTTCTGCTACATGTCTTTCTTTGCAGTCAAGGAACCCAAGGTCAACATTCTCTATCCTATTTAGACCCTCATTCAAACAATGTATAGTATCCTTAATCTTCCTCTTAAAATACAATACACAAATTTAGCTATATCAAAGCTGTCCCTGTGTGCTTGCTAAATTTTCTCCAGTCACCAATACTACTAAATAAAGAAATTAACTGGTCATTTAATGTCCTTTAGGGATGGAAATTGCCATCCTTACCTAGTCTGGCCTACATGTTACTCCAGACCCACAGCAATATGGTTGACTCTTAGCTGCCATCTAGGCTATTGGGATGGACAATAAATGACGACCAACGACTAACCAACGACTATTGCATCCAATGAATGGATAAAAAAATTCTCATTTACTGTTTATAGGATCTTGTGATAAATAAAAATTCTCTGGCAGGCTTCCCTGCATGACAATAAATGTTATATATTCGAAAGAGAGAGGAGACAATAAAGGACTGCAGATGCTGGAAGACAAAGTCTATAGATTTGTGGCTGGAAAAACTAGCATTTCGGACAGCATCAGAGGAGCAGGAAAGTCAACATTTCAGCCCGAACATTGACTTTCCTGCTCCTCCGATGCTGTCCGACCTGCTGTGCTTTACCAGCCTCTTACGTATAGACTTATATATTTGAAAATTCACTTCCCAGTTATGCAGTACTTTTGGGGCATCTTGCGAGATGCAAGAGGAAGCTATATAAATGCAAGCTTTTATAATATTTGTGCTTCCCTGTTATAAAAGAAAATACCATCAGGAAAACATGAGCATGTACATACATAGCCTTTGCTGATAAAATGTTGAGCTTTTATTACTCATTAAAAAAAATAGAATTTTGGGGGTTTACAGAAATGGTAGGATTAGTGGAAGAAGCTGCATACTTTGCTTAAGAATTCAGAAAGAATGTGTATACAAAGTTTTGAGCAATAATCCGCTGAAAATTTATTCAAAAACAAAATTGGGCTTTGCAGATATTTAAGCTTTTAAGAGTTTGTAAAATTTTATGAATTCATTAGCTTTTCGACCAGTGGCAAAGTAGGGCATTATCAGAGACTAGCAGCGATATTCAAAAATCTCCATAACAAAGAGAGGATTTAATAGACATTAACATTGAAATTTAAGATATCCCACGACAAAGGAAGTTGAACGGAGAATTTCAAGGAAGATAAACCAGTAGATGAAAAACAGAATTAAACAAAAACAGATTTAAAATACCTGTGAATATATACTGAGAGAAGCAGGGAAGAGGTAAATTGAGATAATGAGATGTTTAGAGAATAAACTGTGGCGATTGACGGTGTGCATTTAACCTGCCCTTAGACTTTTACTAATAAAATTCTGCAGCTTTTCTCTGGTATAAAACAAAGAAAATAAAAATCTGCATTTACTTATTTCTTAATCAATGAATACTTTTGAGATCTAACAAGAGAAAATATTGGAAATACTAAGCAGAGTCTGGCAGGATCTGTGGAGATAGAGTTAATGCTTCACATCATCAACTTTTATCAAAAATTGAAACAAAAAAGAAATCACAGAATCTCTCAGAATTGTTGCAACACAGGAGGAGGCCCGTCAGCCCATTCTATCTGTGCTGGCTCTCGAAAGGAACAATTTACTTAGACCCACGCTCTCGTAACCCTGCAGCTTCTTTCTTTTCAGCTAATTTGCTTAAATCTGTGCCCTTTTCTTGATCTTTCTACAATTTAGTATCATTTTGTCATTATCTATTCTGTTCATACTACTGATGATTTTTTGAAGACCTGTTAAATCTCCTCTCAGTCTTTTCTTCACCACGGCAATCATTTTGAATTCTCTTATATATCTATGTAACTGAAGTTCCCCAAATCCTTAAACTATTCTCATGATTATTTTCTGCATTGTAGCAAAGAGGAAGATGGGTTTGTTTCAGTCAAGCATCTCAGTTCCAGGACATCTCTGCAGGAATTCCTTAGGGTAGTGTACAAGGTCTGACTATCTCCAGCTGCTTCATCAATGGCCTTTTCTCCACCATGAGGTCAGAATGTGAGTGTTCACTGCATAACATTCAACACCATTTAGAGGGCCTCAGATACAGTCTGTGTTGAAATGGACAAGACCTGCCTAACTTTCAGGTTTGGCCTGACAAGTGGTAAGTAACATTAATGTCCCACATATGCCAGGCCATGATCATCTCCAACAAAAGAAAATCTAACCATCACCCATTGATGATCAATTACCATCACTCAATCCCTTGCTATCAACATCCTGGTGGTTACGCTTCATAAACCAGCCATATAAACATTAAAGCTACAAAAGCAGGTCAGAGGATGTTTAGTGATACAGCCCTTTGTAACCATGGTATCTGGACCAGGACTTGACCCACTGACTGCCAATTCAGAGACAAGCTGCTGGCTATTGAGTGGACACTGCTGTTTGCTCAGTTTGGATTTAAGGCAGGCAGCAATCATGAGCTGAAATCCTTCTGACCCCTCAAAGGCTATCCACCATCAACAAGGCACAAGTGAGGAGTCCAGTGGAATACTGTCCAGCTCCAAGCACGAGTGCAGCTCCAACAAAACTCAAGAAGATTGATAGCATTCACTGCATTCAGGCCATTTGACTGGCACCTCATCCAGCTACTTGAACATCCAATTATTCCACTGCCAACACACAGTAGCAACAGGTGGGCACCATCTACTATACGAACTCACCAAGGCTCCTTTGACAGCACTTTCCAAACTCGTGAACTTTACCACCTAGAAAGACAAGGGCTGCAGATACATGGAAACATCACTATCTGCAAGTTCACCTCCAAACCACTCACCATCCTGATGTGAAAATATAGCACCGTTCCTTCACTGTCACTGGGTTAAACTTCTGGAATGCCATTCCTAGGAGCACTTGGGGTATTCATACCCTCCATACACAGTAGCAGTTGACGGTGAAGGCCAACTACTTTCTCTGAGGGAATAAATGGCTGCAGTCTTGAAGCCTTTAATTTGAATCTATAATATCCCCAACATTGGAGTGCCCTTTGAACTCCCTCTTATTGGGCTGATATCACCGGGAGCCTGCCCATTGTCTCTAACAGGATGGCCTGGAGGCTGCCAATCAGGAGGCAGTTTTACGTAAGATTACGTTGCTGGCTCTTGCTGTCAAGTACCGCCTTAGGAGCACACCCTTGGAAAAATTCAGACCGTCACCTCAGCCACAGAGTTGCTGGGTATTTCAAGTATATTCGGCCTCATTTCAGATTTCCAAGATGTGCAGGCTTTGCTTTTGACGTGCTAGCTGAGTGTAATCTTTGCAACATGGGAAACACAGCACCTCATTTTTACACACTGCTAGGTTCCACAAAAAGTTATGTGAAAATCTATGTTTGTGACGCATATTGAGAGAGCAGTATTGGCCAAGAAGGGAGCTTGGCCGCTCTTGTTTGAAATATAGGTGCGGAATGTTTTTACATCCACCTGAGGGACTCGACAATGTTCCTGATTTAATGAGCCATCTAAAAAATATATTGCATGGTAGTGCCGCTCAACACTGGGATGTCAATCCAGCCCTTTGTAACCATGGTATCTGGACCAGGACTTGACCCACTGACTGCCAATTCAGAGACAAGCTACTGTCTATTGAGTGGACACTGCTGTTTGCTCAGTTTGGATTTAAGGCAGGCAGCAATCGTGAGCTGAAATCCAGCAGTCCTACTCCTTCAGCCCAGCAGCAGGGTCATTGATACAGGCATTGAAAGACAATTGCAGGAGATAGTAGGCTTCTCAAGTGAAAATAAAAATTTGTTGAGTCTTGGTAGGGACTGGACGTACATTCTTAGCAGGCTTCCTCATAATCCATTTAAGCTAGTCAGATACCAAAGGAATAAAGAGGTAAACAATGAGACCATGTTGCACTTGCCCGGCTTATATTTTCTTGAGTTTAGCAGCTTGAGGAGTAATGTTAAATCAAGGCATTTTGAAGAGAAAGAATTCACCAAGGGGATGATCTGTAATGTGAGTGCAAATCTTTAAAATTAGAGCCAGGCCTCTTGGGAATGAAATGGAACACAAAACCTGGAAGAGATCTGTAAATCGCTTGGTCAAAAGGTGGAGCAGGTGCTAAAGTCAACTGAAATTTGAAAAAGTAGATCTCTAGGCCTTTTTATCAGGTAAGGGTATCAAGGCATATTGAGCAAATACAGATTAATAGAGTTCAGATACAGATGTATCATGATAGAATTGAATCATGATATCAGCTCAAAGGGCTGAATGGCTGGCTGCTGTATCTGAGATACCAGAAACAGTGCATTAGTGTGAAATGGAGCTTTTGAGGTGAATAGCAGTTATGGGGCTAAAATGATGCTTAGACGCTAATTTTGCAAAGTACAAATGTAACATAGCATTCAACATAGACAAGTGACTTACATAGTTCATTCTAGTAAACAACACCACAAATGTATCTCCTTAGTGCATCATGCTGGATGATTGAAACTCAGAATCCACTTTGATCCTGCAAGTCTGTTCTTGACAGACACTCAGCCCTGATGTAAGTTCCTCAACTGAAAGCAATTCATTTCATGAAGGTGAAGCATCCTTGGTTCTTAAGCTGATCGTTATGTAAAAGACTTTCTGTCCTACTGTGACAGAGGTGAATAGCTATTGTCTCGAACCATTTGGTTGTGACAATGGCCTCTTCCATTTCTCAATGAGATTTCATGACGGGTGCTTATCCTGTGTCTTTATTGTGATGCCTTAAGTTCTAGTCTCTCTTAATACTATCAGTCCTGTTGTAGGTGCCAGTGTGATTGTAACAATTGGAATAGTTTGCAAACTGCTTGAAACTCTGAATTGTTGGAGAAATCTCCTGGTTTACCAATAGAGATGGTCTAGCCATCAGTGTAAAGGCTGCTGGATGTTTGAATACCCTGCAATGAGTGTTGGTTTAAAATCCTCCACAAAAAATGAAATAATTCTATGGTGCTGGAACTAGGAGAAGGTATCATTGCAAAGTCCCCATCCCTCTCACTCCACCCTACATCTCCCTGGCCCATGTACAAAGTCCAAATCTGAACTATCATAGCACCAACATAAGAGTCAACAAGGTGCAGGGCTGGATGAACACAGCAGGCCAAGCAGCATCATAGGAGCAGAGAGGCTGACGTTTCGGGCCTAGACCCTTCATCAGAAATGGGGGAGGGGAAGGGGGTTCTGAAATAAATCGGGAGAGAGTGGGAGGCGGATAGAAGAGGGATAGAGGAGAGGATAGGTGGAGAGGAAACAAACAGGTCGAAGAGGCAGGGATGGAGCCAGTAAAGGTGAGTGTAGGTGGGGAGGTAGGGAGGGGATTGGTCAGTCCAGGGAGGACGGACAGGTCAAGGGGGTGGGATGAGGTTAGTCGGTACGAGATGGAGGTGCGGCTTGAGGTGGGAGGAGGGCATAGGTGGGAGGAAGAACAGGTTAGGGAGGCAGGGACGAGCTGGACTGGTTTTGGGATGCGGTAGGGGGAGGGGAGATTTTGAAACTTGTGAAATCCACATTGATACCATTGGGCTGCAGTGTTCCCAAGCGGAATATGAGTTGCTGTTCCTGCAACCTTCGAACTGGACTGACCAATCCCGTCCCTAACTTCCCACCTACGCTCACCTTTACTGGCCCCATCCCCGCCTCTTCGACCTGTTTGTTTCCTCTCCACCTATCCTCTCCACTATCCATCTTCTATCGGCCTCCCACTCTCTCCCTATTTATTTCAGAACCCCTTTCCCCTCCCCCTTTTCTGATGAAGGGTCTAGGCCTGAAACGTCAGCCTCTCTGCTCCTATGATGCTGCTTGGCCTGCTGTGTTCATCCAGCCCTGCACCTTGTTGTCTCGGATTCATCAGCATCTGCAGTTCCAACTATCTCTGATCCAACATAAGAGTATTCTTTTTGATAATGACTCGTTCAACTTTCCTTTGATTCTCTTTTATTTCCTGCTAAAGAACTCCATGACCCTGGAGAAATAAATGAGAGATCGTTTTCCATTCAAGATTTTCTATGAACGTGTCCATGACACATATCAAAACATGAGATAGCAAGTGGGCGGTAAAGTCATCAGTGCGACGAGCAAATAAACAGAAAGCAAAGATATAGGAAGAGCCCCTCTGACTGTAGAGTCCATTCCTTTATTACAATCACGTTTTGAACCTAAGGTGGATGAGTGGAGTTGAGTCATAGATCAGTCATGATTTATTTGAATGGTTCAAGCACTGGATGGTCTATTCTGGTTTCTCTTTTCAAACCCCTTGCCTTGTCTCCTCCTGGAAAGGTGGCTCAGCTAGTAAATCCCAATGGACCATGCAATTGATGGGAGACCATTGATCACCTCATCGTCTACTGGAACAGCAGTGAATTGTGCTACTACTTCAGATCTATTTTGAACAATAGCTGCATAAGGAACAAACCTTACATCCAACAAAAAAAAGCCTCTTATAAAATAAAAACCGAAAGAACTGTGGATGCTAGAAATCTGAGGAATGTTCTGAGGAAGGGTTATCGGACCCGAAATGTTAACTCTGATTTCTCTCCACAGATGTTGCCAGAACTGTTGAGCTTTTCCAGCAAATTCTGCTCTTATAAAATAATTTAGTCAAGCATAATTTGCACTAATGGAAATCTAATTCCAATCTGCTCTCCGTTCACCACTAAATCTGTGTTGTAAAGTGGCTCTGAGCATCATAAACAATGAATTGATTGAATAGATAATTTTTTTCTTGGTTGATGTTGGTTAATAGTGGCCTGGATGTTGGGTGCCTGCTTTTTTTCAAAATTTGCATCAGGATCTTTGACATCCAACCGAACCTGAAAGGGACTCGTAAGCTTTCATATAAACGTCTTTTGCAAAGGATGGCATTGACGTGAGTGTAACATTCTTGGTATTGCACTGAGGTGACAGCCAAGAATATGTGGGGTTTGAACCTTCTCACCGAAAGAGTCAGAATGATACCACCTAAGCCATCCAAATAACAAATCTTAGATAAATAAAAACAAGAGAACTGCAGATGCTGGAAAACTGAACAAAAACAGAAAGTGCTGGAAAGACTCAGCAGATCTGGCAGCATCTGGAGAGAAAAAAAAGCAGAGTTAACGTTCTGAATCCAGTGACCTTTTGTTAGAACACAAATTGTCGAATTTCACACTAGGGAAGGAGGCCATTCAGCCCATATTCCTGCTGGTTCTGGTCCTCGGAAAGATTTACCCATTCAAGAGTCCTTTCATTTTAAAATTTTTCATTTTCAAATATGTACCCACTTTATTTTGCATTTTAGCTCTGTTTTCACTTTTTAAAATTGATGATCTAATTATGCTGCTAGCAACTGAATCAGAAACCTGTTTGTCCTAAAACAATTCATCTTAATAAACGTATTTTAAAAAAATCACTTTTAGAAATACTCACAGAATATCTTCTTTTAACTTTTCTTGTTCTAATTAATTCTCTAGCTTTCCTCACAACTACAATCTATTTGGCATTCCATCCCCATGGGATTAACGTCCTTACTGAAACGGGATGTCCAAAACTTAACACAATATTTGAACTGTAACCTAAGCAATCAATCAATCTTATACATTCAGAATTTATTCCTTCTTTTATTGTTAGAATCCCTACAGCATGGAAACAGGCCATTTGACCCATCAAGTCCACACTGACCTTCCAAAGAGCATCCCAATACCCTACCCTATCCATGTAACCCTGCATTTCCCATGGCTAATCCACCTAACCTGCACATCCCTGGACACAATGGTCAATTTAGCATGGCCAATACATCTAACCTACACATCTTTGAACTGTGGGAGAAAACGAGAGCCATCTGGAGGAAACCCACACAGACATGGGGAGAATGTACAAACTCTACATAGACAGTTGCCCAAGGTTGGAATTGAACCCAGGTCCCTGGTGCTGCAAGGAAGCAGTGCTAACCACTGAGCCACCATACCACCTTTCCATCCTTCTTATATCCTTGTTTATAAAAGAGAATCTTTTGGTTTTTTGTACAGATTAAACAACACAACTTCCTGCCCTCCGCCCCAAGGGTTTTCTTTCTTTACTTCTATTAAAGTTTAACCATTCAGTATATTATTCCTTTTACCTTCCAAAATATTTTGTCTGATATTTTAACCACTGGTCAGGGCACCAGAAGAAATATCCTGGTCAGCTTTCAAATAGTGCCACAGGATCTTCCACATTCAGCTGCAAGGCAGGCAGTTTAACACCTCATCCAAAAGACAGAACCTCCAACAGTGTAGCACTTCCTTAGCATTGTGTCAGTCTCAGGAATGGGACTTGAACTTGCAACCTTCTGAGTGAGGAGAGAGTGCTACAAATGGGCCTGGCTGACATCTTAATAATGATGTGAAATTTACCCTGCGAGGAACAGAATGGCAATAATAACTCCCTCATGCCAGCTTAATTTTCACAGCAGCTGTCAGGCGTATGGGTAAGACAATGTTTCAGAGTATGAATTACAGCTTTAATCTGGGAGCACCAGAAAATGATTTGAAACATATTGGTTAATTTTGTTGGATTCTCAAGTGATGCTGCATACCCTCAGTCAAACTGGTTATCTTGCAATAGTTATTCCCTCATTTGAACAAACGCTCATGTTGTGATGTTATGTTACTTGGTGAGAGAGTACTTTATATTAAATAAGGCAAATACCATGTCTGTCCACTTATTAATGTTAGCAACAGCTTAGTATTCTCTACAGTTAAATGTCAGCCATGGTTTTCATCACTGAGCTAGAAGGAGACTGGACTTGAATCCCAGCTAGTGCAGTACTGGAGGGATGCAACACTGTTGGAGGTGCTCTTTCTTTAAATCTATGCCCCCAGTCATTGATCCCTTCACCAGGGGGATAAAACTCTTTTCCCATCTATGCTCCTCATAATTTTATAACATCTCAGTCATCTCTGCTCTCAGAATCATCTGCTCTAAGGAAAGCAATCCCAATCCCTCTTCATAATTAAAACTCTCCAGCCCAGGAAACATTACAGTAAATCTGCTCTGTACCCTCTCCTGTGCAACCACATCCCTCCCTCAATATAGATTCCAGCACTGCACATAATACTCCAGTTGCTCTAAAATTTGGTTCATTGAACTGTTCTGAATGATGTTGATAGCAGGATAACGTACTTGAATAGCTAACCAGTAACACAATAATTGCAATCCATATCTCAATAACTCTTTTCCACATTGGACAGATGAATAAATATTAAAACAAAACAAACGCCAAAAACTGAAAGTCATGCTACAATGAATCCAGGAAGTCTTTAAAGATCTTCGGCCCTTTCATTAACATCCAAATGTCAGGCAACTGAGATTGTCAGTGACTTTTATATGTAAGAATCAGTTATACAGAGGAAAAATTGTGCTGATCAGTACAACAAGCAATTGATCTGCTGTTGACTTCCCTGCAGAAAACTGCAGGTTTATGAATTTACATAATGCTTAGAAAATCAATAGGAGTTGACATACAGGTGAAATATATTACTTTTGGTAGAGGGCAGTAAATCTGCTGATGAAGTACATTGTTGAGGGGCATGAGGGCTGGGTTTGTTTGCTGACTGGAGTTTCACTCTACTGCTCCTGTTTAAGTGGCCAGGGGAAAGCTGCGATGGCTTCCACAGCCGAATAGTGCTCCCACGTGAAGAAATGGCCACCTGAACAAGGGGATTAGAGGGTGGGAGGTGAGGTGGGTGGGGACAGCTGGTTATGCTGGAATGATCTTTCAGTAAGAGAAAGCACAACACTGCGTAGAGGAGAACACTTTGAAATAAAACAGACAGCACCCATTTAGCAGAATCGTCTCTGAAATCGATTGGTCTCCCCAAGGATAAATCTGCTGCTTTATTGCCCAGTTATAGGAAGGTTATTATTAAGTTAGAGAGGATTTGGAAGAGATTTACCAGGATGTTGCCAGGTATGGAAGGTTTAAGTTATAAAGAAAGGCTTGCTAGGCTGGGACTTTTTTCACTAGGATGTTGACAGGTGACCTTATAGAGGTTTATAAAATTATGAGGGGTAGAGCTAGGGTTAATGATAGGTATATTTTCCCTAGGATGGGAAATTTTAAGACCAAGGGCTGTATTTTTAAGGTGAGAGGAGAGAGATTTAAAAAAGACATGAGGGCACATCTTTTACAGAGAGGGTGGTTTGCTTGTGGAATGAACTTCCTGAGGAAGTGGTGGAATGCGGCACAGTTCCTTCATTTAAAAGACCTTCAATAAGTATATGAACATGCTGCCATCTACATCAACAGAACTGAGGTAGAGAGGGTGAAGAGCAGCAAGTTCCTCGGAGTTATGATAACCAACAACCTGTCCTGGACTTCCCATATAGATGCAACAGTCAAGAAGGCACAACAACACCTTTCTTCATCCTGTGGCTCAGGAAATTTGGCATGGCCATAAGGTCCCTCATCAACTTCTACAGGTGAACCATTGAAAGTGTTCAGTCCGGGTACATAACGGCCTGATATGGCAACTGCTCTGCCCAGGACTGTAACAAACTACAGAAGGTGGAGTGCACAGCCCAGACCCTCACAGGAGCCAACCTTCCATCCATGGACTCTATTTACACAGCTTGCTGCCGCGCAAAGGCTGCCAACATCATCAAAGACCCATTGCACCCTGGTAATGACCTGCAACCTCTTCCATCAGGCAGAAGATACAGAAGCCTGAACGCACACACCAGCAGGTTCAGGAACAGCTTCTTTCCAGCTGCTATCAGACTGTTGAATGGATTCTCTAGCCTCAAATATTGCTCATCTTGCTAACATTGATCTTCCCTAGCACACACCCTGTGTAATGTAACCCGTATGCCTCAAAGTCTTTTTTGATCTGTGCATCCTTTGCTTACAATGATCGGCCTGTACTGCTCATAAATAAAACTTTCCACTGTATTTTGCTACACATGACAATAAATAAATCAATCAATAAATGAACAGGAAAAGTTTGGAGAGATATGGGCCAGGAGCAGGCATGGACTGGTTGGATTGAAGGGTCTGTTTCTGTGCTGGATGACTCCATGACTCTACGACATCAACTGGACTTCATAAAGAGCAGATGTATGTGAGAGGGAGGACCCGTGACCTCTCCCATATATGCGTTCCCTTGCGACGTTGACAGGATGTCTATTTGTTGACCCCTCCCCCTGTCACCAAATCACCACTTTTCAAGGGCCAGCTGAAATGGGGCTGAATTTAGATGAGCTCCTCGCTGCTTAGTGGTGGCATCGTCCAATGTAAGGTTTCACCAAAAAAATCCATCGTGAGCAAAAATATCAGTGGCAGGGCTGTATGGCACCCCTTATTCCTAACCTGCTTCAGCAGACCCTTTCTGAAGAAGGGTCTAGGCCCGAAACGTCAGCTTTCCTGCTTCTCTGATGCTGCTTGGCCCGCTGTGTTCATCCAGCTCTACACCTTGTTATCTCAGTAAATTATGGGATGACCCATGTAAATGATAGCCAGCCAAAGAGTGGTTTGACATGTGAGGTATATTACTCTGGATGCAGCAGTATTTGCAGGCATGCCACGCAAATCCACCTCTGATTTACTGAACATGGAGCAGCACTCCATCTTGGCCCATAAGCTGCCAAGACTATCAGGGGGTTTTTTTCATGTCCCTTAGCTGGTTGCTTACAGCAGCAATTTATTCACTTGCTCATATATAAAAGCACACTATTTTTAGCTGCCAGAATTTATCAGGGCAAGTCTGTTACTGGGCCCAGGAAAAATTACACAAGCTTTATCCCTGAAGATACAGCCTTCGAATGCCACGAGTTATCACTGGAGTTGGCAAGGAGACAAAGAGCTGTCAGTGGAGCTTTACCATTTCCACCAGCACAATGCCGCTACAGACAACAGTTTATGATTACCTCAGCCCATAAGCAATCCTTCTTGCTGCCATTCCCTCAGCGCTTTTACTCTGCATTCTTCACTGTAATAGACATTGCTGCTCCTGGTCCATATCCCTCTACCAAAGAAAACTAACCAAGTAGTATACAGTGTCAGGGTCTTCTTTCTAAAGGCAGATAGTCACTGAGACAGGACATTGCAGGTTGAAAGAACTATGATGAGCAGCATGCTTGCATCTTGAATCATGTGAACACATGCTTTAGGAGCCAAAGTAGGCCATTCAGCCCCTCAAGCCTGCTCCGCAGTCAAGAAAATCATGTTTGGTTTTTGGATTTCACGTTTCCATCCACTCCCTTTCAGTCCATTTTCTGACAAAAAAGTTCATCTCCTGCTGCTTTGAAATTATTCAGTTGCTTCACCTCTTCCACCTTCTGATGTTCAAAAGTCACACAGCTCACAGAAAAACTTTCTCCACACACTCTCCTTAAGGACAATGCTTAATTCTTCAGCACAAAAGTTCTGGACTCACCCACGAGAGGAAACATCATTTTCCACCTTATCACGACAACTCAAGATGTTGCACACTTCAATCAAACCATGCCTGACTCTTCTAAAATGCAGTAAAGCCAAGTCCGACCTTTCCTTTGTAAGACAGCCAACTCAAACATCTCTGAATTGTCTCAAACATTTCCATCATTACTTAAATAGGGCAACATGATGGCACAGTGATTAGCACTGCTGTCTCACAGTGCCAGGGACCTGGGTTTGATTCCAGCCTAGGGTGACCATCTGTGTGGAGTCTGCATGTTCTCTTTGAATCTGTGTGGGTTCCTGCTGGGTGCTCCTGTTTAGTCCCACAGTCCTGAAGATATGCAGGTTAGATAGATTGGCCATGCTACATTGCCCCACAGTGTGCAGGCTACGTGGACAAGCCATGGTTAATGCAGGGTTATGGGTCTGGGTGGGATGCTCTTCAGAAGGTCAGTGCAGACTCGATGGGCCAAATGGCCTCTATCTGCACTTGTGTTGTCTTCCGTGTGGCTGCAGTTACATCTAAAAATCTTTTATTAATTTCTGCAGTGCATCTTGTAGATGGTACATGCTGCTGTTGCTGAGTGTTGGTCGTGGAGGGAGTGAATGTTTGTGGATGTAGTGCCAATCAAGCAGGCTGCTTTGTCCTGGATGGTGTCAAGCTCCCTGAGTGTTGTTGGAGCTGCACCCATCCAGGCAAGTGGGGACCATCACATTCCTGATTTCTATCTTTTAGGTCTTGGAAAGTTTTTGGGGATTCAGGAGGTGAGCTACTTACTGTAGACTTCCTAACATCTAACCTGCTTTTAGAGCCACTGTATTGATATGGATATTCCAGTTTATTTTCTGGTCAATTGTAATGTTGAAAGTGTCAGATTCAGTGATGGTATGCCATTGAATGTCATAGGATGATAATTAGATTTTCTCTTGTTGGAGATGATCATTGCCTGACATTTGTGGTGTGAATATTATACATATTTGTCCAAGCCTGGATGTTGTCCAGGACTTGCCGCATCAGAAGAAGCCAGACGACTTCGGTACCTTAGGCGACACAAATTATGCTGTGGTTAGTGAATATCCCCACTTCTAACCTCATGATGGACGAAAGGTCATTGATGAAGCAGCTGAAGGTGGTTGGGCCTAGAATATTACCCTGCGGAACTCCTGCTCTGATGTTCTGGGAGAGCAAGGTGACTTCCAGCAATAATAACAATTTTTTGTGCTAGGTATACTCCAACCAGCACAGACTTTTCCCCAAATTTCCACAAACTCCAGCTTTGCCAGGGCTCTTTGGTGCCACACTTGGTCATGTGTTGCCTTGATATCAAGGACAGTTTCTTTCACCTCCCTATATGGCTTGAGCAGCTTGAAGAGGAGTTCAGGGTTAGTTGATGCAATTAAAAATGCTGCTGCAAAAAGTCTTGCCAAAGCCTAGCAAAGATTCATGCTTAGAAGGGACATCTTACTAGCCTAATACCCTAGAGAAAGCAAGTTCAAACTCCTGTAATGTACTTTGAGAATATTCCCCTCATCGAGAAAGACCAAGCATTTCTATAGCACCTTTCATGTTCCTGGGATCTCCTTGAAAGCTTTGCAGCTAATGAATTACTGTTTTGGACTATAGCTGTTCAAGAAGGCAGCTCACCACCACCTTCTCAAGGGCACCTAGGGACAGGCAATAAACACTGGTCTAGCCAGCTAGGCCCACATCCCATGAATGAATGTATTGGAGTCAATATTGTTATCTCGGGAAACACTGGGGAAACCAAGGCACAGCTGGTTCCCATGTCTTACAACACATGACTGATATCATTCTACTGATTTCGCTGCACTGAATCATCAGCCCAAATTAAAGATGGAATCTTTCCCTGGGTTTTGACCTAGCAGTTTTCACTGTAAGAGAGAACTACAGTGCCAGTCAAGAGGAGAGATTTTAATAAGAGTGCATTGGAACATGAGTTGGATGTTCAGTCTTTTGAGCTTGCTCCACCATTCAATTCAATCATAAATCAAGTGAACTTCAATACCTGTTTCCCACCTTTGGTCCGTATCCTTATCCAACAAAAATCTACTGATTTCAGTCATGAATGTTACAATTGACTCAACAGAGATAACAAGGTGTAGAGCTGCAGCCAAGCAGCATCAGAGGAGCAGGAAGGCTGACGTTTCGGTCCTAGACCCTTCTTCAGAAATGGGAACCAATTGACTCAACATCCAGGTTTTGCAGGAAGTAAAATTACAGATTTCAATTACTTTGTGTCAAAATAAATTCCCTACTTTCCTAGCTTGGTTCCCTCATTAGAAAGAAATAGCTCCTCTTTGTCTACCCCATACGCCACCTCCTAACAATGAGCACGGTGGCTCAGCGGTTAGCACTACTGCTTCACAGTGCTTCCACCCTCGGGCGACTGTCTGTGTGGAGTTTGCACATTCTCCCCATGTCTGCGTGGGTTTCCTTCAGGTGCTCCGGTTTTCTCCCACAGTCCAAAGATGTGCAGGCTAAGTGAATTGGCCATGCTAAAATTGCCCATAGTGTTCAGATTTGTGTAGATTAGGTGGGTTATAGGGGGATAGGTCTGAGTGGGATGCTCTGAGGGTTGGTGTGGACTTGTTGGACCAAAGGGCCTGTTTCCACACTGTAGGGATTCTACTTTAAATACCTGATTAAGATCAGACTTCAAACTGTGATAGATATTTTCTGTTCACGCTTTTCGTAGATCCTATTATACACAGCTGGAGGTTGTGGGTCTTGAACCCTGGCCCCCGACTCAGAAATAGGAACACTACCACCTGAAGCACAAGAACCCTCAGTTTTAATCAATCTATTTAAATGTGTTATGATACACCTCTGGACCTTATGGGACTTGAACCCAGGTCTGCTGGCCTAAAGGTAAGGACACTACCATTGCACCACAAGGACCCTCCTCAGACTCATACTCAAGACTATTCAAGTAATCTCTGCTTATTATTTAACTTTTTGAGACTCAAATAAAGGTTCAGATTTACCCAAGCTGGATTTGAAAGTGCTACCAGTAGGACAGGTTAGGATGGAAGAAATGGCCACTGATGGGAGCTTCAATTTGTAATTGCTTTTGTAATTGCAGTGGACAACAGAATTCATTATCACCTCCAATATCATAGAGTCATAGAGCTATACAGCACAGAACTGCCAAACTGAGGAAAGGAGGCTTTTGAGCATCAAGATCTCACACCCAAGAATAAGGTTGTTGCTATTGGGCAACATGATCCCATGTTCCAATATATTTTGGCGAATTGGCCAACCAACAGCAAGTGTCTCAAAGCACCGGAGAACTGCTGTCAGTGATACTGTGCAAAATCTTCCAAGACCAGTGCCGTTAAACCATCAAATTCTCTCCCAATCCAAGATGCCCAGTATTGTGCCATTAATCACACAAAACCAGTTCTGTTGGGCAGGACGTGTTTGTATGCCTGTCATTGGAATCCTTAAGCTATTTGCTCTCATTGGATTCTGAAGAAGGGTCGCTGAATCCAAAATGTTAACATTGTTTTCTCTCCACAGTGGCTGCCAGACCGGCTGAGTATTCCCAGCAATTTTTATTTTCGTTGCTCTCAATGGAACTGGCTTGCACCCGGAGACTCCCAGGAGCACAGCAGAAATGGTTCGGGGATATACTCAAAGAATCTTTGAAGAGGGTCAAACATCCTCACCGACTCTTGGAAGTCTCCCTGACCAGTGACTGTAAGAATTATTCAGAAAGACAGCAGACATATCGAGTGACTTTGTTGTGACACACAGACGTAAAACTCAAAGCAGTGGAGAAAGCACTTTAGCCCTCCAAAAACTCAGCCACTCAACCCTCCAAGCACAATCTGCTGTGAAAGTGTCAGGGTCTGTAGATTGCAATTTGGACTTAGCAGCCATCACAGAATCTATCGAACTGGAGTAGAGGCAAGGCATCCTTAATCCTGAGGGGCTGCCTAAAAGGAATAGAAATTGCTTTCTAATATCCCCTTTAATAAATATCTCCTCTTGGTGTACATATTGAAGTTTTGCATTGATTTCTGGAATCCCGCTAAACAATATTAAAGATTATATTGCAAGCCAATTGCAAAAGGCATTACTATTTGTCGCAGATACATGGCCAATTCCTGCAGAAATAATTGCTCCAGTACCAACTTCGCTGACTTAGTCAAACTGGACAGAAACTAAACTAGGCCATAACAGTTTCTGGGCGGACTTCCAAAGAAAAACTGTAATATTGCAAGGTAATTTCTTCAACCCTTGTAGCTCAAAATTTATTGCAAATGAGCTTTACATCGTTTCTCAGCCTTTGACATACTTTAAAATGTTGATACCATAAAGGACATGAATTGCATGTTTCACTTGATTACCTTTGGGGATTAGGGAATACTTAATGCAGAGGTTTTACCTCTGGGGGATTAAATGTGGTGGGCTCAGAGTCCACACTTGAAGAGATTGTCCATGGCCTGTGGAGTGAGAGGGCTCAATTGGCTGAATGATTCCTGGTATGTTTTTTTGTGTTCAGACTAATGCATGCTCCAGAAAATAACAGCCAACTTTGCTCTTTAATTCTACATGCAAGAAATGAAGTTCCAGGTGACAATCCTGTCCAGAATAAGATGACGATATTACTTTTCCCTGCTGGTAAAAGGTCAATCTGGATTATTGTCAGATCAACTGGGTATTTCCAATGTTTCTTTCAGATTTCTCACATGTACAGTATTTTGCTAATGTCTTGAATCAATTTTTGTCTTCACTGCATGAATGCATTGTCTGCCTCATATATGACGCACTATATACTGAAGGTGAAATTGACCCGACATATTCATCCTCTGAATGTACTCTGCGTTTGGAGAGATTCAGGGTAGAACACAGCAGCTGAAAAGGTAATAGAAAGAGGGAGATGATGGTATAGTGGTCATATCATTGGACCCGTAATTTCCCCAGTAAACCTAGCTAATGCCCTGTGGACATAAGTTCAAATCCATTAGCGGCAAAGGTGGAATTGTAATTCAATTTAAATAAAAAACTATTCTCAGTGATTGCGGCCATGAAATTATCAATGACTGCTGTATAAAACAATCCGGCTCACTAACTATGACTTAATGAAGGAAATTTGCTGTCCTTCTCTCATCTGGCCTACACGTGATTCCAGACTCACAACAATGTGGGTGACTCATAAATGCTCTCTGAATTAGCGTGGCAAGCATCTCTTTTCAAGGGCAATTAATGATGAACATTAAATACTGTCTTGTATTCCCACAAAACAGCAGACAGTTCCACAGATGAGAACAATACTTTGTGAAGCATTTCCACTTCTATTTTTTTCAGAACAATACAAAATGTCAAGTTTCAGCGGAGTCCTTGTGTTACTGATATTAACCTGGAGGCTTGGTTCAAGTGGTTGAGAGTCTTGAATTGCTGTTCTAATTCTAATATGCTGACAATGACATCCATGCAGTCATATAATGCATACAGTGAAGTCATGAAAGAATCACACACAACCTTTACAACAATATTCACTTTAGTTTATCAGCTAATGTCAATAGATCTGTGGTTTCTGATTTGAGATTTATCCAATACCCCTCTTGAAACCTGCAAAATTCGACCTGGCAAATAAATAGCAAATAGGGAGTATAAACACTAACAAGAATGGATTGCTTGGGCTTTGAGAACTGGGTTGCCAGAGTTTCAGAGCCAAATATTACTCTCAGGTGTATGTGAGACAACTGCCTTGGAATATTGGCCAGTACACACTCCTTTGTAGACAGCGTACCTGATATTGAACAATGAGTTCAGAAGATAGAGATGAGTTTCCCCTGCAGTCTGCCCACAATGCAATAGTGTCATCCCCAAGTGCACGCTTGCTATAGTATACATCTTGCCATTTCCTAAATGATGAGTTGGAATCCTAATATTGAGAACAGATTTGGAATTTCAAATTAGAGAATTCTGTTTTGAGCAAAGCTCAGGCTTGTACACCTGTCTCTTCATATTGAGGCTAAGCATGAACTAAAGCTTCTCTCTCCTTTAATTGCTTAATCTTCCACATTTTTCAAGACATCTCTAATTTATTTGGTTAATGCTGCAGCACATTTTCTATTAAGGCCAAGGTGGGAGCCAGTGCCAATCTTGACATGCCTACGTGCTTTATTTCGTCTGAGCCCAGATAAATTACAGATCTTTTGACTGGTGCTCGATGCTAGGCCAAGGAAACAACATTCCCCCATTGGACGATTAATGATGAGTTCAGGCAGTGAGCCCAAGCTTGTAGTTGGAAGCCTTTAAAGCAATGGCTGTGTTAGATTTTGGCCAAGTGGTTGGAAGGCATGCCAACTATGGAGCCCACGAGGGAACAGGCAATTCTGGATTTGGTGATGTGTAATGAATGATTAGGGAGCTTAAGATGAAGAAACCCCAAGGGGCCAGCAATCATAAAGTGATAGAATTCACCCTGCAATTGGCCAGAGTTGATTGGAAGAAGAACCTAGCAGGGAAGATGGTGCAGCAGCAACAGCAAGGGGTCTGGAGGTAATTCAGGAGGCACAGCAAAAATTCATCTCAACAAAGAAGAAACATACTAAGGGGAGGGCAAGGCACCCATGGCTGACAAGGGGAGTCAAGGACAGCATAGAAGCAAAAGGAAAAGCATACAATGTGGTGAAGATTAGTGGGAAACCAAAGGATTGAGAAGCCTTTAAAAACTAGCAGAGCATAACTCAAAAAGCAATTGGGGGGAGAAGATGAAATATGAGGGTAAGCTAGCTGGTGATATAAAAGAAGACTGCACGAGTTTTTTTTTAGATAAATGAAAGGTAAGAGAGAGGCAAGAGTGGATATTGGACCTCTGGAAAATGAGGCTGGAGAAGTAGTAATGGGGAACATGGAAATGGTGGAGGAATTGAATAGGTGCCTTGCATCAGTTTTCACAGTGAAGTCACCAGCGGCATATAAGAATATCAAGAGAGTTAGGGACAGAAGTGGGTGTAGTGGCCATTACTAAGGAGAAGGTTAGAGACAAAAAAATTGCAGATGCTGGAATCCAAGGTAGACAAACAGAAGGCTGGAAGAACACAGCAAGCCAGACAGCTTCTGGAGGAAAGGAACAGTCAACGTTTTGGGTATTACCCTTCTTCAGGACTGGTCTTGTTTGTCTACTAAGGAGAAGGTGCTGGGAAAGTTGAAAGGTCTGAAGCTGGATAAATCACCAGGTCAAATAGTTCTGAAGGAGATAGCTGAGGAGATTGAAGAGGCATCGGTATGATCTTTCAGGAATCATTGGAGTCAGGAAGGGTCTAAGAGACCAGGAAAATCGCTAATGTAACACCCCCGTTTAAGAAAGGAGGGAGGCAAGGCAGGAACCTATAGGCCGGTTAGCATGACCTTTGTTGTTTGTAAGATTTTAGGAGTCTGTTATGAAGGATCAGTTTGTGGATTACTCAGAAGTGCATGGTAAAACAGGGCTGGGCCAGTATAGCTTCATCAAGGGGAGATCATAGCTGACAAATCTGTGAGGATTCTTTGAGGAGTTACCAATCAAGTTAGACAAAGGAGAGCCAGTGGACGTGATCTATATGGATTTCCAGGAGGTCTTTGACAACGTGCCACACAGGAGGTTGCTGAATAGATAAGAGCCCATGGTGTTAGGGGCAAAGTACTAGCATGGACAGAGGATTGGCTGACTGGCAGAAGGCTGAGTAGGCAGAAAAGGATGGCACCCGGTGACTAGTGGAGTTCTGCGGGGTTCAGTGTTGGGACCACAACTATTCATGTTATACATTAACGATCTGGACGAAGGAACTGAGGGCATTGTCGCTCAGTTTGCAGATGAGAGAAGGTTAGGAGGATGGACAGGTAGTGTTGAGGAAGCAAGCAGGTTGCAGATGAACTTGAACTAAGAGAGAAAGCAAATAAGTGGCAAATAGAGCACAATGTGGAAAGGTGTGTGGTTATGCACTTTGATAGGAACAACAGAAGCAAGGCTATTTTCTAAATGGGAAAAGGCTTTGGAAATCTGAAGCACAAAGAGACTTGGAAGTCCTAGTTCAGGTTTTCTTAAGGTTAAAATGCAGGTTTAGTTGGCAGATTGGAAGGCATTGGCAATGTTAGCATTCAGTTTGAGACGGCTAGAATGCAAGGACAGAGATGTACTGCTGAGGCTGTATAAAGCTCTGGTCAGACCACATTTGGAATCTTGTGAGCAGTTTTGGGCCCATATCTAAGGAAGGATGTGCTGCCATTGGAGGGAGTTGAGGTGAAATTCAGAAGAATTATTCCAAGGCTGAAGACTTTGTCATGCGAGGAGTGGCGAAGGACTCTGGGTCTGAATTCCATGGAGTTTGGAAGAATGAGGGGAGATCTCATTGAAATTTACAGAATACTGAGAGGCCTGGATATGAGTGGACGTGGAGAAGATGTTTCCACTAGTAGAAGAGACTAAGAACCAAGGGGTATAGTGAAGGGACGACCCTTTAGAACTGAGATGAGGAGGAATTTCTTAAGCCAGAGGGTGGTGAATCTCATTCCCATAGATGGCTGTGGAGGCAAAATCATCAAATGTATTTAAGACAGAGATAGATAGATTTTTGATTCGTAAGGGGATCAAGGTTTAGAAGGATAAGGCAGGAGAGTGGGGTTGAGAAACATATTGACTAATGGAACAGATCTCATTGGGCCAAATGGCCTAACTCTGCTCCTATATCTTATGGTTTAGTTGTTACTTTAGTGAGTGCATTTGGGTCATCAGAGTATTCGAGTGAATTTAAAAGGAAGAGAAGTCATTAATCTAGTTTGAAAATGTCCCAGATGGGTGAAGCCATTCGCAACTATGAAGGAGAATACAGTAACTTCATGCAGAATTATTATTTGGGGATAGTCAAAATGAGCAGCATTGTGTCTATAGTTCCATTAAATTAGCAAAATGGTGTGAGAACACTTGGGTTTGCATGCCTAGTTCTCCTGCTGGGTCATTTTGCCAATTGTGGGGCAAGTTGGCAAATCAGCTAGCTGCCAGGATCCTTATCGAGCTGCTCACGTTGCCAGTGAAGGACCACTTCCCATTTCCCTGAGCATCTGGTTTGGGCTGAGAAGTTCTCACTTCTGTATGGGGAGACTGCCAGGAGCCAGCGGGCAGGCATCTTTTATGGGAATCTGAGCCACAGACAGAATATCTCCCCGAATCCTCCCCATTGCATTGGATGTCTCCATAGCAACACGACGCCTGTACACTAAGACCTAAACCAGCCTCACTTGCTTCAAGGTTAGTGGCCTCACAGTGAAGTCCCAGAAAAAGCCATCGCTAGTTGCAGTGCAACTGAGGTCACATGACTCCTCGTCTTTGGTTGATCGGTGAGATGTTGGCAATGCAGTTAACTGGTTGCTGCAGGACAATGTGGCCCTAGGCCCTGCTCTTGCTGAAACAGATTTGCCTCAGTTCTTGGCCCTGGCAGCAGGACCCAGACACACGTCAATAAACATGTCGCTGTGTGTCAAAATTATCTATAACTCCAGCAACATCACTGCATGCTGGATCTTGAGTAATTGTGATGGTGTTCTGATGAAGAGTCACTGGTCTCAAAACATTAACTCTGCTTTCTCCCCACAGATATTTCTAGATCTGCTAAGCTTCACCAGTAATTTCTGTTTTTTTCCAGTTTAACCTGTCCACTCTATGCCTCAGCTAATGAGGGCAAGTATATTCCTTCTTAATCATTTAATCTATGTGGCCTGTTACCTTGGTGGACATGCAACCAAAGCCTTCTGATCCTCGGGGCTTCTCAAGGTGCCACCGTTCATCATGTGTCCCCCTGACTTACTGTCCTCTCTGAACACATCATCCTTCACCTCATGCATGTTCCTAATGTGAGACTGACCAAAAGGGAAAGGATCATTTCGGGGAAAGGAAATGAAAGTTTCACAAGTCTTTGTCAGTAACACATGCACAGGTCATGTCATGACACTAGAACAAGTGCACAATCTTCGAACAACTCAGATACCTGACTGTTCAAGAACCATCTACCCTGCATGTGGCAGAGTCTGCAGACAGCACAATGCATCTGCGAGCTACTTCAGAAGCCATTAAACTGGAGGGAAAGCAAGACTTCCCGAATCCGGGAACTGTCCCAGAAGAAGGGATAGCTAACCATCTTTCCTATTCAGCTTCATAAAGCCTGTCAAGGTAATATTTTGTAACTTTCAGCTAATTAAACATTCACTAAAGCAACACAAGTTTAAAAAGAAATCCAGTCCCTTTGATTCTGAACGGATGGTTTCTGGCATCTTTGTTTTCAGTTGTGTACCCTGCCCCTGAAGAATACACAATAAAATGATGCCTAGTCTATTTTTGCCGAATTTCATCTGCCGCAATTATGTTTCCCAGGGCAAATGTACTGTCGGAGGCACCTGGATCCCATTTTTCTTTTAATAAAGCTGAATAGCTTGAAATTAAAAATAAAAACAGTTTGCAAAAAAGCTTGAGGATGAATGTGTTGGGATTGTCAAGAATGAAAATAGACTTCTACAGGCTTTGGATGTAACTCTTATGAGATCAACACAAAAAGGCTTTAATGCAATTATATAAAATTTCTTTGTCTGCTCATTTTATGTTGCTGCTAGACTGCTCAACGTGAATAGTTTGATTTCTCTGGTAGACAAACAGGAGACTGGAAGAACACAGCAAGCCAAGTAGCACCTGGAGGAAAGGAGAAGTCAATATTTCGGGTATTACCCTTCTTCAGGACTGGACGTGGGGGTAGGGGGAACCGCAGATAAAGAGGGGAGAGTGCGGGTAGTGGAATGGTGGTGATAGGTGGACACTGGCAGTAGGTACAACCTGGTTGGTCGATGGGAGGGATGAATCCGCTTGGTGGCTGGAAGGGAGGGGAAGAAGGTGGAATGGAAGGGAGGAGGTGGGGCTGGAAGGGAAGCCAGGGGATGGGTGGGAAGGTTATTTGAAATTGGAGAGCTCAGTGTTGAGTCCTCCGGGCTGTAGGGTGCCCAGGCAGAAGTTAAGGTGTTGTTCTTCAAATTGCGCTCTGAGTTGCTGAGACACTGGAGGAGGCCAAGGATGGACATATCAGAGGGGTAGTTGGGGGGAAGGGTTTTGTAGTTGAAATGGGTGGTGACCAGGAGGTTAGCTGGCTGTCGTGGGCCAGGGTGAAGATGCTCGGTGAAGCAGTCACCTTGTCTACGTTTGGTTTCACCAAAGTAGAGAAGACCACATCGGGAGCACTGGATGCAATAGACTAGTTTGGAGGAGATACAGGTGAAGCTCTGTCTCACTTGGAAGGGCTGTTGAGGGCCTTGAATGGAGGTGGGATGTGGGCAGGTGTTGCCTCTTTTACGGTTACAGGGGAAGGTAGCGGGGGGTTTGGAGTGGTTGGTGGGGAATGTGACATGAACTAAGGAGTGGTGAAGGGAATGGTCCTTGCGGAAGGCAGAGAGGGCGGGGAGTGGAAAATGTTCCAGGTGGCGGGGTCTAATTGGAGTTGGCAGAAGTGTTTGAGAATGATACGTCAGATGTGGAGGCTGGTGGGGTGGAAAGTGAAAACAATGGAGCCCCTATCTTTATTAGGTTTGGAGTGGGGGGTGGTTAAGAGCTGTGGAGGGTGGAATGGAGGAGTCACAGTGGAGGGTCGTCTGGATGACAGAGAGGGGAAAACATCCTGGTTTGAAAAAGCATCCCGGATGTCCGCCTTTTTCAAACAATGCTCTTTTCCCTCCTCTGTCATCCAGACAGCCCGCCACCACGCCTCCTCCATTCCCCACTCCACAGCTCTTTACCACCCTCCCCCTCCAAACAGAATAATGATAGTGTCCCCCGGTTCTCATTTTCCACCCCACCAGCCTTCGTATCCAACGTTATCATTCTTAAACACTTCCGCCAACTCCAATTAGACCCCACCACCCATAATATCTTCCACTCCCAACCCCTCTCTGCCTTTCCCATTCCCTTCACCACTCCTTAGTTCATGCCACATTCCCCACCAACCACTCCAAAACCGGCCTCCCCCGGGTACCTTCCCCTGTAACAGTAAAAGACACAACACCTGTCCATATCCCACCTCCCTCACCTCCATTCAAGGCCCTAAACAGCCCTTCCAAGTAAGACTTGGAACCTAGTCTCCAACCTCCAACCTAGTCTACTGCATCCGGTGCTCCTTATGTGGTCTTCTCCATGTCGGTGAGACCAAATGTAGACTAGGTGATCGTTTTGCCAAGCATTTCCAACTGGCCCGTAACGGCCAACCTAACATCCCGATCACCGCCCATTTCAACTACACCCACCCCTTCCCCCTCTGACATGTCCGTCCTCGGCCTCCTGCAGTGTCGCACCGACTCGGATTGCAAATTTGAAGAACAACACTTTATCTTCCCCCTGGGCACCCTACAGCCTTGTGGACTTAAAGTTGAATTCTCCAATTTCAAATAACCTTCCCACCCATCCCTGGCTTCCCTTCCAGCCCCACCTCATCCTTTCCATTCCACCTTCTGACCCTCCCTTCCAGCCACCAACCAGATTCATCCCTCCCATCGACCAACCAGGTCGTACCTACTACCAGTGTCCACCTATCACCATCATTCCGCTACCACCCCTCCCTCCCTCTTTATGTGCAGCTCCCCCTCTCCCCACATCCAGTCCTGAAGAAGGGTAATACCTGAAACATTGACTGCTCCTTTCCTCCAGTTGCTGCCTGTGTACTTCCAGCCTCCTGTTTGTCTACCTTGGATTCCAGCATCCAGCAGTTATTTTTGTCTCTAACCAAGTTTGATTTCTCTGTTGGGAAAAGCAAAAATAGGGAAGTTCATACAAAGCCTATTAAACAAATCACATAACGTAATTTCAAGGCCTTTGTGGCTTTGTCTAGACACACTAGTGTTGGACATTGTGTCGGCAGAGTTGGGGATTCAGTCTCAAAGATTGATAGGCTTTTTATTAATTCTGTTGAGACACAATTGAACCAAAGTCAGTTTGCTACTCAATGCAGTTTGCTTCAAATGCCCTCAGTATTGCGAAGCACTCTCAAATGTGGGAACTAATGGTTCTCAAAAGGACCTGTCAAATATATATTTCCTTGTTCACACACAAAAAGGTGAAATCTCATATATGGAAGGAACCTGCACTCGGTAAGTTGCTCCTAGCTACGGCCACTTGCATGCAGCAGGCTCCTGTTTGATGTTGAAGTTTGACAGGAGTAAAGGACACTGATTTATGGCCTTGCTGAATATTTACCTGCAAAAACCTTCCCTAAAGGTCATTCAGCACAGTCTCTGGACACAGTCTATATTAAAAATTGTTAACTTTGCTGTCAGACTATCTTTGCAATTGGGGTGCAGTCAGCATTCCTTTCACGTCATCACATGTCATTTCCTCAGTAACATTAACGAATGATTTGACAAGTTAACTACTGCAGGGATTTTTTTTAAACAGAAGAGAAATTGTTCTAATTAACTACAGAAATGGGGAAAACGCTTTTTTTTGTACTGAAAATCTAAAAAGGTAGCTTTTCCACCTTTCCCCAGTTGGAGGGAGGAATTTTGTTTCCAGAGCTGCATATTTGATTTTCCTGAAGTAGACAATCTAATCCTACACACTCAAGAGACCAATTAACTGAAGACATTGATCTGTCTCTTTGGTTCCAGCTATTCCAGCTATCAGTGTTAGAAACAGATGGGACAGACAAATATTTACTTCAAAATAAGTTGAATACATGAATGAAATCCTAGTGAAGCTTTAAGGAAGGATTTTGACACCAATATGTGAAAACTTATTTCAAATTAAAAGAAAACTGGATTAAACATCAGAATTCTGAATGCCCTTACATTGTTAAAGATGCATGTGGTATTTTGGTACATGTGGATATGACACTTCACTTGGTGCCATCCAACATCCTATAAATGCCTACTAGCCACATGTTGCATGATTTGCTGCCTGAGTCAGGGATTCTGCATTAAAAGTTCCCAGAGGCAATAAAAATGTTGGCTTCCTAGCTGATCTCAGTGATAACAAATCACTTGTCACGACAAATTGCTTTCCGATTTATAGCAGGACAGATAGCATTCTCTGTAAATTTCTACTTAAATACCCAAGTGTAACCATGAATATTACAATGAGGAGTTGAGACAAGACCGGCCACTGGAAGAGGAAAAAAAACTGAGACTTTTAATGGATGACAATTCCCTAATTTTAAACGACAGAGTACATCATTCTATTCTATTCTATTCTTATCTTCACAATATGTGTGAAAGCTAGTCCTCGAGGAATAAATTAGCCACATCTTAGTATGGGTGTACTGACAGGTGAAGCTCCTTTTATAAGCATAAGGCCAATAGTTTGGAGAAAACCTACATTTTGAGGGTGGCTGTCCATCGACCTTTCTGGTGTTAGATGAAATACGTTGCTATGGTTTTACCAGGCCATAGTGCTGCTCTCTCATTAGAGGTCACCTTGCTCAAGAAAGATGTTATTAAACTGAAAAGATTGCAGAAGAAATTTACAAGAATGTTGCCAGAGCACAAGGGACATAGTTAAAGGGAGAATTTGGACAAGCTGGGACTTTTTTCCTTAGGGCGGGGAAGACTGAGGGGGGATCTTATAGAAGTGTATAAGATCATGACAGGAATGGATTGGGTGAATGCACTCAGTCTTTTTCCCAGGGTTGGGGAATTGAGGACTAGAGGGCATCAGTTAAAGGGAAAAGGGGAAAGAATAGATGGGAACCTGAGGGGCAACTTTTTTACACTGAGGTTGGTACGCATATGGAATGAGCTGCCAGTGGAAGTGGTCGAGGCAGGTACATTAACAACATTTAAAAGGCATTTGGATGAACACATGGATAGGAAAACTTTTGAAGGATATGGGCCAAGTGCAGGGAAATGGGGTTAGCATGGATGGACATTTTGGTCAGTACGGACCAGTTGGGGTCAAAGGGCCTGTCTCCGTGCTACAGGATTCTATGAACTGCTGGCAGTTTAACCTGAGGGTCACTGTACCTCAAGTGAGGGGAGAGGTTGAGAAGGAGAGCCCTTCAATGGTAACCTCAGCCAGTTCAGGAATTGAACCGACACTAGTGGTGTCAGATTGCATCACAAACTAGGTGTCAGGTCAACTGAGTTAAATTGAAGTGGTTGGAAAAGCTCACCAGGTCTGGCAGCGTCTGTGAAGAAAAAAATCAGAGTTAACATTTCGGGTCCGATGACCCTTCTCAGAACTGAGCTGCTGAGCTTTTCCAGCAACTTCTGTTTTTGTTCCTGATTTGCAGTATCTGCAGTTCTTCCAGTTTTTAACTGAGTTAAATTAACTCGCTTGAATAAATGATTCCTTAAGGGATAAAACCAGGGACGACTGGGACTGAGCAGCATTTGCTGTTGCCAGGTCTCACAGTATGCAGTATAGAATCCCTAAAGCGTGGAAACACTCCATTCAGTCCACACAGACCCTCCAAAGAGCATACCCCCACTACCCTATCCCTGTATTTCCCATAGCTAATCCACCTGGCCTGCACATGCCCAGATGCTATGGGCAATTCAGCATGGTCAGTCTACCTAATCTGCACATTTTCAGACTGTGGGAGGAAACTAGAGCATCCAGAGGAAACCCAAACATACACTGGGAGAACGTGCAAACTCCTCACAGATAGTCATCCAAGAGTGGAATCGAACCCAGGGCCCTAGTGCTGTGAGGTAGCAGTGCTAACCACTGAGCCACCGTACTGCCCCAAGGATTTCTTTCATTCCTCATTACACGTGTATATTATTTTTCTACCTCTGTCAAACCTGCTTAAGTGCAAATGTGATAAATGAAACCTTGTATTTAGCCCTTCAGGAACATTTCAGCATCGCAACAGACACTAGGAAAGGCAACTGTTTGTATGTGTTATTCAAACAATATTGCCAGGTCAAACCTATCGTATAGATCAATACATTTCGAGACTTATTCATGATATCATGGTCACATCACAGCATGTGACCTGAGGGTATAAAGGACTCAGACACTATATTAACTGGGACCAACTGAAGCATGCTACTGGTTGTAACCAAATAGCTTGATATCAGGTCAATACTGAAATGCCTGTGACTGTGATTGTAATATGTGTAAAAATGTCTGTAGAATCTTTCAGTACCCCATTACGCAGGTCTGGTTCTTATGTTACAAGAGCTAACATAAGCATTGCAGCATCAGGAATGAGAGCCTTGCTGAAAGAAAAGCTCACAGCTCACCGGCAGTTCATTTGTTACGAATACTGGTGTATTCCTGCACTGTTTGACAATGGAAGCATTTCATGTCCTCTATGAATGCTCTCTGTGTCTCACCACTATTTGCAGTCATAAAGATGATTAGAACTGAATGAGTCAATAACATTGACTCGTCCATTTATACATTAACTGCACCCTTTGAAATACAGAGATCTATACAACTAGTCAAAACTGATAATAATATTTGAATAACATGTGCAAACGGTTGCCTTACCCAGCGCTTGTTGTGATGCTGAAATGTTCCTTAAAGGCTGAATACAAGGCTTCATTATCACTTTTACACATAAGCTGGTTTCATAAATGTAGAAAAATAATATTCATATGTAGTAGGGAATAAATGAAAATAAACAAGGTTCCACAGTTTGACAAGTTAATGATTTGAGGGATAGTGGGAACTGCCGACGATGGAGAATCTGAGATAACAAGGTTTAGAGCTGGGTGAACACAGCAGGCCAAGCAGCATCAGAGGAGCAGGAGGGTCCAGACCCGAAACGTCAGCCTTCCTCTGATGCTACTTGGCCTGCTGTGTTCATCCAGCTCTACACCTTGTTATCTCAATAATTTGAGGGCTTGTTTTTCAAAACCATAAATTAAGGGAGAGAGGATAGAGAATTAACTTTTCATTTTGTGGCTGTACACGACAACGGTTAGGCCACGTTTGGAATAATGCGTGCAATTCTGGTCTCCTTCCTATAGGAAGGATGTTGTGAAACTAGAAGGGGTTCAGAAAAGATTTACAAAGATGCTACCAGGTTTGAAGAGCTTGAGCTATAGAGAGGGGCTGAATAGGCTGGGGCTATTTTCCCTGGAGTGTCAGAGGCTGAAGGTGACCTTATAGAGGTTTATAAAATCATGAGGGCATGGATAGGGTAAGGAGACAAGGTCTTTTCCCCAGGGTGGAGGACTCCAAACTAGAGGCATAGGTTTAAGGTGAGAGGAGAAAGATTTAAAAGGGACCTAAGGGGCAACTTTTTCATGTAGAGGGTGGTGCGTGTATGGAATGAGCTGCCAGAAAAAGTGGTGGAGGCTCGTACGATTATAACATTTAAAAGGCATCTGGAAGGGTATATGAATAGGAAGTGTTTAGAGGGATATGGGCCAAATGCTTGCAAATGGGATTAGATTTACATAGGATATCTGGTCGGTATGGACGAGTTGGACTGAAGGGTCTGTTTCCATACTGTACATCTCTATGACTTGTGTAGAATATTGTTTGGGCATGAATCATACCACCATAAACATTAGAGAAAGACAAGTCATAAGGGCTTTTAAAAACCAATAAATGAAGAAGATCTAAACAAGTAAAATTTAAAAAGCATACAAAAAATGCTAATCGGTTTAAGTAGCTGGCTGTTAGGGAGAGCACAGTTCAACGGGCAGAATGGCCTCTCTGTATGTGACTGTCTCTTTCCCACATATTGGTACAGCATCATATGATTTTTTGTTAACCAAACCGCCAATATGTGTAAGTGCTGACAAGAATCTCTCCACAAATATTTCTGGCTGAACTTGACTTAAAAAGAACACAAATTATTTTAAATCCAGTTACATGTTTAATTGAGAAAGTGATATACTGACACCTGCGATTGAGACATCTCTCTTAGAATGCCCAAAGCTTAGGAAAGTGAGAGAACTTCAATGTAAATTGCAAATGAATAGCTTAACACCAGGAAAGAAAAGCTTAAAGCCTGATATTTTACTTTCAAGTAATAAACAAATAACTGGATGCTTAGAGGTGAGAACTAAGAAACTCCTGCTATCAGAATTTAAAATGGCTTGGACTGTGCAAATAATTATGCTTCAAAACAGAACATTGCTGCAAATCTGACACATTTTCAAACTTGAATTAAAAAGGAGTGATTGACAGATTTCCTGGTGAGGTTGTTTGAAGGATACAACAGGCTGAGGAAATTTCCTACTTGATATGCTGTGCTAATGCACTCTAATACTTCCATGGCATACAGCCATTATGTTGTAAAACAGATTGCTGATGCTCTCCTTGGGTTTGGAGTCACTTGCTTGCCAGTCATCTGACTGTCGGATGACAAATTACATTCTCACCAGTATCAGAACAGGGAAGGTTTCTCCTCAACCTCGACCTGATGTGCCTAATTAAACTATTAGCCAATGAGCAAGGTATGATGGCTCCATTAGGAATCACTCAGCGCTTAAATAAACTGCAAAACAGTAGTTTACCAAATAGTATTAAAGAGTTCAACAGACGCATTGCTCACTGCCCGGCAGTACCTCAGATATTGCAGTCAGACAAGAGAGTGGAGTATGCCTACAGCAGTTTAAGACTTTCACAACTGGCTAGATTGAGCCTTATTGCCAGGTGACAGTAAGCAGCTGCCACATGTGATGCCCCATGAGCAGAAGGAGGCTACTTCACCTCCAAACAGCTTCCCCTCCCTATCACAAATGAACTTCCCTCCCCTTTGTAATTGTTGCACAGGATGGGAGCAACCTTTTAATGACAGGAGCCAAACTAATTTAATTACAGAGAATGGCAATGAGGAATTTTTGTGCATTTTTGATACCATTTGTGGCACATTTTAAACAATAATTTAGTATTTAAAATGATCTGTGTTCTTTCTTTTCCTCGGCATGAGATTGTCTGAAAACACCACAGATCCTCATGCCCTTTGTAATGTGGGTGAATTAGGAGGTCAGTTTATTAGCTTGGCAGGGACACAAAGTAGTTGGGGAAATCTTGCATTACATATTCTCTTTAACTAATTACATTGTTATGTTAGTAACTGAGTCAAAAGCTTATTTGAAATGATTTCTCTCTCACGTCAAGGATATACTTCAAATAAATCCCGAGGGCTCACTAATGGTTAAATGTTGAGCCTATATTTATGGTTGCAAGTTTTCCCATATAGGTATCAATAAAAGAATCCCTGCAGTGTAGAAGCAGGCCTTTTGGCCCATCAAGCCCACACTGACCCTATGAAGAGCATCCCACCCAGACCCAGCCCCCTACTCTATATTTCCATGGCAAATCCATTTTTAGCCTACACTTCCTGGACACTATGGGGCAATTTCCTATGACCAATCCACCTAACCTGTACATCTTTAGAGTATGGGAGGAAACCCACATTGTCACGTGAGGTTGGAATTGAACCTGGGTCCCTGGCACTGTGAGGCAGCACTGAGCCACCATGCCACCCCTTGATATGGAAAACAAAGGATGCTCATTGCAAGTGTATGATTCAATCAATATAGGGTGTATGCCAGGACGCTTGTCAAAAACTCCGTACGTCCACCACATGTCCAGTGTCAGTATGGCACTGACTTAAATGTTAAGAATTGAAGTTGTTTCACTGGTCACCATTACAACGCTTTGCACTTCAATTTGATGGTACAGGATACCAACCTGTAACGTTTACCTGAAGTGTTGTGTCTCATGTCTTCTCAACTGATTGATAATACCACAGTCAGAGGCTATCATCCAAGCTTCATAAGTATCTAAGTAGACAAGTGTGGACAGTGCTTTCCCCAGCATCTCAAGTCACATGTGATTGTGTATACCTGTGACCCTCTTTACATTGGGACCACAAATGGTGCAAAGGCAATACATCAAACAACTTACATTTTTACAACGTCTATAGTGCAGTAAAATGTCCCACAGATATCATTCTACTGAAGATGCCACCAAGCACAAAAAGGAGAACAGATTAAGACAGGTAACCAAAAGACTGGTCAACAAGGTAGATTTTAAAGAATTGTAACATATTTAAGAAGCCTTGAATATTTGGACATTGGATGATAGAAGGCATTTTCTGCAGCTTCTATCTATGAGATATTTTACTACTTGTTTTGATCACTGTGAGAATGAAATAAGAAAATTTTAACAAATTCCCCAGCAAGTGAGTCAAGTGCAGAAACAGAAGACATCAAAGAAGAAAAACAGCAATAAAAAAATTGTAACTGCTTTTACTTCTGGTATGAGTGTAAACTTCAGGTATTTAGGATTGGAAATCTCATATTGAGTTCCTATTCAATGTTGACAACTCTTCCTGTATTTCTTTATGTAACTGTATTGAAGTTATGATATTCTGAGCACAATCATCAATGAGCTTGAATCTTCAGTTGAATTTTGCATTTACGTAGGTGATGATTTTTTGTTTGGGATTACAGCTGTAATCAAGTGGGTCTATCAAGCATGGTATAAATCCCCTACACTGGTCACTGGTCACTGGTCACTGGTCACTGGTCACTGGTCACTG
>NC_063333.1:23659793-23682836 GCF_021869965.1 Rhincodon typus
CCGTTCCCCGTTCCCCGTTCCCCGTTCCCCGTTCCCTTATTCATAGGCACTGCCTCAGGATGAATCAGACTCATTAGCTTGTTCAAGATGTGGAGGTGCCACTGTTGGATTAGGGTGGACAAGATCAAAAATCACGTGACACCAAGTTATAGTCCAACAGGTTTGTTTGAAAACACAAGCTTTCAAAGTCTCGCTCCTTCTTCAGGTATCAATGAGAGAGGTGGCATCAGACACAGAATTGATAAGCAACAGGTCAAAAGGTCATAGAACAAGGTCATTCTGGGATTTGCATATTAATCAATTGAAACCTGTATCTCCTTTCTAACTGATTAAAGATTTAAAAGCCATTTTAGGTTTGTTCAATACATTCGCCTCAGTTCTATGGCCCTTTGATCTTTGCTTATAAATTCTTTGTCTAATGCCATCTCTGTCACTAATATCTGAAGAAGGAATGAGACTCCGAAAGCTTTTGATTTCAAATAAATCTTTTGGAATATAACCTCGTGTCATGTGATTTTTAGCTTGTTGAATGCTGAGTTGAACTTCCAATCCCATATTCTTTCTCTGGACAAAGTGGACATATTTCCCATTCATTAAAGTACATACTTCCTCCCCTACCTTATCTGCTGCTGAAATATTCAGACTTTAGCTGCTACCAGGCTCAATTGCTTCAGCTCCTTGCAGGCCACCCAGTTTCCATCCTTCACTCAATCTAAAACAGTGCTGCCTGGATTATCAAAATTCTGCCCTTAAACTTCCGGTTCCAACAGTCCCTCAAATGAAATTACCGTACTCTCTCACTCCACATTTGGCAATTATAAAAAGAAAGTAGAGTTAATGTTTTGGGTCCAATGACCCTTCCAGAACTGATTGTGTCTAAGATAGGGTTGATATACATGGCTGAAGTTGGGGTTGGGGGAGGGGGAGGGGGAAGCAGTAAACAATAGGTGGAAATGGAGCCAGAGAGACAGAACAACAAATTGACCGTCAATGGAAGGGGTAAATGTCACACTGGAGGAATGAATAGTTGCTAATGGGGCATACGTCAGGAGCAATTTTGAAAGTAATAATGGTAAACAAGAAGAAAAACTAGAACAGAAATCCTGTCAGACAGAGGAGCAGAACTTCTTCAAGTGGGCATGCCTGGAAAAGATGTGGCAGTGAGTTAAACTCTAAACTATTCATTCTCCCAGGCTGAACTTCATCCACTCCTTTGTCTGCCCACCTGCTGTTTTCTTTCTCTGGACTCTATCCCCACCTATTGTTTACTCCTTCTCTCTCCCCACACTCCATCATCAGCACATATACACAACTTTTTCCTAGTGACAATCAGTTCTGAAGAAGGGTCACTGGACCCAAAACATTAACTCTGTTTTCTCTCGACAGATGCTGCCAGGTCTGCTGATTTATTCCAGCAATTTCTGTTTTTTGCTTTTGATTTCTAGTATCTGCAGTTCTTTGTATTTTTTTTTGGCAATTATTTATTATTGACCTGCCTCTTCCTTCCAATCTGGTCTAGCTTCCACTCTCTCCACCTTACCCGCAATCTCACGTTTTGGTCCCTTCTCTAAAACTCTCATTCTTTGTCAGTTATACTCCTGTTTCAGTGAAACAATGTGGATTTATTTTCTACCCAAAAGGTGTTGAATTTTTGAACATTGTTGTTGTGACAAGTGTGAAAATGTACCATCTAGAGTTAAGGGATGTAGCAACCATGACGCCATGGAGACGAGAGATTTTTGCAACCCTTGATTAGATACATAGTCATTAAATATGTGAGCACTTTGTTACATTGTCTGCCTCTCCATTCATCCTAATGTAATATTGATGGTGTAGCTGTTGTGAGTGTGGAATATAGGGTCTCATTGGGAAATGTGGAGGTCTGGTGGCTCCTGCATGCCCTGGAGATTTCATTCTACAGCTTATTTCATTTGACAGGATCTTACTACAAATGTTAGAGTCTCTGACATGCACTGTCTCTGTTCCAGCAGGAAGTACTCTTGAGTGAGCTACAGACGCCTGCAGTTGCAACTGGGAGCATTAGCAGGAGGTCTGCACCCAAATCCAGGGGGAGTGGTTTCATAACCCCAGGGAAATGGGTGAGCTAAGAGTATATAGCACTCGTGTTGACCTTGCCCCACAAGCAGTGTTGTGGGGGCAGTTACCTTCACCCTCAAGTGACCCTTGCCTCATTTCAATTGCTGGATTTCTCCAAAGGCTTGGAAACTCAACTGACCAGAGTTAAACATTTCCGAGGGAGTGAAATATAGTGATTTGCAGGGAATGATCATTACTCTCAAGTAAACCTACCATCAACAAAATTACTTTTGTGTAGATGTAGAAAAGATATTTCCACGGTTGGGAGGACCAGAACCAGAGCTATAAATATCAGATAGTCACTAATAAATGCAATAGGGAATTCAGAAGAATCCTCTTTATATGGAAAGCGGTGCAAATGTAGAACCTGTACAAGGAGTAGTTGCTGCTAATAGCTAAACAAACTAAGATAAACAGTAAGCTAAAGCTTATTGCTTAATAAGCTAAACAAACCTAAGGTTGGGGAAGGCTATGCCTACAGAGGTTGGATGAAGATGGGTGGGGAGGAGGCTGATGTGGAACATGGACTGGGGTTCTGTGAGGCTGGCTGGAAGGCTGCAAAAAATCAGGTGGCATCTTCCGAACATCTCACCGTAGCTGGGATGATGTGGAATGAATCCACCCATTTTTCAGATGCCACATTAAGTGTCATTTAAGGGTCACTCATAGTCCTTTTCCTGCCACAGTTGGCATTTCATCAGGTTGGTAAACCACCCAGTGAGGTAGAACCCTCCTGATCAGCCACCTTGGAATCCACAGTTTGAACCTGGAGGGGAGATTTGCCTCATGGGAACAGCCCCTCCCGCACTGATCACCTCCCCAATCCCCTATAACCTGGGCCTGCCTGACTGTTTCAAGTGACCCATTCCCCACTTGCCTAGGTACAAGGGTGGTGCTACTGCACCTGGCACTGGGTGCAATTCTGGCAGTGGCCTAGTGGTAACATCACAATGTATAGTAAGCTAGAACCCTGGAGACATGGGTTCAAATCCCACTAAGCCAGCTTGTGAATTCAACAACAAACCTGGAATAAAAAGGTAGCCTAATGGTGACCATATAACAACAGTCTTTAGAGCCCATCTGGTTTGACCTCTTAAAACAAAATGGAAGAAATAAATATTCAGCTTTAACCTACATTCTTTGGAGAAAGCATAAAATAGTAAATTACTGTGGATTGAGGTCTGTCAATATTATGACCTGGAAATGGATTGAACACGTGTCAAGTGCTTTCAGAGATATGTACGTATGTTACTGTTTTTTCTCCTGCACTGACTTGTGCTTCAGGCAGCTTGCAAAGTATTTCAGAACAGATGCCGACTTTCAGAAATGTAAATCACTTGAAACACGTGGATCAGACAGAAGCAAAATCACTGCAGATATTGGAAAAGAGAATCAGAGCTAATCGCCTTGGGATTTATGGAGAGGTATAGACAGCCCACAGAGTCTGCATCCAAAATAGTGGATGGACTCCAGAACCGGAGCTCTACTCCCAAATCCAACAGAAACCATTCTCACTCAGGGCTGCAGAGGAGATGGGATGCAGTCACCACTTGCGGGAAGCCCAAGTTCAGCTTGGTCATTTGTATTTGGTGCTGAGTTCAAATAGTTACCATTTTCACTGCAACTCGGGCCTTATTCCACATTGTGGGAATTGGCATTACGTTGTCTATAAGGGCAATGTGGATAGATGGTGTTGTGAATTGGTATTAAGGTGGCATAGGAGTTATAAATGGCCGTGGGATTTGTTAGGGTGGCATGAGGTGACATGCAAGGGCATATGGAGTAATTGGGGATGGGGTGAGGGCTAAAGGGCCTGATAAAACAGGGACAAAGTCCCAGAGAACCCAGTCAGGCCTCTTAAACAGCCACTGACGGCACTCTAAAGGCCATGATTGCCTCTGATCTGCCCCAGGAGCCAGCAGGCCTGATTCCATCCCAAACCCAATCCCCAGCTGGACAAGGAGATCCCAACACTTTCCCTTGAGGAATGTGCGATGGGCTGGGAGATTTCCCAGCACTTTTCGCCCATATGGGGAATGACTATCCAGGCCAATATTTCACACCAATGATTCTCCATCAGAAACTGGATGATGCAGGATGTGCCTGGTAGAGTTCGCATACGTATGTCAAGATGAGACCAAACCCTGATTGCGGTTACTTTCCTGCACATCAGGTACTGAGCTTTGATTCGCGTGAACGTCTTTTAACCATCAGATGAACCCCAGATCTTTGGTGTTTTCAAATGGCTGGTACAACCCCTCTTCTTTCAACCCTCTGCCTTTCAAGCAAGCGTGGATTTGTTCAATGACCGTCAATAACAAAAGCTGGCACCAAGGAGAAAAATCATTTAAGTAGTAGTTAACAAAACGCCACAGAGACATGTCAAATTAGCAGTTCTGTAAATCTCCAGTTAATTGTCAGTCTAATTAAAGAATTGCTAATTATACTGTTTGTAACCTCAAATGATAGCTCAGCAATAAAGTTTTGCTGTCAGGTGTGAGGACGATATGGAAAAGGGCTGCAAGAAAAGGAAAAATCAATGTGCAGCTGCTAATTTAGCCAGAGCTGCACAATAAATTAAAAGCCAGTCGCTTTAATGTACTAAAGTCTGCATCATGATAACAGAGCAATAAAATTTAACACCTGCTTAATAAATGATAATGTGTATCTTGAGTGGCTAGCCGCAGGGTATTTCACGCCAATCAGATTCAGTTCTGCCGAGCCAGCAGGAGACTGGGAGCTTTTATACGATCTTACACCAAAAACAAACAGATTTTGTTTTTAAGATTACAAGAATCCCTGGGAGTGGAACTGATGAGTCTAAAGATAGCAAATGGAAAACGGGCCCCACATTTTCAGGGCACTGTAGAAAGAGTTGGATATTGAAAAGATGCAGATTTTTTTCCTTCATCAGTTCCATGGGCCCCGGGCAATTATTGAGTTATTCAGGCACCATTTAGCCGTGAGCTGTGTAGGAGTGTGGGCTGCTTCATGTTCCACCTAACAAAATGATCATTTGTCTGCAATTACCTAGGCTGACACCATACTCTGCCAAGTAACCCATTATTTTTCCCATGTTCAGCGTGCAATCAAAAGAACTAATTTTTACAGGGAATACTATTACACACATTGTAGCAGACCTGCATGCTTGGTCACAGTGTGGATTTTTACGCAACTAATTTCTGGCTCTCCCAATTTTCCTCACAGTTTAGACATTCCGGCCACAAAATATTTTAAGAATGCACTGGTGCAAGGTTAGGAAATGTCAAAACCAGATTGTGGTAAGGGTTAAAATTTGCATCATTACCTCAGGATCAAAAGGGGGCAAGCCCTGGATTTCTACTTGAGATAACTATTCAACAATCGATTCGCTATACATTTCTCTGCTGGAAACTGTGTGAGCGTGCCAGAGGAGGAAGGAATTTGCTTTCAGTTGCGATACCATTTGGTGGTTAATAGCTGTTAACATTCAGGGTTGACTCTTTGGTCATTTGGCTAAGTGTCATTTTCATCGAGGTTCACAGAGGACTTCTCTCCATGTGGCCTAGTGAGTTATCTCACATGATTGTCCCAAACTAACCTCTTTAACTACTTACCCCAATCCTCTCTGGAGCCTCTATGTTGGATTCTACCACTCCTTGTAGCCAGAGGAACTGTAGCCAGTTGCCCTTAATCGTAGTGACATAGTGGTAGAGCTGCTATAAAACCAGCACTCTCAACAGCACAGAGGACGCATGATGGACGCTTCCTTGTGCATACATCTGCACATTCCTATTCCAATTGTTGTTTTAAGCACTAGGCCGCATAACTAACCAGTCTGTACACACATTACATTTTGTCGCATTTTCAGGTCTATGTTACCAATTCCCCAAAGCCCATTGTAGCACAGCATCTTATTGTTGTTTGAAGTCTTCACTGTGGGCAGTGTAAAACAGTAGATTTTGTTCACAAAAATCAAAAGTGACCAGAAATCAAACAAAGTTGCTTGTGGATGTGGTGCTAATCAAACGGGCTGTGTCATACTTCTTGAGTGTTGTTGGAACTGCACCCATCCAGGCAAATGGGGACTATCCCATCACACTCCTGATTTGTGTTTTGTAGACAGTGGGCAGACTTTGGGGAGTCAGGTAGTGAGTTACATGTCACAGCATTCCTAGCCTCTGACCTGCTTTTGTAGCCATTTTATTTATGTGGTGGATACAGTTAAGTTTCTAGTCAATGGCTAACGCTAACCTTAACCCGAGGATGTTGATAGTGGGTGATTCAGTGATGGTAACACCATTGAATGTCAAGGGGCGGTGGTTAGATTGTATCCTATTGGTGATGGTCATAGCCTGGCATTTGTGTGGCATGAATGCTACTTGCCACTTGCCAGCCCAAGCCTGGCTATTATCCAGATCTTGTTGCATTTGAACAGTATCTGAGGTGTCATGAATGATGTTGACCATTGTGAAATGAGATGAAGTGGCCAGGCACGAAAGACAAAAGTCACAACCTTGATACATTTGTGGGTGGATGATTGTTGCTCCCGATGTTGAGAAAGCCCTGCCTGGACTTCACACATGATTCTCCCAGATTTCTCACCATATCCACATTGTTCTGGGCCTTAGAAATTTTTATCCTCAGTGTCTTTCTCATTCATGGGATATTGGGAACACTGGCTGGCCCAGCATTTATTATTGATCCTTATTTTCCCTCAATTTTTTCGTCAAAAAGAGGCCTCAAACATTTTTCCTCTTTACCATTCAGCAATTGACTGAAACTTCGAACCTTATATATGGACCAAGTGCATACACTAGTTCAAATAGTAAGACTTTAATCCACACAACGTTGTGAGCATATTTCTTGAACAACGTAAGCCATTTTGTGACAGCAATTCCATTTGTACATGCAGGTTAAAAGCAGTCTTCAGTGCTTCTCACCAGGCTTTCTGCCTATAACAATGTGAACAATTGCAATGATTCTATTTCAGTTTCTGTTTCCATCCCACAGCTGGAAGGGTTTAACTCTTTGAGCTCTTTAACTGAAGAAACTGGAATCTTGCCACTTTTAGAATTAATCCGACTGTATGTGACACTGAATAAGGAATTTAGTCAGAAGTACATTCACACGGGAAATATGGCAATTATCTTTCAACTCAATTAAAATATTTACTTGGAAGTGCTGATATGGATATGGAAGAAAGACAGATATCCTGCATTGTCTTCAGAAAGACCTGAAGCGAATAGACTGCATTCTGCAGTGTGATGGGTGTTATGCAGGGAAATATTACAGCTAATTTGTACATAACAAAATCCTAAAAGAAATGAATGAACCATGATGTGGAGGTGCCGGTGATGGATTGGGGTGGACAAAGTCAGAAGTCACGCGACACTAGGTTGTCGTCCAATAGGTTTATTTTAAATCACAAGCTTTTGGAGCGCCCCTCCTTTGTCAGGTGAAGGACCTCACCCGATGAAGGAGCAGTGCTCTGAAGGCTTTGATTTGACATAAACCTGTCGGACTATTGCCTGGTGTTGTGTGACTTCTGACTAACTGAAAGAACAAGCAGTTAGTTAGTGTTAGACAAGAGAGGAATGTTGGCCAGGAGAATTCTTGATGAGAAATTCATTTTTCACAACTACTAATTAAGTACTCTTATTGTCAGTTAGACTGTATTATCTAAATCGAGCAATCAACCACAATCCAGTATCGGAAAGGTAGCAATGACTGTTTCAGATAATGGTTAAATGTGATTCGCAGGTATTTTTAGATGCCTTGAAGGCTGATCATGCAGATTGAACAATTTAACAAATTATTCTTTATGATTTTCCTCATGAACAAATCTGTTCATGGATGGGAGTTCAGTTTTTTTCTTTTTTTAAACTTCGGAGTGTAATTTCTACGGTTCAAAGTCTGAACTCAGATACTTGATGAACAACGTGTGAACTGCAGTTCATTTGCCTCTATCATAGATTAGTGTCAGAGTTAATAAAGTGGGAATAGTGTCATAGAGTCATAGAGTTGTACAGCATGGAAACAGACACCTTGGTCCAATTTGTCTATGTTGACCAGATATCCTAAATTAATCTAGTCCCATTTGCCAGCATTTGGCCCGTATCCCTCTAAACCCTTTGTATTCATGTATCCCTTCAGATACCTTTTAAATGTAGTAACTGTACCAACCTTCACCACTTCCTCTGGCAGCTCATTCCATACACACAATACCCTCTGCATGAAAAAGTTATCCCTCAGGTCCTTTTTAAATCTACCCCTCTCACCTTAAACCGATGCCCTCTAGTTTTGGATTCCCTTACTCTTGGCTACTCACTCAATCCATGACCCTTGTGATTTTATAATCTCCCTAAGGTCACTCCTCAATCTCCAATGCTCCAGGGAAATGACAATCTTTTTTATCAATTCTTATATTTTATATGCTTTCACATGCTATCAGCTGAATACATATGAGATTCAAACTTTGTCTTCCTTGATTTCTTTCTTTTTTAATTAGTCTATGGAATTGGAGCATTGCTGACCGGGCCAGCATTTATTGTTCATCCCTAATGGCCCTTAAGAAGGTGGTGGTGATGTCCCCTTAACCTATGGGTCCCAGCACAGTGCTGTCACAGGAGATGAGTTGTAGGAGTTTGACACAGCCATGCTGAAGGAATGATATATTTCCAAGCTAAGATGGTGAATGGTTTGGAGGGAAACTTTAGGTGGTGGTGTTCCCATTCATTGGCTGCCTTTGTCCCTACAGATGTGAGAGGCCATGGGCTTTGAAAGATGATATCTCACAACTTAATCACTGAATATTATCGTGTGTTGAATCATTCTTTACATTACAGTGTGCCATAGTTTTCTTTTCTCTTATTCCCTTTATTATTCCCTTCAGACTCATTGCTTTAATGTACCTCACACTATCTCATTCCATCCCTGAATGTTTTAATTCCTTTTGATTCTACCTCAAATCCCCCCTTCCTTCATTATAATTCCCACACAAAAATGCAGTAAAGAGAGCATTTTGACTAACTGTAAAAGCTTGACTTCACTAACACATCCACTTGCTGTACCTGACAAAAATGGCTGATGAATTGTCTGCCGAGCTGTTACAATTGGACAGCAAAAGGCCTTTCTCTGAGACTCACAGACCTGGGCTAAGTCCTCCTGATTGGAGTGTGAGTGTGAGAGAGAGAGAGAGACAGAGTGTATGTGTGTGTGTGTGTGTGTATGTGAGGGTTAGGTGGATTGGCAATGCTACATTACCCCTTAGTGTCCAGGGATGTGCAGTCTAGCTGGATCAACCATGGTAAATGCAGGGTTACAGGAGTAGGGTGGGTGCTGGGTCTGAGTGAGATGCTCTTTGGAGGGTCAGTGCAGACTCAATGGGCCTCTATCCGACCTTACGGATTCAATGATGTGTGTGTGTGTGTGTGTGTGCCTCTGTCGGCGTGTTTCTGTTTGTGTGTGAGTGCATGTCTGTCTGCGTGTGTGAATGTGTGTGTGATAAGATTGAGAGCAGAAATTTGCACAAGAGAAGTACTGTGATAAGGGAAGCTCATTCAACAACATTAACTCAAAATGGGAAAATGCAGCCCTGATTTGGTCGGAGAGAAAAACACACTTTGGATGGCATGCTCACTATTTCAGTGTGCCAGGACTTTACAATAGCTCCCTCTCAGCAGTCTTTTTGCCATTTTCAACGGCTTGCTTTAACTCTGGTGTCATCGTTAGTCCAGTTTAAAGGCACTTATTTAAAAATCCCTCGGTCCTTATGCTTAAAGCAGAGGAGTATTTACATCAATTACAACAGCGAGGTGTGAATTCATTCAGAAATTGATGGCAACAATGTTTCATAATTGTCATTTCTTTCCCAAGAATATAAAAAGTGTCAAATCATATCAACTCTCTTCTTTCTGAAAAGGAACTATTTTTTTAAAAAGCATGAAAATATAACTCATTCATGATCCTACTGGTATTATTTTGGAAAAAACAGCAGTCAATAGGTATTCACTAAGTAGTTGAAAAAATATTTTTACATTTGCATTAATGAAATCTTGTCTGACAATTTAATAATCTAAAGATTTAAAACATTCAATAACTATATACATATTTATCAGGCAAAAGTTGCTAATCTAAAAGTAGAGGTACAACTATGACCATCATGCAGCTCGGAGAAATGCAGGATCAACATTAATTGCATAAAATTGGTACAGGTGTGAGTCAACATGATTCCTTCTAGAGTACATGATTCGTTGAAAGGGTTTGCTGATTGGAGCACTACTGCTTCTTTAGAGAGTCCAGTAGATCAAAGGGTGCTGCATTCTGGATTGGTAAACTTTATCTATCTCTGGCTTTGAAAAGTAATTTATCAGAGCCCAGTCAATGAGTTCCTTCAAAGTACATCTCAGATTCCATTAGTTATGTACTTGCGCAACATTACTCCCTTTGTATTTTAGTACCAAAATTGGTAAAACATCACTATGACATCAAGGTTTCATCTTGTTATCGTAAAACGAAGATAATGCAAGGTCTTAACCTCACATAGATGGGAACATATTGCAGATAAAGGTCTCTTTAATACACTGGCAAACCAGCTTGGCAATTCTATATTAGTACATTGTAAATGATGGGCATTTGGATAATCTTTAATAACACAACACAATTATTAGACCAACTATACTTAGATCAAATAAATGCCCAGCACTTTTTTCAAGTCTTAAAACAAAACTCTAATTTACCTTGCTACCTTTTCTCAATTATTTTTGCGCTAGTTGCTTCAACTGTGAGAGGATTTTGTTGTTGAAGAGCTCTACTACTTTGTACAATAAAATAGTTGGCATGAAAATTTGGCTTACTGATTTTATATTTAAAAATAGCACATCCATTTTCTTCCTTATGTGCAGGCCCAAGACTGAAATCTTCCCTGTAGGAATTCCCAGATTGTATTTCCCACCGTGTTAGACCAGTTCAATGATACCATTTATGGGACATGGCTTCCAGGTGTAGTTCCACCACCAACAAGAAGCGCCAAGACTTCAACCTGCTTAATAAGAAGACTTCAGCTGCAAGACCCGTAAAACAAACACCTCTGGCAAAGAATACCATTTATTTGTGTTTCACAACTACAGATCCAACACATATTACCAATGAGATTGCAGCGCTCACTTTGTCATGAGGAAGCAGTTAGTGCGTGAGAATGCTTGCATGCACGTTTGAGTGGGAATAGGGACCTGCCTCACTAAAACTGGCCTTGCCAATCCAAGATCAGGAAGGGGTGAAACTGGGCCACCAGGTACTAGTAAAGAAAGAGGCTCTGGCATTGGACTGGATTGGAATCTGATCAAGATCATCAAGACGTTGCTGCCCAAGTTACCTGATAATGTAGTTTACACCCACAGAAACAGGTCAGTAAAGGAAGGGTGAGAAGTTAAATTTGAAAAAATTTCCAACCTGAGTTTAATATGATAGTATAATGTAGGGTATGCAGGGTAGTTTGATCTTAGTAGAGGCCGGCACAACATCATGGGCTGAAGGGCCTGTACTGTGCTGTACTGTTCTATGTGCTATGTTCTAACTCAGTGAAGTCTGGTTCTAATGTGCCAGGGAATGACTATCTCCTATAAGAGAATCCACCACCTTGTCTTTTGACATTCGATGGCATCACCATCACTGAATCTCCCACTAACACCACACTGGGGTTACTATTGACCAGAAACTGAACTGGATTAGTCACATAAATCCCCAAGTTGCAAACAGGTTCTGTTCTTGGGTCTGTTTGAAGTCAATTTGTACCCAAGTTGGAACACAATGCAGGGCAATCTAAAGGAGCCATTTGTAAGGAAGTGCTTGAATGTTAGATCATTAAAATTACACTCCTGTGATGGTGTTTGTAAGTATAAGTGTTCATAATTCAGATGTGCATAGACTGGGGACTCCCTGTACTGTGGGTGAAACAGCAGGCCAGAGGCTGGGAATTCTGCAGCAAATACCTCACTTCCTGACTCCCCAAAACCTGTCCGACATCTACAACAAACAAGTCAGGAGTGTGATTGAACACTGTCCACTTGCCTGGATGAGTGCAGCTCCAACAACATTCAAGAAGCTGACACCATCTGGAACAAAGCAGCCTGCTTGACTGACACCATGTCAGCTACCTTAAACATTCATTCCCACCACTACCCTAAGTAGGAGATGCTGGTGTGGTAATGGACTGGATTAGTAATGCAGAAAGCCAGATTAACGTTCTGGGGACATGCATGTGAATCCTGCCAAGACAGATGGTGAAACTGGACTTCAATAAAAATCTGAAAGTAAAAGCCAGCCTAATGGGAGCCATGTAATGATGCAAAAGCATATCTGGTCCACAAATGCCCTTTAGGGAAAGAAATCCATCATATTTAATGGCCTACATGTGACTCCAAACCAAAAGCAATGTATTTGATTCTTAACTTCTCCTCTGAAATGCCCTACCAAGCCATTCAGTTCAGGGAGCAATTAAGGATAGGCAATAAATGCTGACTCAGCTGTGCCCATCCAACAAACAAATTAAAATAAAACTAACTATTGGTGCATGGTGACAGAAGTTTGCACCATCAACATGATGTACTACAGCAAAGTTCCTTTGGCAGCACCTTCCTACCCTGCCACTTTAGCATCTAGAAGGACAAGGGCAACTCACAAATGGGAACGCCATCACCTGCATGTTCCCCTTAAGGCTACACACTACCCTGACTTGGAACTATATTCCCATTCTTTCACTGTCACTGGATCATAATCCTGGAACTATACTGTTAACAGCACTGTGGATGTATCTACAATGAAAGGAACACAGACTTTCAAGGAGGCAACTCACAGTCACCTTCTCCATGACAATTGGAATGAGTAATAAATGTTGGCCAAGCCAGTGATGCCCACCCCCCCAAAACCAATTTTTTTAAAAAATGACCATATGTTACTTGGTTAAATCCAACTCCTATGTGCTCCCATTTTCAGATGCATTTTGTTAAACCCAGGCCAGCCACATTTCCTGCATTGCAGAAAAGCCAGTGGGTAAAAAGAGACAAACATATGTGTTCCATGAAGTAAATGCATACATAACTCTGCTTGTGGGCCAGAAGAAGGATTAAAATTTCAGAGGCAAAATACTTTCCCCATGATTATCCAATCCCGCCTTTCCCATTCTCTCCTTCCTCACAATTTCCTTATGGTCTCCCTCCTCCCCAATGCAGTCTCTCTCTAGTGATCATGAACTGTCCCAGCCAAACCCTGACTGATTACTCCCTGCCTCACTCCGTGCTCCTCAGCTGTGGCTTTGCACCAGTCAGGATAACTCTCAGGCAAAAAAATCTGCATTTTTAAAAAAATTCTGTAGTTCATATTTATAGCGTGTCTGGACCACCTATACTCTAATCCCCCAAATCCTGGTTCACATCGGGACCCTATTTGAATGTGGCACTCACTTGGTAAGATTATCATTCAGGACAGTCTTTTGTGTGAAACACTGGTAGTGAACCAGCAAAGTTTGCAGCAAAAACAGGAATATTTAGAAAGAGTGGGAAAGTGCAACAGAATGCTGCAGCTCTGCTTGAGATTCTCCATTCCAGTACAGAACAGGATGTGATATGTTAATTATGGTCATTAGTAAGCAGACAGTAATGTAGTTTGTTGTGGGCACTGTAGGCGCACATTAATGCCCACTTTCCAGTTAATAAGATCACCATGATTCACAGCAATTAAGAAACTGAATCATTTTCATCTAGGTTCCCTGAGATGACTAATAAGGTTCAGATGTCAAGACAAGATCCCTGATGTTGCAGTTCTTAAAGAAAAGCTGATTTTTCAAAAGGGGAGATGCTTTGATCACGAAGGTACAGTTGTGGTGGTCAGGTCGTATGCTGTGAATATCTGATTTAGAAATTCTGAAGAAGATCCATTATGGCGCATTGACAACGAGGAGGACTCTATGGTGGGCAGCAAAAAGGCTGCTTAAAATGTATGTCAAAACAGTTAAGAGAACAAAAATGTGGCAAGGAAAAATTTGTGTAAATGCCTCTTATCGTGACACCCATCATATTGTTGCTGCTGAATGGAAACACCAGCTGGGAAGGTCTCGGCTGAAAAATCAAGATTCACAAGCTGTTGTGTTTGGGATCAACTATTCAATCCGTGGACACTCGTGAACTTCGGTCTCATCAGTCACCAAGAAACTCACTGCAAAAAATTAAATGATGTTCAGGCTCCCTACTTCAATATCCAAGGACAAATGATGACAAATCCTTAATAAAGTTAGGTACTGCTCATACTTGTGCATAATGCAAATGATTATACTCCATGGCTTCACTATAAATGATGGGTTTTATTTCGATCTGTTACATTGGATGAAGTCAAAACTCACATGATACCAAGTTATAGTCCAACAGGATTATTTGAAATCACAATCTTTCGGAGTGCAGCCGCTTCGTCCAAAACCAGCACCTCCACAACAATGCATGAAATCTGGCTTCTAGGAGTTTAAAACAATAAATGCATAGTTGAAGAGAAATCTTTTGCCTTGAAATTTGGATTAGTGTGTGAATACTTAACACATTTTTATGAAAACTCACACAGTCTTAGTGTTGTTAATGAATATGTACAGCACCGATCCAAAGTATTTGTTTATCAGAAAGAAATCTCAGGTTAGGAAATCAAATGGATCAAATTAGCAATTACCTAACTGACAACAAAAACCATTGTTAACTGTATCTCTGATCTATCAATAACCACACATTTATTTTCTGGGGATTCAGCGCATTGCATCTGCCAACTTCACTTGCTTAACCACAGATGCAGAATTCCTGAGAACTATTACAGAATATCAGAAGTGCAGTCAGTGTGTCAGGACTTCTTTTATCTCAGGAGAGTCTCCACTTGTAAGCTGTTTTCATGTCTTGTAAAGAACACTTTTACTTTCTGTCTCTTGTTCAGCAAGAAAATTATCACATGTTTGAATGATTTTGGAATCTTGCTCCAGATAAAAAGTTCCTTCACACCACCAGTCTTTGACAACCAAGTCTGTTTTGTGGAGATTATCTTACTCATTCGCATTGCTGTTGAGTAGGTAATGGTTATTTGGACTTGGTTGAGAGATGTACCAGAGTAACCCTTCACAATCCCAACCGAAAGAAGCCAAATGTCTGCTTGAAGCACCTCTCATGATCTCTGCAAAATCAATGTCAACCATGTCAAGCTTGGGGTGATACCTTAAACCTCAAGTACACTGTCACATACAAAGCTAACTGCATCCTAACAGTGAATTATTCATCAGAGAGGTGCTGCTAATTACTCTCATTTGTAAGTTTTTGAGGAGGTTACAAATACTAAGCCGGAACTTCTTGATACAAGGACACTAATAAGCATATTTGAAAGGAGTGGTTTTTCTTAATTTACGAAAGAAATGACTCCAGTAATTTATTCCAACAAGAAAATAGTATTGCGTATATTTCAGAAGTAATTTTCAGTAATTTGAAGTGAGGTGGTTCACAAGTGATAGTTGACAATCTGATTTAAAACACTTGATTTTTGTGAAACTCATTTTCAGCTGCGTTAATTAAATTTTAACAAGTTACCACTCTTAAATATGCTCTGTATCAAGGAATATTTTAAAAAACATTCTGAAATAAAAGGTGATGTTTTAAAACACCGTCAAAAGGCACTGGTTCAGTGTAAAATGCAAAGAGCTTAAGCAGACATTCAGCAAGGTGAAGAGGGATTAGATATGGTTTGTTGGCTGAAGTGGAAGCAGAGTAATCATTTTTCCAAACAGGCATAGTTTTGGACACAAGTTGCACCTGAATTACCAGTTGTATTCAAGGCAGAGATTCAAACTATTTATCTCCATAGTAATATCCCCTTTCCTGGCCTCCTCTTCTGCAGACGGTGACTCCTGCAAGAGTTCAATTTGACAGATACCAGCAGCCGCAAAGCACATGTTTTAAGTGCTCATTACCTATGTAATGTGTGCCAACAGGTTGAGCTAAATAGGAGTGTTGTAGCTAAATGTCATTTTAATCTCACCCAACTTCCATACATGAACATTTTGTTTCCTCTTGAACGTAATCACACAGCAATTACAGGCTTTCGTAGGCCAGGTGCTAAGTCCCATTTTAGAATCCTTACTGCTACCCACAGCTACATAGCCAATTTAGCCAGTGAAAGATTAATCCGGTCCTGTCCTGGTTTCTGTGGCTTTTCCTGTGGTGCTATTACTTTCTAAGTCATCAGGGACTGGAAGTATGAACATTCCGACAGAGAGCAATGAATTTCGTACCGGAACCGATGGGAAAACCTTATCTGCAGCAATCATTTTCCCAAACACTGAGAGTCCAGGAAAGAACAACCAATTTCAGAGACATGAAAATTGTGAACCACCATTGCTATAAGGTTTAAAGAGAAGACGCACTGTGCCATTAACTATGAGAAGATGCAAAGAACAATGCATGAGGCTTTGTCAATGTCATTCACATTCCAAGAACTCACTTAAGAAAACACCAGGAAGAACATTTCTGTAGCTAAATTGGACCAGAGTGTCCTCTACATTGCAAAAGACTCAAAGAATTGAAGCAGGTTATTCCATCCAGCGAGACTGTCAATTCTTCCAAAACGCAAACCTGCTAGTAACATTGTCCCACTCTGTCTCCATATCCCTGTAATGGTTTCTCCTTCAAGTATTTATTCAACTGATTTTTGATAGGGCAATGGAAATAGATTCACAAATTGCTATCATTAAGGGAATTTCAAATCCAAGCCAATAATTATGTAAAAGCACTTTTCCTGATCTCACCTTTAGTTCTTTCTTAAATCACTTTAAATTCATGCCCTCTGTCATCGACCCTTCAGCCATTGGAAATAACATTATTTCTCTTTACATACTTCTATCTAAACCCCCCAAGACTGGAACACTCCGATAAAATCTCATTGCAGCCTTCTCTGCTCCCATTTCTTTTCTCTTATCGACAAGCTGATCTCATTCCCCCATATTTTTGTTTCCAGTGGATTTTGCTACTGAAAATTAAATATACCAGTAATAGTCAATTGATAAAGGAACTGCAATATTCCCTTTCTCCAGAACAAAACAGAATTGTGTCCAATCCAAGAATGTGTTTTCGTAACAAATTATAAACTTTCTCACATCTGGAATAGTTCAGACTACTCATTAAACAGATGTTGAAAAGGAAATGTCTACTATTATTTGTGAATTACATGAAGCTTATCTTATGCATTCCTTGCATCTGAAAGGATTCTGTGGCCAAAGAAAACCATATAAGCAGTTTCCAACAAGGAGGTTTAAAAATGGTCAGAACCAGCCATTTAGACTGATGTTCAGCTGAACATTAACTCCTGCAGCATTAGACTTTTTTGCTCTCCTCCATTTTCCTACCAGTTCATCTTTCATTTGCAGCCTTTCCATTCTGCAGCCATTTTATTCACCTTTTATCTTCCTAATGGTTTCTGACAGCCTGGCTGAGATGCTTTTTGTATGTCATCCAGCAGTTATCACCTCTTTCCTGGATGTAACATTAAAACTGTTCAGAGGCTCCTCTTTGTACCAGTGTTTAGCACAGTGACCGGTGACTTATCTCTTCCTTTTCCCCATCCTTGGCCAGACCCATAGCCAAGCAGATACACAGTTTGTCATTGTAAGTTGCAAAATATGCATCATGGTGTCTTGGGATCACATAAAATTTAAATTTGCTTTCGCTGCAACCTTTAGTTGAAGATGTTGATTTTGATTTCAGATTCAAGAGTCAATATTGCTGAGAAGAGCCCTTATATCACCTATTGTACGAGGAATAAATAAAATGCTAAACAAAGAAAATAACAACTGTCCATTCAGTTTGCCTCCTATAGTCTACAATAGACCCAGAGAAGAGGTGAACACACCACCAATGCTGGACAGCTACAGATACCCTGGGTTCAAAGTTACCCTTTCCTCCTAATTATGCTATACTGCCCACATTAATTAGGCTGCTTTCTCTGGGAAGCCATAGGTGGGTGTGGAAGTAGGTTACTCACAATCTTATTGGAGACAGCTGATTAGGAGCAGTCTCCAGAACTGCCACTGAACTAAGTGCACCAAGTAGACCAATGAACTGGTTAGTTCAATAGGACGGGAAACAGTAACGCCTAGTGGCAGTCCCACCAGGAGAGCTAGGTGCTGTGGACATAGGCAAGAGGCTGCCAGTGTCTCTCAAAATGAAAGTGCTTCATCCTGAAAGAATTTTTTAAAAAGAATACAGTATCTTGGAGTTTATTAATAGAGGTATAGAACACATATGCAAGAAAGTTATGTTTAATTTATATGAAACATTAGTTTGGAGTGGTGTCATAGATTCATAGAGTCATCTAGTATGGAAACAGATTCTTTGTTCCAATATGTCCAGTCTGACCGGGTATCCTAAACTGATCTAGTCCCATTTGCCTGCGTTTGGCCCATATCCCTCTCAACTTTTCCTTTTCATATATCCATCCAACTGTCTTTTAAATATTGTAATTGTACCCGCCTCTACCACTTCCTCTGGCAGCTAGTTCCATACACATACCACCCTCTGTGTGAAAAAATTGTCCCTCAGGTTCCCTTTAAATCTTTCCCCTCTCACCTTAAACCTATGCCCTCTAGTTCTGGACTCTCCGGCCTTGGGATAAAGACCTTAGCTATTCACTTTAGCTATGGCCCTCATGATTTTCTGGGTGTCACACTTTAGGAAAGACATGATGGCATTAGATTGGATGCAGAAAAGGTTCACTAGATTGAAACAAGGAACTTCAGTCACGATTGAAGAAGTTGGGAATGTTTTCATTAGAGAAGTGAAGGCTCAGGGAAGGCAAAATCACAAGGGGTCTGCACAGAATAGATAGGAATAAAAATCTGTCCCCCACATGTAAAATGATCAAAAATAAGGATTTAAGATAATTGGCAAAAAAAAGCACTGTAAAATTTAGAAATATTTTCACAAAGCGAATGGTTAGGATATGGAATGCACTGTCAGAGTGGTGAAAGTAGATTCTGAAAAGGCATTCAAGAGGAAATTAGATTGTTCTCTCAAAAGGAAAAATATGTAGGGCTGCATGGAGAAGGAGGAGGGAGTGGCACTGGCTGAAATGCTCAAGGGCACAGAAGAAAGGCAACAATTGTGTGATTTTGTGCAGTCAGCAGACCATCAGCACGAATGGGGAACCCCTCCATGGGATTGCCTGCAGAGGTGGATGTGGATGGCCAATACCTCCCACAGAGCAGGTCATTTTGGTGCAGCATGGTGGCTCAGTGGTTAGCACTGCTGCCTCATAGCGCCAGGGACTTGGGTTCAATCCCACCCTCAGGCAGCTGTCTGTGTGGAGTTTGCACATTCTCCCCTGTGTCTGCATGGGTTTCCGCTGGGTGCTCTGGTTTCCTCCTGCAGTCCAAAGATATACAGGATAGGTGGATTGGCCATGCTAAATTGCCTGTAGTGCTCAGGGATGTGTAGCTTAGGTCGGTTGTAGGGGGATGGGTCTGGGTGGGATGCTCCAAGGGTCAGTGTGGACTTGTTGGGCCAAAGGGCCTGTTTCCACACTATCAGGATTCTATGATCAGTTCTATCTCTAAGATCAGTCTTTTAATAGGCACTCCACCCTATCCCTCTGAGCTTGAAGGACAATGTTCTTCAGTTCTATTCATTCAACAAAATCATTTATGAGCTGTGATTATATTCCATGTATCTGCCTTTGCCATATATTCCTTGATGGTCTGGTGAACAAAAATCTGCTAATCTCAGTCTTAAAATTAATAACTGTTCTAGTACCAACTGCTGTTTATTGAACCTCATCACAAATAGATAGTCGACCTGCTGGGATGGACTTCAGCGCTGGGTTGGTGGGATGTGAGGAAGGGGGAATGGAGTTTGGCAATTGTTGGACAAAGCCCAGAAGATCCTGGAGCCATCTCTGCCTCATTGGAACAATAATGGGTCTGTTTGATCATCAACCATTTTCCAAGGGACAGTCCTGGTCACATTTTCCCCTCCTCCAGTGGGATTGCTCTAAGGCGGAGATATTTCAGGTCCCGTCTCATATTTTACTCATGGTCTGTATTCAAAAACAGTTATCACTGAAAGAAAGTAGTTCAATCCAAACAGGATAAATTGATGGAGAAGAAATCTGTGAAAATAGGGTTGCTTGGCTTAGAAGCATGTGATGCAACCTGGCCAGTGACAGACATGCCCACTGCGGAGGGAAGACAGAGCTTTCCTTACCTCTGTTTAGCGAGCCAGCAATATTCCTGTCCATTAAACAAATGGGATGGGAAATTACATGGAATGGGGTGTGAGCGAGTAGGAAATCTTGACTGGAATCTAACACATTTTTTTCTGTTTCCCATCTAAATGATAAGTCTCTGCACAAAGCATAGACCTGTTGTAGATTTCCAGAGATATTGTATTTCTAATTTAGCTTTCAGCATTTGCATCTTTGTTTAAAAAAAAGTTGCCATTTAATTTCAAATTTTTTTATTCCTCAATGAAAGGCTCAAATAATTCTGTGCAAGTTTTCCATAGAATGGATCTGCCAGCAGCCATATCTTTGCTTAACGTGAATAGTGCCACTTGTAACAAAGTTTAATTAATATTATCTCCTTTATTACAGCACCATTTAAATATAAGGCTCAATCTGCATGAAATTAACTACTGATCAGTATCGGCTGCACACAGTACGTTTGTAATTCACGTGTCAACAGACCTCTCTGATCTCTCCCATCATCAGAATGGGGGTGGAGTCCAATTGGCTTTTGCAAATGCAGGCTTTATAAAAAAGACTAATCAGACATGACATATATGACAATGTTCCTTTCGGCATTCTTAACCACCTTGACAAAAAAAATCCCATCGCATTATTATTAATATTCCTGGAGAAGTTGACAGCAAGTAATGAAAATGCTATTTGAAGAAAAATAAACTGAAATGTTTGCAAAGGCTGGTGAACATTGATAAGGAAGGTTGTGCAGATTTTATGTTGAGTAATTGAGAGATGCAGCCTGCATTGCCTGACAACCAACTCTTTAAACTACAGAGGTACTGGACTGTAAATTTAATACATCTGCTAGGCAATAACATCCTTTCGTTTTCTAAAATTAAGTGGCTCAGTGTTCTAATTTAAACCAGCCATATATTCAATGGGTCTTCAAGAGGCTTAAACAACAGGCACTTAGAGATTAGTTGCGTTAGAACACTGTGCCAGCACAAATCTTCGTCTTATTGGTATTAGGATAGAACAGAGTGCTCAGAGGAATGAGGGTCCCAAATCTTACCTTTAAACAATTTAATATAAAAGAATGAGAGATTTTCCTTTATGTTGTGGTAACTTTCATGACCGCAGAATGCCCTACAACCAATTTAGGAGTTGTCTCTAGCCTTTGCAGACAGCCAGTTCCTACTTGAAAGAATGAAATAAATGTTCTATCAGGGTTAGATGCCACGTGGAGAATAAATGTTGATCAGGAGACTGCAGATAACATCCCTGTTTCTTTTCGAAGAGTGGCATTGAATCTTTCACATCCTGAGGTAGCCAATGATCAGAAGATAGAAAAAGTGGAGGTCCAAACAGTCTTCAGGGGAAGAGTTCCAGGTACGCAGGCCATTAAAATATCATGAACAAGTGCAGAAAATAATCAAAACGACTCGCGGAATTCTAGTCTTTATATAAAGGTCAAAAATCAGAGGACACCAGGTTATAGTTCAACAGGTTTATTTGAAAGCACAAGCTTTCGGAGTCTCGCTCCTTTTTCAGGTGTCAGCGAGAGAAGTGGTATCAGACACAGAATTTGTAAACAAAAGATCAAAGGGTCATAGAACTGATGCGAATGTATTGAACAAACCTAAGATGGCTGTTAAATCTTTGATCAGTTAAAAAGGATTAATATGCAATTTGCAGAATTTCTTTCAAGTCACTGCCCAGAGATAACTAAACGTTTTATCAGTATTCCAGAGATGACATCTCAGGTCAGACAATCCATTTTAAGTGAGAGGCCTTGTTTAGAATCTGGATGAGACTGGTTTTATTTCCAAAGTAGGAATTTATTAAATGCCACATTGACTATCTACAAATTATGTGCTTTTGGAACAAAATAGAATGTGTCTGTCGTTACAAATCAGCGAAAGCAAATTCACCCCGTAGATTTATATATGTATGTGTATGTAAGTGTGTGTATATGTGTGTGTGTGTGTGTGTGTGTGTGTATATGTGTGTGTGTGTGTGTGTGAGTGTGTGTGCATGTGTGAGGGAGAGAAAGAGTGCATGTGTGTGTGTGATGGAGGGGGAGAGCAAGAGAGAGAGTATGTGTGTGTGTGTTTGTGTGTGTGTGTGTGTGTGTGTGTGTGAGTGAGTGTGTGTGCATGTGTGAGGGAGAGAAAGAGTGTGTGTGTGTGTGTGTGTGTGATGGAGGGGGAGAGCGAGAGAGAGAGAGAGTGTGTGTGTGTGTGTGTGTATGTGTGTGTGTATGTGAGTGTGTGTGCATGTGTGTGTGCACGTGTGGGGGAGAGAAAGAGTGTGTGTGTGTGTGTGTATGTGTGTGTGATGGAAGGGGAGAGCGAGAGAGACAGTATGTGTGTGTGTGTTTGTGTTTTTGTGTGTGCATGCACGCGTGCACGCATGCTTCAGAGAGTGCATGAGCATGTGTATGCCTTGGAGGACTTTGGGGTACACAACAACGCAGACTCACCGAGCAGAGGCTGACAGTCAAGTTTGGTACCCATGAGGACAGCCTCAACCGGGATCTTGGTTCATGTCGCACTGCAGGGTGACCCCACTACACTATATACACACAAACACACACACACACACACACACTCACTCACTCACTCACTCACACTCATATACACACACACACATACACACTCACACACATGCACACACACTCACACAGACATGTCTCATACACACACTCTCTCTCAAGCATGC
>NC_063333.1:23682846-23687611 GCF_021869965.1 Rhincodon typus
CACACACACACACACACACACACACACACACACACACACAAACACACATAAATCTATGAGGTGAATCGAAGATTTGTAATTGCAGTAACATTCTATTTTGTTCAAAAAGCACACAATTTGTCAACAGTCAATGTGGCATCTTATGAATTACTTTGGAAATAAAACCAGTCTGACTCCAAGTTAATACACAGCCAGATTCTAAACAAAGGCATCATACCTAAAATGCATTGTCTGACCTGAGATGTCACCTCTGGAATACTGACAAAACCTTTAGTAATCTCTGGGCAGTGACCTGAAAAAAATTCTGGGAATTGCAAATTAATCCTTTTGAACCGATCAAAGATTTAACAGCCGTCTTAGGTTTGTTCAATACATTCACATCGGTTCTATGACCCTTTGATCTTTTGCTTATAAATTCTGTGTCTGATGCCACCTCTCTTGCTGACACCTGAAAAAGGAGCGAGATTCCGAAAGCTTGTGCTTTCAAATAAACTTGTTGAACTATAACCAGGTGTCATGTGATTTTTGACCTTGTCCACCCCAGTCCCACACTGGCACCTCCACACCATTTATATCTAAAGGAATAGAATACGAGTCAAGTTTCAGCTATATAAACTCCATTAATCACAGCTGAAGCATAATTTACTGTTCTGCACAGCACACCTCAGGAAGGACGTAGTATCTTTTGAGGCAATGCAGTCAGCATTTATTAGAATGATATCCGTACTCAAAGGCTTGGGTTAGGGGGATAGATTGAATAAAACTTGGGACATATTCCCGAGAATTTAGAAGGTTAAGGAGTGATTTGGTCAAAGTTTTCAAAATATGAAGGGAGAACAGTTTCTCTGTATTTAATTTTGGTCTTCTGTTTGACAAGTCCAGGACTAAGTGTTATCGTCATAAATTTAGAGCCGGCCCTCTCAGGATTGAATTTAGGGAGCACTGCATATAAAGGGTATTTGGAACTCTGTTCAACAAATGGCAATTGGTACTTGATCAATTATGAATTTTAAGATTGAGATTGACAGATTTTCATTCACCAAGGTGTTAAGGAATATGTGGCAAAGGCAGGTGTATGGAGTATTGCCGCAGCCCATCTCTGATTTCTTGACGAGTGTAAATATTCTGTTCGTAGATGGGGTCTTAATTTAACATTTCATTAGAAAGACAGCAATCTCTCAGAAATACAGTGAATGGCTTGCCAGCGACAATATGACATAAGAGAAGTAGGTCAGTTTTTTATTTACTTGTGGGACATGGGTGTTGCAAGGTGGGCCAGCATTTATTGCCCTCAAGAAGGTGGTGGTGAGCTGCCTTCTTGAATTTCTGCAGTTCACCTGCTGTAGGTTGACCCACAATGACCTCACGGAGGGAATTCCAGGATTTTGACCCAGCGACAGTGAAGGAACGGCGATATATTTCCAAGTCAGAATGGTGAGTGGCTTGGAGGGAACTTGCAGGTGACAGTGTTTCCATGTATCTGCTGCCCTTGTCCTTCTCCTTGCAAATTGTCATGTATTTGTAAGCTGCTGCCTAAGGATCTTTGGTGAATTTCTGCAGTGCATCTTCTTGATAGTACACACTGGTGCTACTGAGGGAGTGGATGTTTGTGGATGTGATACCAGTCAATCTGGCTGCTTTGTCATGGTTGGTGTCAAGCTTTTTGAGTGTTCTTGGAGCTGCACCCATCCAGGCAAGTGGGGAGTATTCCGTCACACTCCTGACTTGTGCCTTGTAGATGGCAGACAGGCATTGGTGAGTCAGGAGGTGAATTATTTGCTGCAGTATTGTTGGCCTCTGACCTGCTCATGTAGCCGCTGTGTTTTTGTCGTGAATCCAGTTGAGTTTCTGGTCAATGCTAACCCTAGAATGTTGACAATGGGGTGTTGAGTGAAGATAACACCAATGAATGTCAAGGGGTGGTTATTAGATTATGTCTTTGCTTGGCATTTGTTTGGTACAAATGTTAAATGCCATGTGTTGGCCCAAGCCTGAACATTCCCTGGATTTTGATGCATTTGAACTTCCATCATCAGCCTATCAAATTTTCCCCACCATTCAATGAGATCTAAGCTGATCTGATAATCTTCAACTCCATTTTTGTGCCTTGATTCCCTTACTGATTAAAAAACTTTATCTCATCCTTGAATATATTTTATGTCCCACACTCTACAGCTCTCTGTAGTGAAAAGTTTCACAGATTCTCTAGTCCCCAACGGAAGAAATTCCTCCTTATCTGTATCTTAAATGGGGAGTCCGTACTCTGAGATTATGCCCTCTGGTTCTCGATTATACCATCAGGAGAAACAACCTTTCAGCATCCACCCCCAAAAGTCAATGTCCCCAAAAATCTTGTGTTTTTTAATAAGTTTGCCTCTCATTCTGTTAAATTGTAATGAAAACAGGCACAACCCTCTCCACCTCTCCTCGTAGGGAAATCCCTGCAGGCATGCATTTTATGTTCAAGCCTTGGAATGATGGGAGGTGAGTAGGGTTCGGGAGTGAAATGTGGCATGAGGGGGATGGTGTCTCAAACTCACAACTTACTGACTGAGAGACAAGAAGCCTGCTCACTGGGCCACAGCTGACATTAAAGTCAGGAAGCAAACAATCTGGTTTCTTGAATGTAAAAGTGCCTGTGTTCACTGTTTTCCAACCCTTCTCTACCCTCTCATCAACAACCTCTTTGACCTGCATACTCCCTATTCAGGTTTAACAGCAAAATCCTGTTGGGGAAAAAAAAACTCAATCTACCGCCAAAGTTACTTCATTGTGGAAAAGCAATGAATTCACAAGTTCTTATCAACGTCGCTCATGAAATGCAGGTTTGGCACAGGTTCAACCATGCCTTGTCTGTTACACCTTGGAGCAATTGCTTTCGATTAGAACCTTTGTTTCTTTCCAGGAATCAGCGCTTTGAGTTTAGAAAAGAAAGAAAATTCAAGAGAGGATGTTTTGTCCAGCAATTCAACATCTTTGGGACCTGCACTTCACCAGATTATTTTGATATCACTTTTTCCTACCTTTATTGTTCTATTACTTTCAAAGTTCAGGAGGCAAACATTATCTGCTGGCTGTTAATAGCGTTAGGAGCTGCTTTCAGCTCAGCTTTCCTGTTACAGCGCTTGACCTTTACTCTGTCTATTGTGGTGCTGTTTATTAAGTTTTTCTTTAATCTCAGCCCATGGTTTGAAGAGAAAAGAGGCAGGTGTACACGGCTAGTTAACAGAAATGTAATCTGATCTCTACTGGACTCAAAGGTGCACAGACGAGGAGAGCTGAAGGTTGCCTGAATCTCCTGCACACAGATTTACCTCCCGACTCAATGTCTGATTAATGGTGGAGGGTTGACTCCTTAGGCTGTGGGCCCATTGATCAGAGTTGCTCTGGGCAGCTGAGGTAAGGTTTTGGTGTGAAGGAGATATACAAACAGGAGACCCAATGCACCACCGAGAAGAAAATGCCAGTAAAACCGGTAAATAACATATTCTAGCCCGACTTGTTTTGTGCACTTCAAAACTGAACTTCAGCATGGTCAGCTCTTTAATCAGGAGAAATTTCTTCGTCCAGATAGTGGCGAGCCAGTGAAATTCTCTGCCACAGAAAGTGGTTGACGCCAAAACATTGCATGTTGTCAAGATGGAGTTGGGTATAGTTCTTAGGGCTAAAAGGATCAAAGGGTATGGGGAGATCAGCCATGATCATATTGCATGGTGGAGCAGGCTTGAAGGACCGAATGGCCTACTCTGGTTTCCGTTTTTTTATGTTTCTACATTAAATTTCCAAGAATTGCTGTTTTACTTACTGGTTTCTCCCTCTAGGCATTGTGGTCTGCCTGCTGGGCTGCTCTTCAGTGAAGATCTATCCCTGAATCAGCTCACAAATTTCAGTAAATTATTAGATTTGCTTCCCTAAATAGCTGGGCAGGTTACTTCTCCTGATGATGACTGGTCTGCAGGAAGATCACCTGGAAGTGGGAGCAAACTTGCCTTCAAGTCCACCCCAATGAGACTGGAGAAATATAGTCCTTGGATCAGAGATAGTAGGAACTGCAGATGCTGGAGAATCCGAGACAACAAGGTGCAGGGCTGGATGAACACAGCAGGCCAAGCAGCATCATAGGAGCAGAGAGGCTGACGTTTCGGGCCTAGACCCTTCATCAGAAAAGGGGGAGGGGAAGGGGGTTTTGAAATAAATAGGGAGAGAGTGGGAGGCGGATAGAAGATGGATAGAGGAGAGGATAGGTGGAGAGGAAACAAACAGGTCGAAGAGGCGGGGATGGAGCCAGTAAAGGTGAGTGTAGGTAGGGAGTTAGGAAGGGGATAGGTCAGTCCAGGGAGGACGGACAGGTCAAGGGGGCGGGATGAGGTTGGTCGGTAGGAGATGGAGGTGCGGCTTGAGGTGGGAGGAGGGGATAGGTGGGAGGAAGAACAGGTTAGGGAGGCAGGGACGAGCTGGACTGGTTTTGGGATGCGGTAGGGGGAGGGGAGATTTTGAAACTTGTGAAATCCACATTGATACCATTGGGCTGCAGGGTTCCCAAGCGGAATATGAGTTGCTGTTCCTGCAACCTTCGGGTGGCATCGTTGTGGCACTGCAGGAGGCCCAGGATGGACATGTCGTCTGAGGAATGGGAGGGGGAGTTGAAATGGTTCGCGACTGGGAGGTGCAGTTGTTTATTGCGAACCGAGCGTAGGTGTTCTGCAAAGCGGTCCCCGAGTCTCCGCTTGGTTTCCCCGATGTAGAGGAAGCCACACCGGGTACA
>NC_063333.1:23688011-23702701 GCF_021869965.1 Rhincodon typus
TCAGAAAAGGGGGAGGGGAAGGGGGTTTTGAAATAAATAGGGAGAGAGTGGGAGGCGGATAGAAGAGGGATAGAGGAGAGGATAGGTGGAGAGGAAACAAACAGGTCGAAGAGGCGGGGATGGGGCCAGGAAAGGTGAGTGTAGGTAGGGAGTTAGGAAGGGGATAGGTCAGTCCAGGGAGGACGGACAGGTCAAGGGGGCGGGATGAGGTTGGTCGGTAGGAGATGGAGGTGCGGCTTGGGGTGGGAGGAGGGGATAGGTGGGAGGAAGAACAGGTTAGGGAGGCAGGGACGAGTTGGACTGGTTTTGGGATGCGGTGGGGGGAGGGGAGATTTTGAAACTTGTGAAATCCACATTGATACCATTGGGCTGCAGGGTTCCCAAGCGGAATATGAGTTGCTGTTCCTGCAACCTTCGGGTGGCATCGTTGTGGCACTGCAGGAGGCCCAGGATGGACATGTCGTCTGAGGAATGGGAGGGGGAGTTGAAATGGTTCGCGACTGGGAGGTGCAGTTGTTTATTGCGAACCGAGCGTAGGTGTTCTGCAAAGCGGTCCCCGAGTCTCCGCTTGGTTTCCCCGATGTAGAGGAAGCCACACCGGGTACAACGGATGCATTATACCACATTGGCAGATGTGCAGGTGAACATCTGCTTGATGTGGAAAGTCTTCTTGGGGCCTGGGATGGAGGTGAGGGAGGAGGTATGGGGGCAGGTGTAGCACTTCCTGCGGTTGCAGGGAAAAGTACCGGGTGTGGTGGAGCTGGGGGGGAGTGTGGAGCGGACAAGGGAGTCACGGAGAGAGTGGTCCCTCCGGAAAGCAGATAAGGGTGGGGAGGGAAAGACGTCTTTGGTGGTGGGGTCGGATTGCAGATGGCGGAAGTGTCGGAGGATGATGCGTTGGATCCGGAGGTTGGTGGGGTGGTACGTGAGGACGAGGGGGATTCTTTTTTGGTTCTTATTGCGTGGACGGGGTGTGAGGGATGAGGTGCGGGAGATGTGGGAGACACGGTTGAGGGCATTCTCGACCACCGAGGAGGGGAAGTTACGGTCCTTGAAAAACGAGGACAACTGAGATGTACGGGAGTGGAATGCCTCATCCTGGGAGCAGATGCGGTGGAGGTGAAGGAATTGGGAATAGGGGATAGCATTTTTGCAGGAAGGTGGGTGGGAGGAGGAGTATTCTAGGTAGCTGTGGGAGTCGGTGGGCTTGAAATGAATATCGGTTTCTCGGTGGTTGCCCGATATGGAGACAGAGAGGTCCAGGAAGGGGAGAGAGGTGTTAGAGATGGTCCAGGTAAACTTAAGGTTGTTTCTAGTTTTATAGGTTTTCTTAAACATTGTCTGATTCCCTCTGAGACAGGATAACAAAACCATGACAGCATAGTAGGGGAAATGCAATGCCTGCACAAATAACAGGCTCTTAAGGTGCTAGATCCAAATGGCTTTCAAAGAATGTATCACCTATAACATTTCACAACGGACAAACCATATCTACCAAAGAACTGTTCCCAAACTACCTTGTCCAAACACTTGCATTTCAGCTTAAGTCATCTTTCATTCGAACTGAGAGGAGATGATTCTGGTGAAAAGTCATTCGACCCGAAATGTTAACTCTGATTCTCTCAACATATATTGGCTGACCCGCTGAGATTTCCCAAAATGTTTTGCTTTTATTTCAGATTTCCAGCATTCACGGTATTTTGCTTTTGTACTATTGTGCAAAAGTTTCTTGCCCAATTAATTGAACTCAATTATATCATTTTCTGATGTAAGATATGAAATAGAAAAATCATCAAAAATAGGAAGCAAGACTGTATCACTAGGATCAAGAGTCCCATTAACTACCAACTGAGTTGGTCAGGTTTATAGAAACTTCATCCATAAAGCCTTGATAACATCAGAACTACCAAAACTTTACAAACTTTCCCCCCAAACAGGTACAAGGAAATATAAGTAATTTTGACACAATTCTTTTGAACTTCAGCATTTTTAAAACAACTTATTGAAACTTCATCAATATTCCTGTTGCCTACCAGGTGGAAAATTGTGACAATAATTGTGCATGTGCCCTTGTCCAAGATTGCACAGGCAACATTCCTGGCACCTTTCTCATTGGTGACAGGAGTTAGTGTGAAACATGCACTTAAAGGTTTCAGCGAGGTTGTTTAGCAAAGCTACCACTTGTAATAGAACATGTGGTCAAAGCTTCTATTTTTGGGGGCATATCTAATGTGAAAAGAGCCACTGATAAAAGGAAATTGAGAAAGGAAGTTTACCTTTCCAGTTGCTAAAGTAAGACTGAAATTGACAAAAGAACCAAAACTTCCAGTTGAAACTTGCAGAGCCATCAGAGCTCAGCGGTAGAGGATGATGAGTTCAATGGTGTAGCATAGGTAGGCTAAAGAAGATAGGTGAGGATAAGCAAAGATATAGTAATTGCGGCTGTTTCTGTGCTGTACATTCAAGATCATTGTACACTTTTAAATACTTTTTTTTAAACTAGAGATTTCAAGTCAACCCATCATTCTATCAAGAGTGAACCTTGGCAGCCAGCAAAATGTTATCGCATACAGCAATGAGAGCAAACAAAAAAAGAGGGACCACTGAAAGTTTGAAACAAGAACAGAAGTAACAAGTGCAGCAGGAATGTTGGCATCCAGAAAGGAATGAAAGCAAGTTGACCAAGTAGGGAGCCTACATCTCTGATAATCTCTGACCAAATAACCTTTCATATTATGTTTGCTCTGACAAGTCATTCAACTGAACAAAAACAAAATCCTGGGCATTCTGAAAGTCAAAAATAAAAAAGAAACAAAATGTACTGGAAACACTGAGCAGGCCTGGTAGCCTCTGTGGAGGGAGAAACGGTCATTGCTTTGAATTGAACATGAGTTTTCTTCAGCTTTCATATGAAGAATTGTGAATGCGCTGACAATGCATTCAGCTGAACAAATTGAAAGAAACAGATATTTTTTATCCTTTATTCATTCAAGGGATGAGGCCATTGCTGGCTAGGCAGCATTTATTGCCCATTCCTAATTGCCCAGAGGGCATTTAAGGGTCAACCACATTGCTGTGGGTCTGGAGTCACATGTAGGCCAGACCAGGTAAGGATGGCAATTTCCTTCCCTCAAAACCAGATGGGTTTTCCTGACAATTGACAATAGATTAATGGTCATCATTAGATTCTTAATTCCAGATATTTATTGAATTTATTGTATAAACTATATAAAAACATGGAGCTCCTGAGACTTCTTGATGAAAAACTTGATGACCTTTACACTTGGTACAATGATTAACTTGATATATGAATTATGCCTTAAGCTATACTATATGAATGCAAAATGGCATTGTGATCTCTATGAGTGCCTAAAGCAAGAGGCTGCACAATTTCTATATCATAATAATTATACCATATTATTTTGGTGTCCTTCAAAGATATGGTGAATTAGTGTGTGCTTTGAGCTGTGAATTGGCCTGTGAGTTTATGTTTTATTTTATTAATAGGAATATCAAAAATTGATTTTACAAATGTTAAAATAAAACAGTGAAAGCTCAGAAGGCATTATTTTCTCTCTATTTCCCTGCTGCTGCAACATTATTTCTTTTGGTAACATCCTTAATAAATGTTCCATGAGAAAATGATGAACTGTGTAATTTTCATGGCAACTCTAATTATGTAAATAGAAGACTTGGACTGACATGGAACACATTCGAGTGACAAAGTGGTTCCTGAGAGATCCCTTCAGAATTTTCTCAGACACATAAATGTTTCATAATGTGTGGTGTTTCAAATTTAAACAGTGAATTTTACTTGTGTAGTGAAACATGTACCCAGAGTTGTTCAGCTTCTCCCATCCCCTAATACCTTTTAATTTTTATTTCAACTGAATTATTCATTCTTCAACAGAACTCAGCAGTAATCATTCTTTTCTGTAAGAATTGCTAAAAAGAACACCCTTTTCTAACATATGCAAGCAAAGAAAGCTTGAAAAAGAACCTCTGAAATGAAGGAGTGCAGTACTGTACTCAAATTAACTCAAGGTAAATCAGAGGGATGCTTACCCCAATTCAATTTTTAGATTATAATTCAATAAATATTATCATCTATTTTTATCGAATCAAGAGTTCCTAAGCAACAAATGCAATAGGCTCCTGTACAAATGTTTCGTAGAATGGTGTTGTGGCATTGGCACTAATATACATTTGAGAAATAAAATGAGCATAATTGATTATTTATTTTTGACTGGCCAGGTAATCACAATAACATTGGCCTGGATTCTGCATTAAAGGTAACAGTGACATGACCTGCACGCAGCATCTCTACGTTGCGTCTTGGACAGTAATTTCCAGCAACAAAGCCAAACGTGGACATCAGAAAATTGCTGTTACTTTCCCTGCCCTACCAACAAGCATCACTTTGCTGGCACCTCCCTGATAGACACAGCATTTGATAAAGGAATTTGGTGAAATTGAGGGACTTGTCCATACGATGCTAACTAAATATGACAGTAAAACTCTGTACTGATGTATTCTCATGCAAGTGATATTAAAAGCCATGATAAGACTTAATTATTGTCAAACAATCCCTCTGCTACTGTAAGTACATTTTTACAATTTTGCAGTCTCATTCCATCAGATATTAATTGTTATTGGAGATTGTTTTAAAAAATTGGAAGAAGTTGTGTTTTTTCTCTATCTTTCTTTTTTTTATTCATTCATGGGATGAGGGCGTTGCTGGCTAGGCCAGCATTTATTGCCCATCCCTAATTGCTCAGAGGGCAGTTAAGAGTCAACCGCATTGCAGTGGGTCTGGAATCATGTGTAGACCAAATGAGGTAAGGATGACGGTTTCCTTCTCTGAAGGACATTAATGCTCCAAATGGGTTTTTCCAACAATCAACAATGGATTCATGGTCATCATTAGACTCTAAATTCCAGATTTTTATTGAATTCACAATCCACCATCTGCTGTGGTGGAATTTGAACCTGGGTCCCCAGAACATTACCTGCGTCTCTGGATTAACAATCTAGCAATAATACCACTAGACCATAATCTCCCCATTTTTTGTCATTTCTGCTTTTTCTCTACGTGAACTGAATACTCTAATTTATATTGTGGTTGGTTGGCTCACCGAGCTAGTTCGTTGTTCTGCAGACGTTTCATTACCCTACTGGGTAACATCATCAGTGCAGCCTCTGATGAAGCGCCGTTGTGTTTTCCCACCTGGTATTTAAACTCTAGATTCTGTTGAGCTGGATTGCCTCACTTCCGGTTTTCCTTTGCAATGGAGTGTATGTAGGGTCGAGTTCTATGTGTTTGCTGATGGCTTTCTTTATGGAGTACCAGGCTTCGAGGAATTCCCGTGCTTATCTTGGCTTTGATGATGATATTACCCAGCAGGGTAATGAAACGTCTGCGGAACAACGAATCAGCTCGCTGAGCGAACCAACCACAACATCCACAACCTGAGCTACAAATCTACTCTAAAACCTTAGACTCTAATTTATACTTTATAGTTACTGTGAGCATCTCTGGTGGTCTTTTTTCAATGTGAATGGTTAATTAAGCACAGTTTTGCATGGCATATCCACACAAACTACAGATCCACTAAAGAGGGGAGAGGTCTAGATCCTCCATTTACCATAAATTGCCACCTAAAAGCCTATAAGATCTCTGTGGACACCTGTTAGCAGCAGGAATTGCGACTGTCAATCCTTCACCATTGACTGCAAAATTAAAAGTCATTAAAGTTTCCAATGATTTCTTTGTTCCATGGTCCCTTCCCTCCATATTCTCTGTTTGTTACTTGTTAAGTACTTTTCTCTCCTTCTCTGCCCATTATTTTTATCTTTCTGCCTTGCTCTTCATGTATCTCAATGTCAAATATCTTTTCTCTCTTTTTTGTTTTTTATGTTCATTTTGTCAGTCCTTTTTAAACTTTTATTTTTAGTTTTCATTCAACAGTGCTTCCACTTTTTCTCATACAAACAGAAACAAAGGCAGACTCCAACACTGGCACTATAACTGGGAGACAGTGGCAGAGTAGCAGCGCAGTATGCAGACTCCTGCCTGGAACCTCTTCTGCTCTGTCTGCTTTTATTTTTTTTTTCTTCTTTCGCTGCTTTGTTTCTTACTTACCTTCTGTGGAGAGCTTGGTGGCTTCAAGCTGTTCAGCATGTTTGATGCAGGTTTCTCCCTAGTGATGGTGGAGGGAATCAAGTTTGGGCCCAGTGCCCGGTGTAGGACCTAAAGCTTCAGAGGTGGCTGCATTGCTGAGATCAACTCAATGCAGACTCATGGCGGTGACAACATCAGTAGAGACAAAGTGGTGGCACGGCAAAGGAACTTCAGGCTGGTCCACTGCATCCTGCTGGTGCTGGTCTCTGCATCAGGAGTGGAAGACCTCAGATTCAGGCCCATAGCTAAGGACTTAAGAAGGATTGTAATGTTGAACTTTTAACTTATTTCTTTATTTTCCACTTTATACCTAAGATTTTGCACCTAGGTACCTCTGTATCTAAGATGACACACTTTTTACTGTATTTGAGTATATGTGACAATAAAATCTAATTCACTAATTCAAACACATACACATGCAGACAGACACAGTTTAATTCTCTCATATGGCCAGCTTTTTTTTTAAAAGCCTAAAACAGATGATTACCCCAGTAGCTCAGCTGTGTTATTGAGACATTTCAGCGTGAAATTTGTTTTTCTTCACTGAACTTTAAACAGAAATTCAAGTGCCAAGACTCTAAATCCAAGAGGGGCTATTAGAAGATAATTACTAATTATGCTAATTTGCGAAGTTGTGCTATTTCTTCCTTGGTCATTTTATCTCCAGCTCTCCAGAGAATACAGTCACCATTCACCAGTAATAACCTTTTATGCTAAACATTATGTAAAGGACATAGAGTCCTAAACCACGGAATATTTTACTGCTAATCTAGTTGTGTCTGTGAATTAGAAACTGAGTTTCTACATGAACACAGCAAAGCAGACGCAAATGGCCTTCAATAACCTTCCAGAGACCATGACTATTTGATCTTGATTAATAGGGTGACGTAGCACCAGCAAATTACCTTTCTAAGGTATACTTTATCACAATCTTCATCCAGACCATTTATCAGCAAAATTATATTTGTTCATCAATGTGGGCAGTAAGATGGAAGATCTTTTTACATGGAGCACAGCTTATGGCTATTTACATGGTGTTGTATTTATACAAAGCAAAGGGTGTGACCACAGAATGTAAGTGTTACTGTAAGCGGACGGCATTATTGTCCAATCAGCTTATTGTGGGGCACAATCCTGCTATTTTACTGTATCACAGCGCTTTGTTGACATTGTTTTGGTACTGTGGGTGTTGAGCAACAACAGCACAAACTTGCATTTATATATCACCTTTATCGTTGTAAAATATTCCAAGTCTAAAGTGTAGTTTTCCAACAAGTGTGACTACAAGCCATGTGAGGAAATAATGGGGCTGGTTACTGGGAGCTCAGTAAAAAGTGACAGCTTTTTTTTCAGAAGTTACCTCTGAAAGGTGGAGAAAAGGTGAGGGAGAAGGCAGCATTTGGGAGGGGATTCCAGAGTTTATGGTAATAGCAGCTGAAAGCCTGACTGTGATTGGTTCCTTAACACTTAGCTGGAGAAAATATCTGGCCAAGTTGTAACAGCAGCAGCATGACAGATCAGAGACACATGAGGGATCAATAAGGTTTCAAGTAATGCAGAGCTCAGTGTCATCACCACGGATTGGAAATTGACACAGTATTCTCAAATAATATTCAAGGAACAGCATGTAGATGAGAAATAGGAGTTGACCAGGGATGGTTGCTTGGTGGATTCCAGATATTGGGGTGCAGCGATGGAGTGTAGAAATACTGGGCATATGCCAAAAATTGGAAGACCTGAACCACACACGACTCAAGCAACAGCCTGACATTGTCTGTAAGTTACATTGCTATGAGTATGACCACATCCCAAACACTATCAGCACCATCCATGGGCATGGCCTGCCCTCTGGCAGGGTGGATTAATCAAACACAGCACTGCAGTGGCATACAGGGAGGACCGGGTGGGGGGTTGCTATGGGGGCATTGGGGGGGGTTGCATGACTCCATACCCCACTAGATTTTGAGGCATTAGCTCAAACAGAGGCAATAAGATCTCCTGCTTATTACCACATTATGCTCTAGAACTATCTGAGGCCCAACTAAGCTGTTCCAGTACAGGTACAATACTGACATCTACCTGAAAATGTAGAAAATGACCCAGGAATATTCTGCTCACAAAAAAAAACCAGGACAATTCCGACATCGTCAATAATCACTCCATCTCTTTTCAGCAAAGTGATAGAAGCAGCTGTCTATAGTGATATCAAGTAACACTTGCAAAGGAACAACCTGCTCACTGACATTTGGTTTGTGTTCCACCAAGGCACCTGATCTCTAGGCAGCCTGAGTTCAAACATGCATAAAGAAGCTGAATTCCAGAGGCGACGTGAGAGTGACTGCACTTGTCATCAAGAGAACATTTGACCAACCATAACACTAGCAAGATTGAAGTCTATTGGAATTATTGTAGTCATACCTAGTATGAAGGAAAATTCTAATTTCTCTCCACTTATGCTGCCAGGCCTGCTGAGCTTTTCTAGCAATTTCTGTTTTTGTTTCTGATTTCTGGCATCTGCAGTTCTTTTGTTTTTTTCAATAGCATTGCCTTTGCTGAATCCCTCTCCATCAATAGCGTCTAGGTCACCATTGAGCAGAAACTGACCTAGACCAGCTGTGTAAATACTGTGTCTATAACAGGATGTCAGAGGCTCAGAATTGTGAGGTGAGCAACTCACTTTCTGTCTGCCTAAGGTCTGTCTACCATCTACAAGTTACAAGTTAGGGGTGATATGGATCACTGTCCACTTGCCTGGATGAGTACAACTCCAGCAAAACTCAAGCAGCTTGACACTATCCAGGACAAAGGATAAGGCAACCAACTTGATTACCACTCCATTCATCACTTTCAACGTGCACTCCCTTCACCATCAATATAATGTATCAATTGTGTGTACCATTTCCCAACATATTGCATTAAGTCACCAAAAGTCCTCCAACAACACCTTCCAAATCTATACCTTCTATGATCTTGAAGGACTGAGGTGGTAGATGTAAGGGATCACCACCAGCTGCAAAGTCCACCTCTACGCTATAGACAATCTTGACAGATCTATCTGGCAATTCCTTTATTGTTACTGGCTTAAAGTGCCAACATTAAGGAGTACATGCTGATAACCAATTGTGCAAGTGGCAAGCTCTGCCTCCTCCCACTCCACAATAACAACAGTGACTGTTGCTAGTGATTCATTGAGTATAACAGCAGCAATGCAGCGGATATATCTTTGTGGAGCATGAAACTTATACAACAAAGCACACAGAAAAAAATTGACTACAGCAAACAGTCTTCTGTTCAATGCTTAATTTCAATACTTGAATCAACAGCTAATCAGTTTGTAAAAGTACATTTTTTTTGTAAACTTTATAGTGAGGAGTATTAGCATTGGATATTTTTGTCACCATGAACCTCACTGACTAATATACAATAAAGACAGAAAATGCTGGAGAAACTTAACATTTGTGGAGAAGACATCATGCCAGACTTGAAACATTAAACATCTCAGAAGGTGCCAGACCTGTTGAGTTTTTCCAGCATTCTCTGTGTTTGTTTCAAATTTCCAGCATTCATGGTATTATGATTTTATTCGACTGAGTTATATTCTTGTTACAGCAAGAAAGAAGTCATTCAACTTGTCCAGGATGTGCCTTTTCTCTGTCGGAGCAATTTATTCATGCTCCCTCCCCTCCCCTTTCATGAAAGCTCTGTAGTTTATTTTTCTTGCGACATTACTCAATTTCCCTTTTAAACATCACAATCAACACACCTCTTTTATCACACTTTCAGGCATTGCTTTTCACATCCTGACATGCTGCTCTATATATAAAAAAGGGAGTATACGTTCATGTCACCTTTGTTTTCTGCCAATCGCTTCAAAGCCATGTGTTTCAATTACCAACCCTTCCACCAATAGATAAGAATCCTGTTACTTACTCTGTCTTGATCCCTCAATTTGGAATACTTCAATGGTTCCTCACCTCAACTACTTCTTCTCCAACTCATCCTGCTAATGGAAGTTGTTCATCTCCGGATCATTTTGTGTTATAGAGTCATAGAGTCATAGAGCTGTACAGCACGGAAATAGACCCTTTGGACCAACTCATTCATGCTGGCCAGATATCCTAAATTAATGTAGTTCCATTTGCCAGCACTTGGCCCATATCCCTCTAAACTTTTCCTTTTAATGTACTCATTCAGATATCTTTTAAATGTTATAATTGTACCAGCCTCCACCACTTCCTCTGGCAGCTCATTCCACACACATACCACCCTCTGTGTGAAGAAACGGCCCCTTAGGTCATATATCATAGATCATAGATAGAAGGTCCCTTTTGCATCTTTCCCCTCTCGCCTTAAATCTATGCCGTCTAGTTTTTGACTCCCCTACCGTGGGGAAAAAAACTTGGCTATTCACAATATCCATGCCCCTCATGATTTTGTAAACCTCCATAAGGTCACCCCTCAGACGCCGACACTCTAGGGAAAACACCACCAGTCTATTCAGCCTCTCCCTATAGCTCATAACCTTCAACTCCCGCAATCTCCTTGCAAATCATTTTTTTTTAAGTTTAACACCTTTCCTAAAGCTGGGAGACCAGGATTGAATGCAGAATTCCAAAAGTGGCCTAACCAATGTCCTGTACAGCCACAACATGACCTCCCAACTGCTATACTCAATGCACTGACCAATAATCGTTTTCTGCACCCTCTCTAAAGACTTCCCATCCTTCCTGAACTGCAGTGCCCAGAATTGTATATAATGACCCAGATGAGACCAAACCAGGATTCCATAAAGATTATTGATAACTTTGTACTCGATGTCTCTATTTGGAAAGCCTAGACTCTCCTACTTCTTTCCAACCTGCACAACCCACTCCTGCCCACTTTACACCTGTCAATTTTCATCTGCCACATCTCCACTCAGTCCCCTTTCCTATCTACGTCCTTTTGAAGTCCATCACTATCGTCTTCACAGTTCACAATACTTCCAAGTATCGTGGCATGTGGAAATATTGGAATTACGCTCTGCTTGCCTGAGCCTAATCATTAATATATGTTACAAAAAAGTGGCCATAGAACAAGTGGGGAACAGCATTGAACATCCTCCATCAGTCTTAAAAAACAACAGTTCACCACTGTTTCCTGCTTGCTATCACTCAGCAAATTTGTATCCATGCTGCCACTGTTGCTTTTATTCCACGGGCTTCAACTTTGCAAATAAACTTATTTTGTAGCATTTTATCAAATACCTTTTCAAAGTCTATGCATATCACGTCAATCATGTTACCTGCATCAACATTCGTTATAAAGACAGAAAATGCTGGAGAAACCCAACAGGTCTGGCAGCATCTGTGGAGAAGAAGTCATGCCAGACTTGAAACTAAATGTTTCAGATGTTGCCTGACCTGTTGAGTTTCTCCAGCTGAGTTTGTCCAGCATGCTCTGTGTTTATTTCAAATTGGAAAATTGGAGAAACTGTAAATATATCGCTAATTCACTTATGAAAATATTTGAATTAACATGCTGCTTCTATTAGACTTTCAGGAGGGTGGTTGGTTAGCTCAGTTGGCTGGACAGCTGGTTTACAATGCAGATTGATGCCAAAACAGCATAAGTTCAGTTCCCACACTAGCTGAGGTTGTCATGAACTATTCCTCCTCTGAACTTCCCACTTTGCCTAAAGCATGGTAACCTTCAGGTCAGACCACCACCAATCATCTCTCTCAAAAGCAGGACTATGGTGATTAATCAGGAAGTTCTGAATTGTAAATACTGTATGATTAAGTTAATTTTTTTTGTTAAAATTTAAAAGGTGTGCTTACCACAGATATCTGCTGTTGGTTGGTTTGGGACCAAACGTAGATGTCAGGGTCATGTGGACAAGCAAACATCATAAAAATATCACCATCAATTCTGGAGTTTTATGGCCACGCCATATGTCAACAAAGAGTTAGCTAGCTAGGTCACAAGTAGGCTGGGAGTGAAATCACCTTATAATTCATGTTCACCTGCCATTCTCTGGCCCTTCTATGTAAGATTGCCAATTTAATGCCAACTGTCAGTGTATTAAATTCAATTTTGTACTGTCAGCCCAGGTCCTCTAGGAACAACTGAACAAACCCAAACTGAATTCACAGACCCTCACAGCAAACCGAGATATTTGATTTAGCCCAGCAGAAAGAATTGCATTTAAACCAAAATTGGAGAGAGAGAGAAAGTGATTTCATGGAATCGTATCACAGAATTATAGACTTTTACAGCACAGAAAGACATTTCTGCCTCATGTTATCAGCAATCTTCAAAGTTATGCCTCTCATACACAACTCCAAGTCATTAGTATATCTCAAAAAGAGCAAAGGGAACGATGCTACCCCATGGGAGACAACTCTGCAAATTTCCCTCTAGTCTGGAAAACAACTGTTCACCAAGGGAATTTTAATCATAATGATGTTTGTATCTATATTGTCACTGCTTCTTCACTCCCGGAGCCTTCAATTTTGCTAACAATTCATGAGGGGACTATATCAAACACCATTTGGAGTTCACGTACACGATATTAACCACACTCCCTTCATCAAGCGTCTCCAATTCTCGAACTAAACAGGCTAAGCAGTCAAACATGATTTATGCTTAATAAATCTACCTTGACTGTCAATTATCAACTAATATTTTCCGAGTGACAATTCATTTAGGGCAATATTTTATGCAGTGAATGAATGGAGCACACAGTACTTTGATTCTTCTCCTCAGTGTGGGACTTGCACATTCATAAAGGAAGAATTGAAACAGAGTTCTTCATCATTGCCTGCTCAATAGCAGCACCCCAAAGAAGTAATGCAACACTACAGTAATGAGGGTGGAGAGTCACTTTCAGGGTGCAACTTTATTTTTGACCTACCTGGGGGGATGTTAATCTCACTCCAGCTCTTTGGCGTTTCTCATGCGCCAGCCAGTAATGGAGGGGAAGAAACTTGTCAGGTCAGGTGTCAATACAGTAGGCATTGGTTCATAATTTTATCGAATAGTGTAAATGGACTGCACAGCTACTGTATATTAAATCTGGTGTTACAGGTGAGGCGGGGCAATGTCCATTTAGGAAAGGAAACCCTTATATCAAGTGTGGTACGGGACATGTTTCAGTTTAAATGCAGGATTCATCCAGGTAGCGGATCCACCTGAAATTCCATTAAGCCTTGGGCGGTTGTGTCCTCTCGGGTCTACACCAAGTGCTCACAGAGAGCAATAAAAAAAGCATTTTTTTTTTATCTGGAAGCTTTCTTTAAATATGTCGATGTTAAAAAATGCTGCTATGTTTTACAAAATGGGAGAATCAGAGCATCTGGATCCTCTACAATTGGCACTGCCAATTGGGATTTTACAAAGGGAAGGCATCATGTAATTGCGAAAGAAAGGCAACAAACGTCATTGCTACGGGGTTACATAAGTTTTTTTAACAAATTCAGCCGAAGTTCTTCCGTCTGTCACATTGAAGGAGGCAACGACAAGCAGCCAACAAAAGCGAATGCATTTAACGCGTTCACATTCTGTCATCCCACGATGTTATTCCAAGGCCAATAAGACTTGGAATTACTCTGGAAATTGACAGATTGTGTGTTTAAACAAACACCAGTTTACAACACGAACGGCTCTTTTGATGGAAGTGAATGATAACAAAAAGCAAGTGCGAAGCGAAGCAGCTTTTTGAATACCTTAGACATGCCTGATAGTAAGGGGGAAGCTCTTCGAAGATGCAGTTTATTTTCTCCGTGTTTTGTAATAGTGGGATGATAAAAATCAAACTGTAACACTTCATATCACCATAATGAATGATAAATTGTTCTTCTGAAGCCTCTCGCCCAATGCACGAAAAATGAATTTGTCAAAGAGATTCTGAGGAAGATACCGTCCTTCAGGGAAAGGTCTATGAGAAACAAGTTTTCGGACCCTGTGTTCCTTACAGTCTGAACCTTTGTCACATTTATCAGGTTGAAGAGGCCATTCCAGTACTAGTTATTCAAAACAAAAACAGAAATTGCTGGAAAAACTCAGCAAGTATGGCAGCATCTGTATACAGAAAGCAAAGTTAACGTTTCAGATCAAGTGACCCTGTCTACTTACATCATTGTCACTTCGTCTAAGAAAAATGGTGGGCTATTGAATTATGGCAGCTCTATCTGAAAGGGCACTCACTTACAGGTAAGGTTTTGACTCTTTTCAGGGGAGAGCAGGGTCTTGTAATACAGTCATTTATTTCAACAAGATTTCTGTCATTGCATTTGCAGACAAAAACATGATACACCGAAACATATTTATAATTAACATTGCAGCATTACTGTCTTTATTTTAAAAGAAATATGGAGTTTTTTTTGTTTAAAGGTAGTTCGACAAGAATACAAGAACAAAGATTTTATTCTTTATATAATGAGCATTTGACAAACACCATGGGCAAAATGGTCTCGATGAAACCAATCTTGTAGCATTAGAGATAGTAGGAACTGCAGATGCTGGAGAA
>NC_063333.1:23703101-23751759 GCF_021869965.1 Rhincodon typus
TGTCTAGGCCCGAAACGTCAGCTTTCCTGCTCCTCTGATGCTGCTTGGCCTGCTGTGTTCATCCAGCTGTACACCTTGTTATCTCTTGTAGCATTAGAGGTGGTTTGGCTTTAATTTAATAATGTAATGTTGGCCTTTATTTCAAGTGGTTTGGAGTAGAAGAGTAGGGAAGTTTTAATGCAACTGTATAACATGCTGGTGAGACTACATCTGGAGTACTCTGAGCAGTTATAGTCCCCTTATTTAAGTGAAGATATCATTTCATGAGAAGTTTCTCTGGGATGATCTGTAGTATGGAGGGATTGTCTTATGAGCAAAGGCTAAAGAGTTTGGAACTCTACTTGCTGGAGTTTTGAAGAATGAAAGGAGATCTCATTGAAACACATAGGATTCTTAAAGGGCTTGACAGGATAAATGCTGAGAGGATGTTTTCCCTTCATGGGAGAGTCTATGACCAGAGGGCATAGTCTCAGATTAAAGGGATGCCAATTTAAGACTGAGATGAGGAGGAATTTCTTCACTTAGAGGGTTGTGAGTCTTTGGAACTCCTTGTCATAGAGAGCTGTGGGGGCAGAATACTTGCTTAAGGCTAAGACAAATAGATCCTTGATCAGTAGAGTTATGTGGAAAATGCAGGAAAGTCAATACCTATTGAATAGCAGAGCAGGCCTGAGAAGCCAAACAGCCTATTCTTGTTCCTATTTCTTATGGTCTTAATGTTTCTGTAACACACCATTTCATATTACTTTGGTATGGCAAACTTCTTTCATTCACTAATCACCCCATTAGGTTCCCTAAATGCTGCTGGGGCGAAGTGTGTTATTGGGTTGTGGAAAGGGCTGACTGGAATTGCTCTCGTCATCGCCTGTGAAGGTTATATAAATGTATTCATAAATGTGATTTTTATATCACTTGGGGTAGCAATCCACCTCTCCTGAAATGTTCAACACTCACTCCTGAAATAAAAAAATCAAAAGGAAAATGAAACAATCCTCATTGTTTTTAATTAAATTTTAACAGAAGATGCTTATTGGACCACTCTTTAAAAGGACAAATCCACATGAAATGGAGATTATACTTGCTGTAGTTATTAAAAGGAGACTCCTTGATTCAGAAATAAGATCATAAGAAACAGGAGCAGGAGTAGGCCATTTGGCCACTCAAGCCTTCTCATCTCAGTTTTAATTTGGTGACTCTTTATTTTGAGATTATGTCCTCTGGCCCTAGACTCTCCCATGAGGGGAAACATCCCCTCTGCATTAATCCTTCAAGCCCCTTAAGAATCAAGTCAGACACTCCTTTTCTCTCTTTTTAAAGTGAATTTGTTTTGTAATCTTTGGGCTGTGAGAAGTCAGATTGGGAACGTAACTGGCTTCTTTTACTGTACTTGGTGTCAGATCAGAGTAGAAAGAAAATGTCACTTTATTTCCATCAAAATATTTAAACACCAACCTCACAATCATGCTGCACAACCTGTGTCAGTGTGACTTTACCCATTTTCCTGTTTCTTTACTTTAAGAATTAGAACCACAGACGTGCCTCGCTAGAAATGAGTTAGAGATTTAAATAAGAACCTATTAGCAATTAGCAGGTGAATTGCAATCTGGGCATTTTTCAAACCAGAAGTAAAAGGAAGTTTTTCTAATCTCTCTATGCTTCTAAATGCTATTAATATTAAAGATTGCAAGATTGTTTGAGAACCGAACTAAATCAACAACTGCGCAAGTTTATGCTGGTGATCCAGAACCTGCACAATGTAAAATTATCATATAATTATCTAATCTGTATGCAAACTTTTAAAGCTATATGCTTCAAAGAACTAAGGCAATCAAAGAGCATTTGGTCACCACTGAGGCAAGTATTTTTAACTATTCTAAACAGAATTAAAATTAAGAAAGTTCTGGTGGGTCTTTAGAAGTTACCTGGAAATTTATTCCAGAAACTGGATGAAGAAACTATAGATTTGCATATGACGGAATCAGATCTTTGTGCCTAACGACTAATGGAGGTTGGAGTAGAATATCTATCTGTCTCTTTCCTGTATTCAAAAGGCTGAATCCTGTTCACACAATTACAAACACGGCTTTGGAGTTTTATGAAAAGTACCAACACAAACCAATGTTGTGCAAATGCCAGGAAATGTTCCCCAAGTCCAACCTATTCTGTCTCCCCTCTCCCCTCCATGGAGTCACTTTGCCTTTTTGGTGAGTTCTTGTCTGCACATTGTTTTTGTTTCCCTACCACACCAACCAGATTTTCCTGCCCTCATTTCCACTTGCTGCACATAATTATTTTGCTTAGATCATCAGTGTGGGAATTCAACTTGCGCCATTAGCATCATTCGGCATCTCAAAGCAGCCGTTTAGCCAATTGAGCAGTTAGCAGTTCAATTCTCACCCTGGCTGAGCTTACCATGAAAGTCCTACCTTCTCAACCTCACCCCTCATCTGAGGCATAGTGACTGTCAGTTTGAACTCACCACCAGTGCCTCTGTAACGAGAGAGCAGCCCTATATTCCTCTAGGATGATGAGAACTTTACTGTAATGGTCTATACACATGCACCACACACAATATCTGAATTATGTGCAAGATTTCTCACATGGACTTGTGCACTATATGTGACCAGTCAGCAAAATGTAATTTCAGAGGTGCCCAACAGAATGACGAGTTTAAAGAGATCTTTGTAATCCATAGTACCTGACCTAAAATATAAATATTAAAAAAAAATCTTGATGCAAGCAAAATGGATTCTACTGAATTAGGCTAAAGATGTGTACAGATAGAAACAACAATTTCTCAATATAGTCCTTGTGCATAAGTTGATCTCATCATGAATTCATTCCAAAAGCTGCATTTCCTAATCAGGTGCTACATAGAGTTAATTTTGCATTATGCACATGTATTGTATTACTTGAATCTCCTGTCTGTTAGTTGGAGAGACAAAAACTGGTTAAATGTACTAAAAGGCATTGGTTGGTATTTTACCCTCTTTATCACTCTTTCAAATAAGGCATTCAGGATCAAGCCTGCCAGGAAAAATGTGAAAATGCAAAATATGGCACATGATTTTTAAAATAATCATTCATCTATAAAAGAGAACACATGCAAAATATCTGGCAGTGAGTTTGAGGCATTAATTTAATCATGAGGTTTATGATATCCATAGGAACCACTGGGTTGAATTACTGCCTTGTAACTCACTGCCAGTCATCTATTACCCATGTGTAGTTCTCTTAATGGAAATCATATTGGAAGGCAGTTCATCATTTGAGACACTCGTGAACATTTCACAAGGACATCACTGTCTCTCACATACACCCATTCCGACAACGCGAGTGTAGTTCTGCTGGTCCCTCCTTGTCAAAGAGATTCTAGATTTAGTTTCACAGGACTGATGTAACAGTCATTTTCAAGCACAAGCATGAGTGTGAGATATCAATCTATCACAAAAAAAATCAATATCTTCAAAGCCCAAATGCATCCCAAATGTGAGTTTAAACGATTGAATTATTACAATTCTTATCTTTCAACCACAGAAAGCAGGATTTTGATGCTTTATAATCCTGATAAAGTGAATCTAAGTTGTTAGCAAATGTGTTATTTACTTAAAAGGAAATCAGTTATATTTGCATAAGATAACTACTGCATATTTAATGTACCTTATATTTAGGTTAAAAGGAATAAATTATCTCTTTGACAATTCCAGAAAATACCTGCTTCAAAAATAGTACAGTGTCAAATTCTCTCTGCTTCTCAACACAGTGTTAATGTACCTATATTTAGTTCCCTGTTACCCTGGGCAATTTTACATTGTGCTGTTAGTTGCCCACAAAAGTTATTTCCTGTGGGCTGAGGTTTCTTCAGAGTTCTAATCCTTTAGCAATGAAATTTCCAAGTGTGCAATACACAGCTACAATGATAACATTTGCATTTCAATAGTACCTTATCCAAAGCATCAAAATACTTCAGAGCTTTTCATATAATGATTTCCTTTTAACGTGCAATGTCTGTTCCTAGTTAGGCAAATACAACAAATGTACATACCCTGTAACCAAGAATTACATCCGGTTTATTTTGGCGCAGTTATTTGGAGCAGGAGTGTTTATCAGTGCATTAGGGGAAGACCCTGGTCTTCTTTGAGTGACATTGTGGGATCTGTACTCTACGCATCAATTATGTGAGCAGATTCAATACTTCCCTCTACTTCAACTCCCAACAGCAATGCAATGTTACTCAATAGAATACATGAAAAGAAATTCTCTCATCTGGTGTGGGAGAATCCAGGATGAAGGGGCATGCTAAAATTAGAGCTAGGCTATTTGGAAAGGAAATTAGATGAATTAGTATAAAGCTGGAATATCTTCCAACCTACAGTACCACCCTCCCCCGTCCCAACCATTCCCAAAGCCTGAAGGTTTCAAATCTGAGGTTTCAAATAGATAAGGGTAGCAAAGAACATCGAGCTAAAATGGAGTGAAATTGAGGTGCAGGTTGTTCCTTATCTCTTTGAATGGTGGAACGTGTTAAAGAGATTAAATACCTCGCCACCCTCCACTCTATATCCCCCACTACCTCACCCTTCTATTGTACTGGCTGTCAACCTAGTCCATTAGCTTAAACCCCCTGCTGTGGGATGCAAACACTGTGAGCATGTGCACAACTCATGTTTATATAACAAAAACAAAGTTGCTGGAAAAGCTCAGCAGGTCTGGCAGAAGGGTTCTGAGGAAGGGTCACCGGACATTAACTCTGTTTTCTCCTTCACAGATGCTGCCAGACCTGCTGAGCTTTTCCAGCAACTTTGTTTTTGTTCCTGATTTACAGCATCTGCAGTTCTTTTGGTTTTTATGTTTATATAATTACCTTTACCAGGTAAAGCATCCCAGATGCTTCTCAGGAGTCTTTTAAAGTAACATTCGGCACTGGTCCACATGAGGAGATATTAAGGCAGGTGACCAAAATCTTGCTTAAGGAAACAGGTTTGAAGGGGGGAAAGAAAGGTAGAGAGGCAGACAGGTGTAAGGGCACAGTTCAGGAGTTCAGAGCACAGTGACCTGATGGCAGAGATGCCAATGATGGAGCAATTACAACTGGGGATCCTCAAGAGAACAGAAATAGAAAAGCACTGTTATCTCAAGGAGCTGTGTGCTGGAGATGACTGCAGAGAAAGAAAGGACAGACACCATAGAGAAATTTGGAAACAAGAATAGATCTTTAAAGTTGAGGTGCTGCTTAACAGGAAATAAACACAGTCAGTAATCTGTGGGATACATGAAAAGTAAACCCTACCAGCAGGACTTTGGCTGAGGTCATGTCTATGGAGGGGAGAATGTGGGAGGTTTGCGAAGACTGGTCAAGTCTTCAGTTAGCAAAGGCCTATTTGAGTGTTTATAAAGCACCAGATGGGCAAGGCAGGACCAGAGTCAGGGAATAATATACAGGTGGGAACAGGGCATCTTAGTAAAAGTGCAAATATGTGATTAACTTGATGAATCTCTACCAAATTTGTTTACAGTCTGATCCAGCCTCAGACAGCTGTTCGGGAGAAAGATGGAGTTGATAGCTCCGATATGAAATTTGGAGGTGGAACCAAGGAGAATGTCTGTGTCTTCCCAAAACCCAACTTCAGGGATTCTCTGCTCATCCAGTACTGGATGACAGATAAGCATGTCTGAATGGATGTCTGTGAATTTAGCAACAGTGCAGGGATCAAAAGAGGCAGTGGTGAGGTAAAACTGGGTGTCATCAGCATACAAGTAAAAATTACACTCTGCTTTTAGATGGTGTCATGAAGGAGCAGCATGTGGCTGAGAAATAAGAGGGAGTCATCGATAGATCTTTGGGGTACACCAGAGGTAATGGCACAGCAGCAGGAAGAGAAGCCATTGGCTATTGACATGCAGGTAAGAATGGAATCTGACTAGTCTAGTCCATCCAACTGAATGAGGATGCAAAGGAGGATTGTAGGAAATCTGAGAGAAGTCAAAAACACTGAGCAGTGAGCTTTGGTAACAAGTCCAGTGTGAGGTCTTTTTTGACACAGAAGTGGTATCTGGATTTGAACCCAGTTGCTGCTGAGATATGTCACAATGTGTTAAAATAATTTCTAATCAAACAGGTGCAGAGCACTTATTTTCTAATCAACCTTGTCAGGCACATTGCCAGAGCAAGTAGGACTCGACCCTGGGCCTCCTGGCTCAAACGTAGGGAACACTACCACTGCACCACAAGTGAAGGATGCCCTGAAGGAATGAACTTTTTACTTAGTTTGTTCATTGGGGGCCAATAGGAAATAATCATTTGCAGTGAAACTCTGTGCCAATTAAGTGAGAAAAAGTGTATTAAGTTGAGGCTTATTTCCTTTCTTTGTATAATATTAAAATCCGACAATGAAAGCATCTTTGCTTTTAGGTTTGGGCTGATTGCGTAGATTTGAACTGGAGGTGGGTGAGATGGACAATAACACGTTAAGTATGTCAAGGCGCGACAGGGAGAAAGAAATATCCGAGATACTAGGAACTGCAGATGCTGGAGAATCTGAGATAACAAGGTGTAGAGCTGGATGAACACAGCAGGCAAAGCAGCGTCAGAGGAGCAGGAAAGCTGATGTTTCGGGTCTAGACCCTTCTTCAGAAAATGAAGGGTGTAGACCCGAAACGTTAGTCTTCCTGCTGCTTGGCCTGCTGTGTTCATCCAGCTGTACACCTTGTTATCTCAGAAAGAAATATCCTTTCGGTTAGTACTGGGATCCGGTCAATTCGCTCAGCACGATTTCTCAACTAGAATGGTAATCATTCTGAAATCCTGATGCGGAATTCACCCTGATGTGTTAACGTGGTATGTTTTCTCCACAGCTACTACCTAACCTGCTGAGCGTTTGCAGAATTCAGCGGGTTTTCTTTATTCCGCCGTTAATCAACGGAATTTTCCTCCATTTGCAGCTGATGGTCTGCCCAATCTCCGTTAAACTGACTCCCATTAATGACCTATCGTATAAAATAAAAGCTGGTGTTGTGGGAAATGAGTGGGAATCGATTATAAATGAGCCGGTGCCCACCACAGACGCGGATGGCTTACGGTTTATTGGGGGTATCTGCCTGATTCTTTACCTTGATTTTGTTGTTTACCTGTTAGGATAAAGAATAAGCCCTGTTTTCTGTGTTGTATAAAATGTGGAAACGATCGTATGCTGCAGCTATCGCGTCCCCTGTTGCCTAACAAGCATGTCCTGAGCAGGGACTCAGTATTACTGTTTCAAGACTGTCCGGGATATCTAGGTGTTTCGTTCAGGAACCAGTGAGACACAGCAATGATGAACAAGCCAGTGCCAGCTCCTCACTGCCAGCCAACATTAATCCTGGATGCAGCGGAGGAGTGGTTTCAACCTATAGTTTCCAATGTAATTATTAACGCAAAGCTTCTTTCCTGTAATCTCTGCATGAGTGGATAGCCATAGCTTTTTCCCAGGGCGGAAATGACTATTATGAGGGGGCATAATTTTAAGGTGATTGGAGGAAGGTATAGAGGAGACGTCAGAGGTAGGTTCTTCACACAGAGAGTGGTGGGTGTGTGGAATGCGCTGCCGGCAGTGGTAGTGGAGTCGGATACTTTAGGGACATTTAAGCGACTCTTGGATAGGCACATGGACGATAGTAAAATGTAGGGTATGTAGGGTGGTTTGATCTATTAGTCGGATAATAGGTCGGCACAACATCGTGGGCCGAAGGGCCTGTACTGTGCTGTACTGTTCTATGTTCTATGTCTGGTTGCAAGCAAAACAGTGCAAGGCAAATATGCCGAAATTTGATTTGATCATGTACCACGCGCAACTTCGCTTAATGGCGGAAGGAATTTTTTTTTACTGGATGGCAGACAACTCTCTCGCCTTTTAAGCTTGAGTAAAACTGACCTTAATCGGAATCAAAATTATTGCGGGAATTTCGGTGGCAAAATTTCACGTGAATCCAGTCCACCGGCATTGAATAATCGTCCTTCTGGATCCAGGAAGTTCAGGTTCCCCCCTGGTCCAGAGATGTGTAATAACATCTCTGAACAGGTGGATCAGAACATATCTAATCTTCCCTCTGCATTGACTGCGCGCAAGCTGGTCAACTGAGCCACAAGCAGTTTTGACAATTCAGCAGTACTAAAATAAAAAAAAAATCACCGATAAGAAACGTTCCACTTTTCGCCCAGCTCTCATACGTTGTTTTTGAAATAAAAAAACAATGAAGGTCAATTTATTTTAGCCCTCCTGAATTTAACGCTAAAAACAGCTGCTGTTGGGTTAATTGTGCGTTTGTTCATGTGACACAAACAATATTCAAGTTAGGGTATTGTCACAATAGGGTGTCCACAATATAGTTCTGATAATGTTATTATTTTTCCTATGGAAACTACTTTGTAATACATTGTGTCTTCTTCCTATTTAGTTACAAGTTACACATGTGCCTCTTAGCTCAACTTTAATTCCAATATGATACGTACACGCGTACCCACAAAGCAATGAGCAACAAATTCCAAAATCTGGGACCCAGACACTCGTAATCCAAATGTATTAGTCTAGGAGTCAGTCCAGGTTTCATAGATTGTACTACCTTCGCCCATTTTCACGACATAGTTTTGCTGCATAAATTTAAAGAGTGAAATGACCAGGAATCATTCAGCATAATTTCTCTCCCATGAGTGAACTGATTTGGGAATAACTCACATGGAATGAATGTCACGGTTTCTCGTTTCACGTTAGGCTTGAACTTGTGTGGAATATTTAGTACGCTTCTGTTCAAAAGCAAAATGGTAAGATCCTTTCTAGTGTTTTGCTGGAGCTGTTAAATAGACGAGTTAATACCACTTAAGAACAGTGACTAAGACATTTCATGTAAGCCCCTTAAACTCCTTCAGTAATATCCCTTTGTGTCGTTCCAAGATGATGGCTTATATTACAAGTTCATTTAATTTTGAATGATATTGTTAGTTAAACTGTTCATTTTAAATGTAACACACGCTGAGGGGAAGCTTACACAAGTCTTATAATGAAACAATGTTTATCACAGTCCTCTTACATAGGAGATAAGATTGCACATGGTATGGACAAGTCGTTTGAATATTAAACAGTTCTGAAAATGGAATGCAGGTATTTACAAAATTGCTTAATTCTGTTGAAATACCCCGAAAATGTTTGAAACAGTTTTCATTTTGGTGCCACAGTGCCTGTTGTCAATGTGGTTTTATTTTGTTCGTTAGCAGCTCTCTCTCTGTCAGGAGCTGAAATGATCTTAAGGAATTCGAGTCCGGAGAACTCCGGCTTTCTGGTGATGAGAGGGGCAGATAATGTCTCCCCCAGAATATTCAGAGACTGTGCAGATAGTGGGTCGTCAAGCGTACAGCTTCTCTATTAAAGCCCTCTTCCCCTTTTAACTGGAAGGCCCGATTTTTGATGCTGCTGTACAAGGGCCAAATGTCAACGTTTTGTTTCCAAGCGTGATCTTAGATTTCAGCAGTTGCAGACAATTCGACGAAGTGGGGCATCAAAGTTGAGCCTGATGTTCTCACCCAATCTTAGAATAGAATCATTGAAAGACCATGAATGAATATTTCTGGCAGACAGTGAGCAAGGATCTATATTTAAAATTACATCGACAGTCAGGCTGTCAACTGTCAACTATTGGCAAATCTGACTCTGACAGATGACAAGGAGTACCCCCCAAAACAGAAAGAAAATCTCTACAGAACCCGTTCACAGCTCCCCGCCAAAACTGTCACATTAACCCGTACCCTATTTACCGGAGATTAGTCCTCGTATTAAAAAAAATCTGATTAATCTTAACACATAACTGCTAGCTGTGGGAAATATCGGAGTGTGCTTTTAGTTAAATGACATGTTACAATCACGTCTGCTAATGCAGATTTAAAATTTAATCTGCTTTATTGTAAAAGAAGTTGACCAAACCAAATTGCACGGAACAGACTGGGCAAAAGTGCAGTCAGTTCGGACCCCTATCCCCGCTGACTTGTATCCAACACACCCACCTCATACCAATCGCGGAGTCAAGTCGCGCAGTTAAAATGAGTTGAACTCTTTAGCTGCTTTTCGAACAAAATATCAGAGTCGATGTAGTGAAAGCCAGTGTGTCATGTCTGATCATGACATTACAGTGCATTGGCCTGAAATCGATTTTAAAATGAGCTCGCGATTTCAGAAAGACTGTTACTGCCCGCTCCAACAACGCCTGCTATTAGTGAGGCCGGGATCTAGACTGTCCATGGTGATTTAGTAGCCACAGTACAAATGACGAGTCTTGATAACGCTGTCCCCGCTTTGGCAACAGGCGCCCGAGAGAATCTGAGATTGCTTCAAGCCTGCCTGTTCCTCCTTTACCAACTGCTCGCCTAAATTGTCGATCGCATTCTCATGTTCCACAGTCCTGGGCCCATCTCTGGAGCATAGTTTTGATATCTGTACCACAAAGTGGATTTATACAGGCATTTTCCCTGGTGAAAATCCTCACCTACAACCAGTGCTTGTAACTGTACGGATCAAAATCAGGGCAATGTTTCCTCTATCCTCTACAATCATAGAAAATATTTAACATTTTGACATAAACGAGTAAGTTATATTCGGAAAATGTTGCCCAGGTCTGACTTTTCATTTCTGCCGAAGACATAAGACCCATCAACGCCCTCTCCTCCCCTTGGGAATATGACTGTGACAGCTTAATAGGTGAGTGGAATTGAACGCACCCTTGTGAATTTCACAACATAGTCGCACTGCTGCATTCCTGTCCCACCTCCTACACCCCCAAAGTAGCAGAATTGCGGGCAACAAATTTATACGGGCCGCATTTGAGGGGAGCCAAGCATGTTCTAATCCTGAACGCCAAAAACAATGTGCAAACGTCAATTGTAAAGGTTCAATAAAAGGTAGAATAGGGAGGCACTTGATAAGGGAGAGAGACAGGGCCCAAATCCATCCTCTGGCAATGTAGTCCTTTAAAATTCCGCCTGCCTTTCCCCGGCTGTACCCGTTTATACAAAACAAAAGATATTGCAAATCTGGAACTGCACTAGCCTTCAAGCTATTGGGGCTGGATCTATTGAACATTTCACAACTGGTGATTGATGGAGTTTTATGAAGGTCAGGGTATTCAGGGTGAAGATACCCAGATTAAGTTAAGAAAGAAGATGCGGCCTGATCTAATTAAATGGCGACTGACATACTTCTGTCGCTGTGTTCATTGAGAAGAGGCGGGCTGCTTTCAATCAGAAATGTGTGTGTGTGTGTGTGTGAGTGAGCGAGAGAGTATTTGGCGCAGACATGAATCTACATGACTGTTTAGTGTTGGCTCAGGCACTTCGGAGAAAAGCAAACTTGATCTGCAACCAGCACCGAGTATCAACGAGAAAACCCCAATCGACCCGATAGAAATTTAGTACCGCTACATTTTCAAACGGATAGTCTGAAGCAAAATGCTGTGGATTGAGAATGCCCGAGCCCTTGCCTGACAGTAAACCGCCGGGAGTCACCCAGACAAGTGTTTAATGACACTGCTGAGCTCCAGGCTAAACGGTGCCCATTCTGTTGTGGGCGTCTCGAGTGCCGTGCTGTGTGTCTATACAGTTTGTACACAAATAAATAGGTATGGGGGACAGAAGCGGGGTAATGTTCAAAATCCGTGACCTGGTGAGAAATGAAACAACGTGCATTTGAAAATCCCACCGGAGTGGACATACCTAACACTTTAAATAAGTACGAACACAGTTCGGAGATTGCACTGTCAGCGCCGAACGTTACCCGCTGGAAGCACAGAATTCACATCATCCGCTCTGACTTGGTTGCAAAGAAGGGGAAATGTCCGTAATAACAAGGTGTAGAGCTGAAGAAGGGTCTAGGCCCGAAACGTCAGCCTTCCTGCTCCTCTGATGCTGCTTGGCCTGCTGTGTTCATCCAGCTCTACACCTTATTATCTCAGATTCTCCAGCACCTGCAGTTCCTGCTATCTCGGAAATGTCCGTAGTTTTTTTCTCTCTCTGGTCGTCGGGCAAAGCTTCCACGCAAGGGAACGATCTGTAACAGGGATCCTGCTGTCGAAGCGATGTTCGCTCACCGTTTCGGATCAGAGGACTACGCGTTGACTTCTTCCCTCAGTCCACTGTAGGCCACTTGCACTAGGTTCCTGTGTCAAAGTACAACTTTGCCTTGGTCCTGCCTGTTTACTGCTTCATTTCGAAGAAGTGAAAGTGTGTTCGCAGTTCTCCGTGGGTGCCTTATCCGCCTGGCCTACTCTCTCACTCTCTCTCTGTGCTGTTGCCTTTCCCCTTGCCTTTAGCAAAGAGGGGGAGATGGCGACTAATCTCCCTGGCTGGAGGGGAGTGCTCTAGGGCAGAGTAACGATGCTGCTGCTGGCCTTCCTTACCCACTCCACCGCCAATAATTCAACCAGGAGCTGGCCCAAAAAAACAGGACAATCCCAGCAACTCCTAAAGCTGCGAGCAGCAACCCATCACCCTCAATTTCTCAAAGCAGTTGGGGTATGGCGCCCTTTGCTGTCTTGTGAAATCTTGTGATGGGTCACTGGACCCGAAATGTTCACTCTGCTTTCTCTCCACAGATGCTGCCAGACCTGCTGAGTTTTTCCAGCAATTTCTGTTTTTGAAATCTTGTACGCCATGTCAGTAGAGCATATTTGTTAGAGATAACATCAAATCATATTTCATAAGAACAAAAAGCGAACGAGAGCTTAAAAAAAAACCTTTATAAAGGCCAGAAGGAATTGGGGAGAATTGCCTGTTTTCGGGAAGCAGGAGCAGTTAGCAACAGTGTAACAGCCATCTCTAATACTGATCGTATCTCATTGTCTCCAACCCTCTCTTCATCAGCCGCCCAGCTCTCACTCCTGCAGCCTGTCTTATTGAGGTTAAGAAGCCCCCTCGCCCAACTCAGAGTGGCTTCCCTGGGCCCCCGCTCCCAGTGTCACCAGGCTGATAGCCGTGTTCTCTCAGGGCTTTCAGCTTTTCGGAGCTCCGAGCCTTTCCTTTTCCCGACTGCACTGGGGCCTCACGGTCCAGTCCTGACTCTCCTCCCCTACCCCAATCCCCTCTGCATTTACTGCACTCTCTCGGGCCTTTCCACTCTATGGCTATCGGAGTGTGTGTGTGTGTTCGCTCATTCATTGTTTTCCACCTGTTCCTTGCCTTTAGTTGAGCATGCGCTGCCTTCCAACCAGAACCCCTCTCAATCCGGGACAATCCTCTGGAGTTTCCATTGTGTTTGTGAACGGGCGAGAATCCACCGAGGAGAGGCTCTGTCCCTCTGAAACATTCCGTCATTTCTCCAGAGCGGGTAACCGGGGTAGGGAAGCGGTCAATAACTGAACCAAAAACTTCTCCTTCACCACTCAGCTGGAGTTGTTATTGAGCAAGTTGAAGGAGTTAAAGTTCATCCATTAAAAAAAAATCATTTGCAGACACTGTGAGTCCTTCTCCCCTTGATTTTACAAAAAATTTACAACTTAAAAGCCGTGTTTTCACAGCAGTGGAGCCAAGTGGGAAAAACAGCAACATGTATGTTCACCACAGGCAATTGGGAGCCTGTGGAATTCCTGGACCTCTCCCAGCCAAGGAATTAAGATGGGAAAATAAAACTGGATTGGCCCGTGGTGTCAATACCGAATCGGGTGGCGTGGAGCAGTTTTTCAAACCCACATTTCCCTCTCGCTCTCTCGGAGTTGTGCCAACACTTGCTGATGGCCTTGATGCAATCTCCAATTGCTGTCATTACACGGATCACTAGGGGTGAAGGCCGCTTCGGAGGAATAACGATGCAATCGCTTGGATTTTACCATCAAACCCGTCCCTTGCCCTCCTCGGCCGCCTGCAGTGTGGGTGATGCGGGTCTATGAGGGTTCACGCCAGGTTGACGGTGGGGAGAGTTCACAGAGCGGAGCTCATTTATTTCCCATCTCTGCTGCAGGCGAAAGCGACTGAAGCGGGGGAATCCTCCGCTCCTTGGTGCGATTTTTCAATATTTACTATTCATTTTCACAACCATCCGACATGCTGCCGCTTCCAAGTCTCCTCTCTGTTTCGTCTGGCTTTATTGCTGTTTCAACTGTCGCTATTTCCTTCCACAGCACCACTCAGTCTCCTTACCCTCCTGCATGTGTGCTGCGTCTTCCTCATTTCTCTGAGATAGCAGCCCGTTGTCGGCCTCTCCCTATCCGATGGCCTCCTCTGGGACATGTTATTTATTTTTCCCACTGCCTCTCACTTTCCTCTCGTTTCGTTAACATTTGCTTCCCCCCTTTGTTAAGTTGTAAATGCCTCTAACGGCTCCTTATTTGATTTTGAGGAAAATTTAAAATACAAATATACATATATAAAGCTACAATGAATGGCTGCGGTTAAGTGCGGTGTGATTTAGGCACAATGCTAAATACTTCTAACATCGTTCTAAACAGAAAGCGGGATAAGAATATTGTGAACAATTGCATAATTCAGTTTTAGAAACAAAATCCTGGCTATACACTTTTGTTACAATCTCATACGTAAATAGCAGATCCCACTTGATGTGCCACCCATCCTTAAGACTGAACTTAGAATGAGTGAATTAGAACCAAACTGGACAGACAGTATACTGAGCTCTATCGGGAAAGCGTTTTGAAGTTTGAAGGATCTGGAAGCGAAAGTAAAACGGTGGAGTAAAAATCCTGGCGGGATCTCTCTCTCTCTGTGTTTTTGTTCCTTAAACATATCAAAAATCGCCCAGAGTCTGGGACATTCCTGTCATTGTTTTCCCTCCAGTCCGCGCTGGGATTTACGTAAACCCTTGCAAATGTCAGAATATTACTGCAGACTGCTGGATACGATTCAGACTCGCGTTCATTTTTTTTGCCCCTTTTAGAATGAGTAGAATTTTGTTTCAATTTAGCTAACGAACCAACACACAGCCACTGCTCTGGGAAGGGAACCATTAGTCCTTCAAAACTTAATATATGCAGAGGTTTCAACTCAATCCTGACATCATTATTCCAACAACAAAACCCCAGAACTTTGAAAAGAAAACGCCTCGGGGAACAAACACTTTCGTGCTTGTTGCGTTTCCATGGAGATTCGGAGCCAGTGTCAAACATATGTAATTTTTTTTGCAATTTGATCTTTTTTGCTTGTAATTCGTGTATAGAGATAAAAAAAACAAATAAGAAACAGATGAAGAGAAGTTCTGATCTCAGCAATAGACACACAAGTTGATTGGAGTGGCGTGGTTGGCTGTACTGTGCAGCTAACACTGACTGGGGGCTCAGGGAGCAATTTGCCCGTCATCAGGCCATTTCCAACGACACTGTGCATGGTGTAAAAGCGAATTTAGATTATAATGAGCGGTTTCTTCCCTGCCTTCCTAACTTCTCTCCCACCACTCAATCGCCACAATCCCTTCTGCGCCTTAACGGTATAATCCGAACGTATGTTTTAGCAGATACAGACACAAAATCATGTCTCAACTTTTTTTTACGAAGTGTGTCAGCTTTAGTCAGACTGAACACTGCCTTGTATAAATAACATATATTCCTTCTCATAAAGACTGACTAGGTATTCTTGTCTTTTAAGCGGAGAGTAGTAACCAAAAAGGGAGTGAGCATGCACATGTCAACTTTAGTTTCACAACTGGGCAGAACTCACCGAAACCATTTGGATATTAACTGTCACCGCGAAGGGTAGATAGATGAAGACAGGTAAGAGGTAGTTGCTCCGAGCACAGACAGACACACATACAAACACATCTCACACAGCCAGCCCACTCCTTGTGTTACTGGACACTATCATACTGTACACCGGCACTCAGAGTGAGCGAGGGAGGAAATGAGACTCTGCGCGTCAAAAGCCAGCCCTTGGCTCGGTTTCTGTTCCTCCGAAAGCAGGAAGCAGAGTGACCGCGCTGACAATCATTGAACACTCCTCCTCATCAATGGCACTGATCTAGCGCCTGTCTAGCATGTCTTATTGTCATCTGCAGCTAATCGAGGTGTGGATGGGGTGAGAGGGAGATGGCTGGAGGGGGAACAGGGCTGACTCACTCACTCACTCACACTGGCCGCCGGAATATAACGCAGCCCAGCTCTGAAAATGACAGCCGCTCTTCCAGCATCAGCAAACAAGTCCTTACCTTTCCTCTTCGATCTCCTCCTTCTCCTTCTCTTGAACTTGCATTTTAGCTGGCTGCCTGCACTTCCTGACGCCCTGTTGGCCACCAGCACTGAAGCCATTGCCGCAGTTTGGAGAATACAGGATGCCTTGATTGATGTGTGTCTCACTCTCTTTCTCTCTCCTTCACACCACGTTTTGTCTATTATTTGGGATTGACTTTCCTCCCCTCCCTTCCTTCCCTTTACTTCCACTCACATCGCTCTGTCTTCTGTCTCTATCTCTGGAAGCTACGCTTTCCCTCATTAAACTCTTGAGAAGAGTGAGGAAGGCACTGACTAAAACTGATTTACAAGCCAGCAGTCAGCTTCTATTAAATGCTGCAACCTCGGCTTGGCTCTGGCGGGCTTTGAACGCAACAAACCTTACTTTCTATTAGCTTCTCTCCCTCTCTCTCTCTCGGCACTATCCACTTTGAAGCCAATCGTGCGGCGAAGCCAGTGTATTTGCTGCCTCAAATTATAATTAGATCCAATCATGACTGTTTCTTGGCTGTGACATCAACAGCGACCAGCTCCATCCCTCCCTCCCTCTATCACCATCAGCTCCCTCCCTCCACCCCAAACTACCTTCCCTTTCTCAGTTGCGAACTCAGGTCCCGTTAGACTGGTGGATGCCCGGGACCTGAGCTCTAAGGAATGAAAGCAGCTAACGCTAAGCCCGAGGCGCCGTTTACAACAGCAGAAAGCGCGAAGGATTTCACAAGCTTCTTATGTTATTGTCGCCGCTTTTAAACTGAACCGAGATGCACTTTCCGTGCACACAGATGCAGCTGTTCTTGTAATCGTTTCAGCGCTTAGTTCCTCCCCCCGGGAGCTGACTTTCAAACTGTGCACCTATATTGCCTGAAATTCCAAACAGGTTTGAAAAAAAAACTACACCTGAACTTGCGTGCATCGCTTTTGGTCCCACCGTCTGTTCGTTCAACGGGAGATGTAACTTTTCTGCAGCTCCAGTACACTTTCTCCTGTTTTTGTTCTGAGGTGACACACAACTGCTTTACGTTCACCAACCCCACTTCCCCACAGGTCGGACATAAGTGGTCAAAACTAGGGCTTTTTGCGGTCGATGCAATTCTTCTCTAGTCCAAAGTTTAAACACATTTGTCCCTCTTCTTCAACGGAAAAAAAACAAAGTTTTTGAGACTGGAGACATGATTTGAAAATCGTACTTTTCTTGTTGGGTTCCTGGATTACGTTCTGCTAAAGTATTATATATATATGTAAAGGTAGTGTCACCTTAGTCCTAGTGGACCATAGGGCAGCCCCCTCATCGGAGCAAGGTGACTGGTGGTGATTTAACTTGAAGGTTAGGTGAGAGGAGAGTTTGAGAAGGACTAAATCAGTGGGAACTGAACCCACAATTTTGGCTTTTACTCTGTATTGTGAACAAGCCATCTAGCTAACTGACCCCCTATAATGTACATTGAGATACAAATGATTTGGATGAGGTGAACCAACTCCCATTTCTTCCAGACCCAAAACGTCAGCTTTCCTGTTCCTCTGATGCTGCCTGGCCTGCTGTGATCATCCAGCTCCACACCTTGTTATCTCAGACTCCAGCATCGGCAGTTCCTATTATCCCATTTCTTCCCTTTTTTTTAACTTTACCTGTTACATTCTCTGATGTCATGTCCTCTCTCCCCTCCCCCCCCCCCACCACAGTTGGACTATCTGTTCTTTCCAATTAGACACACCATTATTCTGCTATTCTGACATTTCAATCACTTAATCTGAGCTATCAATACCTTTTCTCCACCAGCACTCTACACTGACCACTGCCATGCCCCACCCCACAACTAAAGCATAATTGCTGCCTCCCCCTCTACACTTCAGCTCTGATGCAATCACTTAGACTCGAAATGTTAGCTTGTTCTCTCTCCATGGATGCTGTGTGACTCACTGCGATCTCCAGCATTTGTTGTTTTCAGTAGATTCCGGCATCTGCAGTAAGTTGCCCCTGATGTGGATGAGGGTTGATTCGGAGTGTACTATTGCTAAATTTACAGATGACACCAAAATGTTGAACTCAAGTCGTACAAATGACCTAAAGAGTCTACAGTGAGATGTCAACAGGTTCAGTGAGTAAGCAAAAACTTGGCTGATGGAATATACTGTGATAAATTATAACGATTTTGACTTGAAGAATAGAACAGCTCAATATTATTTCAATGGTAAAAAACTGTAGAAATCTGCAGCACAGAGGAATTTGGTGCATGAATCACAAAGCTAGCGTCCAGGCTCAGCAGATAATGGGGAAGATAAATGGAATGTTGACCTTTATTTCAAAGGGAATATAAAAATAGAGAGGTCTTGCTAACTCTAACCATGGCCCCCATCAAACCCTACCTAAAGTGTTGTGAACAGTTTTGATCTCATTATCTAAGGAAAGATATACTGGCAGTGAGGCAGTCCAGAGAAGATTCACTGGGTTGATCCAGGGTATGGAGGGGTTTTCTTATGAGGAGAGGTTGAGTAGGTTGGGATTGTACACAGAAGTTTACAAAACCGGGAGGTAATCTTACTGAAATGTTTAAGATTCTTAGAGGGTTTGATAGAGTAGATGCAGAGAAATTGTTTCTTTTGTGGGTGTATCTCGAATGAGAGGGCACAATCTCAGAGTCTTGCACAAGTAACAAATGCCTTGGGTTTGTTTGCTAGATAGAGTCAAACTCCTGTGTTTGTTTGTTTCTTCATATGCTACTGTACAGAACTGAACTGCTTTAAAGATTAGGTATGTATACAAAGATATTTTTATGAATAAAGTTTGGTTTTGAAATTTAAAAAAAAACTCAGAGTAAAGGGTCACCCATTTAAGACAGATATGAAAAGGAATTTCTGCTCTCGCAGGGTGTTCAATTGGTAGAGTTCCTTACCTCAAAAAAGCTGTGAAAGCCGTGTCTTTAAGAATATTCAAGGCTGAGATTTTCAGACTAGAATAGAATAGCCTTTATTGTCGCGTGCACCCAAATGAGTGCAGTGAAAAGTTTGTAATGTCACCGATTTGGTGCCATCTCAGGTACAGGATACCTATTAATGTATGGATACTTTAAGTGTTTGTTACAGAATTGAAAGAGTTAAAAAAAATAGCATGGGAATACAAAGTTTTAAAAAGTACTCAAATTCCTCAAAGTCCAGAACAATAATAAAAACTATCTTTAAAAAGAACTCAAACTGACTATTAATTGGTAAAGGAATCAAGAGATATGAGGAAAAGGCAGGAAAGTGGAGTTGATGTTATCAGGTCAGCCGTGATTTCACTGAATGGCATTCAGATGGGCTGAATGGCCTATATCTGCTGCTGTGTCTTATGTGTGTATGATCTGATGAAAGGCTGTGAAGCATTCCTGCTTCTGCACAAATGCTGCCCGGTCTGTGAGTTCTCTTTTAAGTTGGACAAGACCAGTTTGGATCTTCCCAGTCATTGACAATTCTTACATTTTTCCCCCCTTTGGTGTCTCTAGCACTTTCCAGTCTTAATACAGATTTCCAGCATTCACAGCATTTAATATATGTAAGGATATTAAAGGTTATGAAACCATGGCAAGTAGATAGAGTTAAGATGAGGGTTGGTTATGATCGAACTGAAGGGCAGATTTAGGGGCCCGAATAGCCTACTGCTATTGCTGTGTATCTTATGACTTTCAAATTGAAGTATTGAGGAGGTGGGGTAGGGAGACGTGCAGTTAAAACTCATGACTGAGATCACTAGTTTTATGGATATCTGGATGAGATTGATCCTAACACTGCTGTTGCTATTCTCACAGGCCCATGTAATAAGAATGGAATTTAGTTAAATTGGACATCATAAACAACAGCCCTACTCATGACCATTCTTAATCCAGTAACATCTATTATATCTGAACCTGCTTAAAACAGAAAGGTAAAAGCTTGCATTAAAGGCAGAAAATGCCACAAAACACAGCATGTGGATCAGCAACTGAAAAAAAAATACAAGTAACAGGCCTTTCTTTGCAACTGTTCTTAGTTTCCCTCTTTACCATCATGCTTGTACTAATAGCCATATTTTCGCTTAATAAAACACTGGAGTATAGAAAGCTATTACTTTTACATCAGAATCATATTTTACTGGCTTTTGCATTATCTCATTGTCAAACTCGTTCCTTTTTTTCACCTGTGATTTATAACATAAAGGAAGATTGTGGCTTGTATGATTTATAATAACACAAAGTGAGAACTTGCACTTGTCAGGTCTGTCTAAGACAATAAATGGTTCCCATGTTGGTTAAATACTCTGGCTGAGACAGAGCTACTTAGCCACAGAAGAGGAGCTGTTTTTTTTTGTTTGTCAGACCAGTTACCGCTCTTGTAGTTTATCAATTAGATTTAAATTCACAATGTATTAAAGCTGAGTTCATTTAATGGAAAATGCTTTGCTGAGACCTTTGTATGAGATGTACATTGCTCATTCTTAATTTCAAAAAAATCCTAAATTGCTGAAGAAATAGAGAAGTAAATCAAAATAATTTTTTAAAAAAATCCTCACCGTAAAACACAGCAAAGCAGTTCCCTACACGGCACAGGGACCTCGTTTTGAGAAATAGCACTCTGGTTTTTCTGCTATGTTATAGGCACTCGTTTGAAATGCACTCTAAAATTCAACTAGACTGCTGTATTTTTTCAGTATTGATAATACAGTTTAGGTTTTATATTAAAGTTCTGATATGCTAACTCTGTTTTTCTCCTCCATGGATGCTGACAGACCTGCTGTGCATTTCAAGTATTTTCTGTTTTTATTTCCATTTTTCTGCAATATTTTACTCTTGTCAAATCAAGGATTTGATTTCCTCATGAGACATTTTGCCTGAAAATTTATAAGCACTTCTGGCTTCACTTCAGATATAGTGTCAACTTGGGTTTGAAACAAAGTTATTTTTATAAAATTGAACAGCCCAAAACATTGCATATTAAAAAAAAAACAATTAATTTTAACATTCTGAATATGGGGGCTGACCAGCCTGCCACATTGTTAAAATGTTAAAACTTCACTGGCTTAAGACAGCAGGGTCCTGCCTATGATATTAACAGGATGCACCAGAGGCCTGGTCTATCTTTGACCAATGGTAGCCTTGCCAAAAGTCAGCTTTGTGCTTGATGATAGCATTCTCACTTTTGAATGAGATTTAAGCCTCGCTGCGAAGTTTTGAACATGTAAGCTATAAGGGGAGAAAGATCAGTTCATTTTTTTCTTGGTCAACACTTAACTCTCCAACTAACCCCTGAATTGATTAAAAACAAAACAGAAATTGCTTGAAAAGCTCAGCAGGTCTGGCAGCATCTGTGAAGAGAAATCAGAGTTAACATTTCGGGCCCAGTGACCCTTCCTCAGAACACATCCTTTTACAGCATCTGCAGTTCTTTTAGTTTTTACCTGAATTAGTTATCTGCTAATAGTATGTAGTTGCTAAATCCCAACTTTACAACATTGGCAACATCTTAAAAATACTTTATTGGCTGTAAAGTGTTTTGGGTATTCCGAGACCGTGAAAAGCACTATTAAATACAAATTCTTTCTCTCTTAAACTATTTGATTTCGTTTTTATGCTACATCATAATTTTATAACATCCATATGATATTTCTAATAAGAACAAAGAATATTGAAAAGGTCTGTCAGCAACTGATGAAATCAGCCTGAAACATTGAGCCATTTTTTTTTCTATTTAGTGCTGAGGGACACAATGTGAATTTCCAGTCATTTTGATTTTTTCCCCTGATTTGCAGATTTTATTCTTTTCCTCTCTCTTGTTGGCCTTTATTAGGAGCTGCTTTATTGATGTCCTATGACATGAGTTCACCTGCTTTTCTCCATTTTTAACCACATAAAGGTTACATTGTGCTTTATTGTATCATCAAGCAGGTAAAACACTTAGAAACGATAATGTTACTGAAGTAAACATAGATTAATAACTGACTGGTTGTGTCTTAGTAATTCAAACCAACAATAATGTGCTAAATGCAAGAATAGAGAATGGAATTCAGCTGTTAGGTGCATGCTAAAATAACTCTGACTTGAATTACAACCTTCAAGTCACTGTGATTATTTGTTATTTCTTAGCATGAGTTAGGAACAGTTAACTCTTAGTGAAACAACCTTCATTGGCTATTCTTCATAGCTGCTGTGCAGCAGGTACACTCTCACAGAAGTGTAGCTGAAAGGGTGAAAAAGACAGCAGTATGGAGATCTGGAAGGATATGGCGCAATCTGGGTGGTCTTACAGCATGACTAAGCTATTTTGACGGTAGAATATCAACTAATGCAACACTCACAGGAGTCAGGATCTTGTCCCCATAAAGGGTGAGGAGTTGAATTCAGCACCTCATCCTTTATGAGGAGATGAATTGCAGTCAGCAAGCCACCAGCCTTGACTCTTTCTTCCCTATTAAAGATGAAGAGAAGAGGGAAAGGCAGATATTACAAGAGATGATAATGGGTGGTACATCCATTTCTGTTAGTGCAGATGGGAAGATGCCCCAAACCTGTGGGTAGGCAATGCAGAGGGCATGCAGGGCTACTGCAGTTGGGGGTTGGGATGGGTGACAGCAAGTGGGGAAGATCTTGTGGGCAATTGTGAGAATGGTTGAGCTTGAGCATTGGTTGGAGGTGTAAACAGCAGCAGAGATAGAGTGAGTGTGAGGTACTGCAGAGAATATGGTGGAACTTATGCTGGCAGAGTCAAGAAGGTCATAGACCTTCTTCTTACACAGTGCTGGGCATTTCTGCAGTTGCCTCAGAACTTGGGTTCCAACCTTGGAGCAGGTTAACATGGTCTAGTGTGTGGGGCCTCCAATGTTGGTGCTGGACCTCTGCACCATCCGATCTCCCAACTATCCGCTCCTCCCATCCCACTGACCAATCCTCACCACTCCCTACCTGGACTCACCTATCATCATCCCACCTACATTCCCCAGCCCCATCCCTCCTCTCACTATTTATTTCTGAGCTCCCTGCCCCCTCCCCATTTCTGATGAAGAGTCTCGACCTGAAACGTCAACTTTCCTGCCCCTCTGATGCAGCCTTGCCTAGTGTGTTCCTCCAGCTTGACACTGTGTTATCTTTGACTCCAGCATGTGCAGTTCTCACTATCTCTGAGGAACTGCAAGGCGCTGCCTGCAAAATGGGACTCCAATATCCTGTGTCCGGCATGTCCAGGGCAAATGTCAGGAATTGTGCAGGGCAGCTCTGGACTGACAGTGTTTGTTGAAGTGCACAATGGCCTTTTAAAGATGGCACATACGCCAGGGATGGTGGTCAATTCCAGGATATCTTGTGAGTGGCAAATCATTTCAGGAATGGAGTATGGTAAGATAGGATGGAAATTTGATACACACCTTGGGGTGAGAGTGACAACTGATGAAGCAAGTTTGGTAAGGTTCATTGGGAAACCTGCTTGGTCTCATAGTGAGAATGACCTCCACCAAACTTGAGGCGACTTCTACTTTGCCAAAGAAAATGCAAGTTTTAACCCAATGTGTTTGATGTCGAACTGTCAGTATGCCGTAAATCCCCAGTTAAAATGCAAGTAGCAAGTTTCATGTTTCTATCAGGAGAGAAAAGGATAACTGTACCTGTAACGCATGTTTGGAATAACAGGTAATGTCAATCTCAATCAATTCCTAATGAGACAGGTATCTTAACCAACTTAATGAAGACTAATCAACAGGATTACATAATGGTGAGCTCAAGAACATGTTGAATAACCAGTAGCCTTATACTTTTTAGGTTTCTGTTTGAGATATATCCAGTCCGTATTTTGTGGTGAATTCAGCGTGTGCTACATTGCGTCAGAATTTAATAATAGGCACTGTTGCTTAGGTGATTGACACAGAAATTGTACATTCTGGGTTTGAGTTAGCCGATGAGGCTGAGCGAGATTGTGTAAGTGGACTCCTGCAGAGGTCAATGCTTCGAGTTTCTGTTGCGTCTAATTGACATAAATAACATGGATGTCAAAACCAGTTGTAAGCTTGTCAGGTCTGTCAATGACACTAAAATAAAGAGAGCGGTAGAGATAGAAGATGCACTTAAAGGATGGCAGAAGGATTTAGATTAGTTATACAATTGGATCAGGAGAGAGTCTAACTACTATCCCTTGGCATTCAACAAGATATGAAAATTACAAACAGTGGGAGTCACCACAACCAATAAACAACTCTCCTCCTGACTCTCCAATGCCTGTTCATCATTTATGTTGCTTAAGTCAGGATTATGTTACAATCCCCTCTACTTGCCTGGATGAGCCAGGATAAGCAGTTCACCACCATCCAAGTCAAAGTAGCTCACTTGATTGACACTTCATCCACCACCTTAAAGTTCATTGCTAAACCCATGGTATACGATGACACCAGTGTATACCATGAATAGTACACACTGTAGCAAATCACCAAGACTTTTTCAACAGCACTTCCCAAAGCCACAACCCATACCACCTAGAAGAATAAATGTAGCAGACATTATCAACTGTAAGTTCTTCTCCAGACAACACAACATTCTGACTTGGAAAAAATATTGGCATTCCTTCACAGTTGCAGGGTCAAAATTCTGCACTCCGTACCTAACTGGCTGTAGGAGTACCTTAATCACACAGTATGCAGCTTCACCTTCTCAAGCGCAATTAGGAAGCAGTAATAAATGCTGGTCTTAACAGCAATGTCCACATCCTATTAATGCTTAAAGGAAAATAAATGAACTAGAACTTAACATTGAAACGTGCAAACAATACCACTTAGGTGAAAGAATAAAATTAGTTCATGCAGACTCAGATTTTCTCTTGCAATGTCTAGACAGCATGGTGAATGAATTGCAAAATAAAGTGATTCATAATCAAGAGAACAAAACCTATTTGAAATATTACCATAGTGGTGGTCATATTGCACCAGGATTTTGTTGTGGTTACTTTGCTACAATAAAGCTGTTTCCTTTAGAGAACAGTGAAAATCAACAAAGACAATGAATTATGTACAATGATATAGTAAATTTAATGTAGAAGATGGTGGGCTCACTCACTGGACCTATATTCACTGGAGTTTAGAAGAATGTGAGGGTATCTGATTAATTATATAATTGGACAGACTAGATACAGATAAGCCATGTTCTTTGGTTGTGGAATATCTGGTCACAGACTCAGGATATGGGGTAATCCACATAGAACTGAGATAAGCAAAAATATTCTTCACTTCATGGATAGTGTACCTATGGAATTCTTGACTGCAGAAGGCAGTGGAGGTCAAGTTATTGAGCATATTCAAGAAAGAGATAGATAATTATTTAGATGTTAAATGTGTTAAGGAGTATGGAGACAAAGTGAAAAGATGACATTGAGATAGAGATTAGTCATGATGAAATTGAGTGGCATTAGGCTGAATGACCTACTCCTGCTCTTAGTTTCTTCAATACATCACGTCTTCTCAGGAATTTCTACTGGATTAAGTACCCATCAGACACTTAACTGGTCCCCTGAGTTCAAGGTTGGGTGTGGAAATCTGGTCCATCAAGGGCTGTCAACCACAGGCTCGCAACGTTTCATTGCTTGGCAATGCCACTGGTGAGGTAGGTTGAGTTTGCTTAATCTACATGTTTAAGTGGCTATAATAAGTTGCTGTTTCTGCGATCTCTTTTCTCAATGTCTCAATATTTATTTGAGCAGATAAAGGGTTTGAAATATTTGAAGTCTTTGCAATTGACACTCTATTGTTTCATGTGATTAACATTGTTATACAGCCTGTCGTCAACCTGCACCTATCGCCTTGAGTGAAAATTATGTTTGATCAGGTGCTGTAAATTCAAGAACTTCTGCTGAGTTGGGAAATTTCTCAACTCAAGCTATATTCCTTGTGGCAGAAATCTGGCTCATTGTTTCCCACTTGCTGAGGGCATTGTTTCAGTTTAAGTGACCAATTATATAACACTGAGGTGAGGATGATACAAATATATGAACAAGGAACAAGAATAGGTCACACTGCCCTTCAAGCACATTCCACCATTGAATAAGATCATAGCTGATCTGATTTTACCCTCAACTCCACATTCCTGCATATCCCCCGATAATCTTTCATTGCATTGCTAATCATGAAAGTATTTATCTCTGCCTTAAAATATTTAAGAGGAGAAATACCTTCACTGAAAGGATTGTGAAGCTTTGGAATCCTCTACTCTAGATTGTTGTGAATATACCAATATTGAAAATATTTAAGACTGAGCAAAATGGATTTTTGGTATCCGTTGGAATTAAGGTTTGTGGAGAGTGAGGTTGGGAGTGGAATTGAAGTCTCAGGTCAGCCATGATCACAATGAATGGGAGAGCGGGTTTTATGATGTGTGGTCTTTTCCTGTTCCTATTTCTTATGTTCTTGAAATTCAATACTGAGTTTATGAGTGACTATCTATATTTTTACCATGCTCCCTACGATGCTGACTATTCTTTAGAAGTACTTCACTGCTGTAATGCACTTTGAGACTATACAAAAGTAAATCAGCCCTTTTAGTAGCTATAACCACAGATTATGTAGCCATATCAATCCTACAGAAAAATCACTCTAATACTCACAGCAATATTCATTTCCAGATTTGATGTGCTCTCATTATTATCATTATTGTTATTATGATTGTTATCCACTCATATTGAAATCAATGGACATAATATTCATTGCAAAGCATTTATTAGATGCTGAGAAAAAAAATCACTCTTCAGGACAATTTTCAAGAACATAAATTTAACGGGGAGAGCAACATTGATACCATATGACAAAAGAATGCTGACCAGTAAACAAGTAGAACTGTTGCCTTTGCAGACAGAAAGACCATGTGCATTCACTATGTCTTTTATGATTAAACAAAATAGATGAAAGGTATTTGTTCATTCATTTATCAGGACAATGTCTTGATCAATTAGAATCAACTCGCCTGTCCTATAATTTAAACAAAACTTGGCAGTTACTTGTAAATCATCATTAACTGCTGCATCATTCAATACCCCTACCAATTATAGTACTCTTGCCAACCAATCAGCACTTTCCTCTACAGCATGAGTATTGATTTCCCCTGTACATTGGTATTCTTTTAAATAGTCATGATAAGCGTAGAGAAACTTTAACAAAATGGATTTTTTTCAGCAATACTCAAATTACAATTCCTTGATTCTTATATATTTCTTTATTCTGCACATGTTTCACTCCTCATTATCAGGCATTGAATACTGCTGCTCTTACAACCTTCTAACTTCACTACACCCTGCTGTCTCTCCATTTTCTATTTTGTAGCCACCACATGCAATATTTTGCCATTGTTTTACCATGAACTGTCCGTGTGCTAATTAAGGTGAGTGGAATTACCATGAAGAGCTCATTGGATTTACTGTCTTCCTAAGGAAGGATCAAATTTGCTCTTGTTGGTTGTTTGGTGACTAGTTAGTGACCATCATGGAGTATAAAAAAATGTTCATGAGATAAAGGTGTTACTGGCTAGGACAACATTTATTGCCCATTTCTAATTGTCCTCAGGCTGAGATGATTGGCCTCAAATAACCAAACCGTCTTCCTTTGTGCTAGATTTAACTTCAACCGGTGGAGAGTTTCCTCCTGGTTTCCATTGACTTCCATTTCAGCAGAATTTCTCGATTACACATTCATTCAAATACTGATTTCAAGGACTTACAGTCCCACTGTCACCCCTCAAATACAGCTCAGTTTGCAATGCTTGGACAAAAGTTGTAATGTGGTTTGGAATTGAGTGATTCTGACAGAACCCAAAACTGAATATTGGTGAATAGGTTATAGGTGTGTCAGTGCCACTTGACAACACTGTTCAGGATACCTTCCACTGCTTTCTTAATGAAAGAGAATAGCTTGATGAGTGACAAATGAAGTTTTCCTCTTTTGTTGTGGACAGGGCATAGCTTGGCAATTTTCCACTTGGGCAGGTATGTTGCCTATTTGAAGTTCTGGCAAAATAATATCACTAATGTAATATGGCCAATGTAATTGATAAAACCCACCACATATGGTTTATGCCATGTTGCAATAATCCACTGGAGAATCAGTTCTAGTAATTCTGCAGTTATTGCATCCCAAACTTAAACCCTTTTAACAGCAATGTCAATACATAGCCACGGACTGAAAGTTTATTGTCAGCCATGCCGGCCACTTTGGAATCTAACTCTCTTCTGTATAAAATTTACAGGTCAAGTTTATGTCATGTTTTGCCTCAGGATGGCAGTGTTATAGAACACATGCAGTCAACATGTGTTAGCTCATGTTGTGAGAAATTGAATGTAGTTCTCAATGTAATCATCTTTTATAATGACTCAGTCCATTCAGTCAGTAATCTTAGTGAGTCATTATATAAATGCTTGGGACTCGAGTAGAGCAGTCGAGAAACTTCCCGTCCACCTCTTGCAGTGAGAAATACAGAAATCTACATAGAGGTAAAGAGATGTTAAGCGACAGAGTTGACATTTTTAATGCTCATTTTTAGGTGGAACTTCAATGCTATTTCCATCACTATAAAGCAGTGGTGTGGCAAGCATGCAGCTACTCTTCTGCTTTCACCTCTTGTGGTTTGAGAATAAATGTAGCTGAAAAAGAAGGGATGAAGGTGTTCACTCTCTGCCAATCAAGAAAAGTACTGAATGAATCACTTAGCTCACTGTTGAGAAAAGAAATTGCTGAGAATTCGGAACTTAAGTCCACTAAATCATCACACGCCCAGACAAAGGCCCATATCCATGCTTGTGGTGTGGGGAATGAAAATGCTGCATCAGGGCAGTAGGGGGTGCTGTACTGCTGAGCCTGCAGCTTGCCTATGCTATTGTGGAAGCTGCTGGTGTTGGGTACAATTAAAGTAAAAAAGAAAGATTCATTCTCCAGAATAGGCTGTCTTCGTCCTTGAGCAAAAATATCATCTTCCTCCTGGCAAGAACAACTTGAATAACCTCAGATTTAAAAAGAGATGATTGAGCTAAATGACAATATCCCCTATCGACTGTGGCTGCTGTTCACAAGTTTCTCTTCAATACATCAACAAAAAAAATTCTCCTGATCGGTAACTGTTGTAAACATAGTTTGGAATTTTCCTGTGCTTTCTATTTTGAGAGAATTGCTGTTTACAATCCCATTTATCTTTGTTGGAAATAATAATTGGGGGAAATCCTCCCACTATGATGATATTCTCCACAGACAGTGATCAACATGGCTTAGTTGACACAGCTCTGCCTCATGAAGCGTCCATGCATGAAACACTTTCCCAGCACAAACTTCAAATAAGAATTCACTCTATCGGTGAGTGCCAAACAATTTATTTTACTTCTCAACAGACTTTCCACCTTCATTTCCTATTTATCTCAGTCACTTAGTGTCTACTTGCCCCTTACTATTTAAAAAAAACATAATTGGTTATTTTGTTTCTTATGTTGGTTCATGGGCACTCCTGGCTAGGCCACCACATGTGCCCTGGAAAACCAAAGGATTTCCTTCATGCAGAATAGAACCTAACATAACTACACCTTCCTGAATTTAGCTACAGTTAAATGCGAGCAATCTAGTGTTCATTTCTCTCTGTTAACTTTAAAAAAAGAGTGATACAAACCCAGGAGGCACTCTTTAGCTGAAATGCCATAGTGACTGGCTGAAAATTGATGTTTCCAATGGAAAATTTAACACTCAACCAGCAATTCACATTCAATGAGCAATACCTTTCAATGAGCAATACCAGACCTTGAATCAAATCAGTTTAAATGATCACTCATTATCTGCTCGTTCTATGGTCTTCAGATAGGCAACTGTAGTGGAAGTGTACAGTCATCAGTAAGTGACGTAACTCAATCAAACCAAATTTTGCCTGAAGGAGCATGCAATGCTGTTCTCAGCATTGACCTGCGGCCATATTACGAAGTTATCCTCTAATCATTTGAAAAGTGAATTAACTCTTTCCCAAAAAGCATTGGAATATGGTTTTGTCACATAATAAAGGGATGCTGCTGTTTCAAGTAGTTTTCACAAAGGTCACTTTTTGACCAAGGTGTTCTAAAATTTCTGCTGAGATGTGATTTCAAATGTCTCATTTACTTGTTTCCTGATTGCAATAGTAATTAATAAGAGTATGGTCCAGAAGTACCAGTAACCCAAATGACCATTCTTCACTTTGACCTCCCTGCTTGTCATCCAGCTCATTCATTCTTTTTTGCTGATGCATCTGTTCTGCATTTACCAACAACTTTCAGAATACATGCCTCCAGCGATTTCAACCTCCATTCTTTTTACAATGACTGAATCAATAAATTTGATCTCATCCATGTCCTTTAATAAGAAAATGAAAATCTTATTTCTTGCAATTCTTTAAAGATATGGTTTCTTTATTTCTCTCAGAAGTTCATTCACAATTTCCAATGTTTTTACTTATACCCACTGCTCTTCTTATCATCTTTCTCAATCCCACTATGTTTTCTGATTTCAAATTGAACTCTCCCTCAATTCCAAAGCTAGCACTGATTCCAACGAGCTTAACTTTTTCTGAGCCCAAAGTTTTCTGCCCTTTAATAACTAACCCTACACTATCCAAATTGATATTAAAGTTTAAAAAAAAAGCTTTTAATATCCAACTACATCTCTTGCATAACTAAGACCAAAAGACTATAAGACATAGGAGCAGAATTCGGTCATTTAGTCCATCAAGTCTGCTCTGCCATTCAATCATGGCTGATATGTTTTCCATTCTCCTACCTTTCCCCCATAACTCTTGATGCCCTTACTAATTAAGAACCTATCTATTTCTTTCTTAAATATGCTGAATGACTCGGCCTCCACAGCCTTCTGTGGCAATGAGTTCCACAGATTAACCACCCTCTGGCTGAAGAAATTCCTCCTCCTCCATTCTGTGGCTGTGCCCTTGGATTCTAGTCTCTCCTACTCATGAAAACATCTTTTCCATGTCCACTCTATCCAGGCTTCTCACTATTCTGTAAGTTCCAATCAGATCCCTGCTCATCCTTCTAAACTCCATCAACTTCACACCCGGAGTCCTTAACTGCTCCTCTTTTGACAAAACCTTCATTCCTGGGATCATTGTTGCAAGCTTCCTCTCGACCCTGTCTAAGGCTAGCATATTCTTCCATAGATACGGGATCCAAAACTGTGCACAATATTCCAAATGCGGTCTGACCAGAACCTTATGCAGTCTTAGCAGTACATCTCTGCTCATGTATTCTAGCCCTCTCGAAATGAACGCTAGTATTGTATTTGCTTTCCTAATTGCCAACTGAATCTGCATGTTAACCTTAAGAGAATCCTGAACTAGGACTCCCAAATACCTTTGGGCTTCAGATTTCTGAAGCCCTTCCTGATTTAGAAAATAGTCTTTGCCTCTATTCTTTCTACCAAAATGCATTACCTCACATTTTCCCAAATTGTATTCCATGTGCCACTTCTTTGCCCACTCTCTGAGCCTGCCCAAGTCCTTCTGCAGCTTGCCCACATCCTCAACACTACCTGTTCCTCCACCTATCTTTATGTCATCTGCAATCTTAGCAACATTGCCCTTAGCTCTATGTGAATAGCTGTGATCCAAATGGACCTCTGCAGAATTACACTGGTCACCACTGCTGTTCTGAAAAAAGACCCCTTTATCCTTACTCTCTGCCTTCTGCCACTCAGCCAATCCTCTATCCATGCCAGTTTCTTGCCCAAACACCATGGACTGTTATCTTATGCAGCAGCCTCTTGTGCGACACATTGTCAAAAGCCTTCTGGAAATCCAGATATATCATGGCCATTGGCTCTCCTTTCTAACTTGCTTGTTACCTCCTCAAAGAATTCTAACAGATTTGTCAGGCATGACCTCCCCTTGATGAAGCTGTGCTGACACAGCCCTATACCTGGATAGGACATAGACACTTTAGGCAATTCTGAAGACACGAACAAATGTTCCAGTCCCTCCTTTTCTGCTCCATTTAAACTCCACTTGTTAGGAACTTAGGAGCAGGAGTAGGCCATTCAGCCCATCGAGCCTGCCCTACCATTTAATACAAACATGACAGAGCAACACTTCAAAACCTTTTTCTCACACTATCGTCATAACCCTGTACGCCAATGGTAGTCAGAAATCTGTCAATCTCTAACTTAAACATACTCAAACACTGAGATTCTACAGCCCTCTGTGGTGGAGAATTCCAAAGTTTTGCAACCCTCTGAGTACAATAAATTCTCCTCATCTCAGACCTATGTCTCACTCCTTTTTTTGTAAAATTGCATCATCTGAATTTAGACTCCCCAACTAGGGAAATATCTTACTTGCATCAATACTTCCTATCCCTTTACGTATTTTGTAAGTTTTGATGAGATCATCTCTCATTCTTTGAAACTCTTGAGAAAACCAGCCCTTTTTTCCTAATCTCTTCAAAGGACAGTCCCACAATCACAGGAACATATCTGGTGAACGTTCATTGCACTCCATCTTTGGCAAATAATATTTTTCCTGAGATAAGGAGACCAAAGCTGCACACAGTATTCCAGATGCAGTCTAACCAAACTCTGATGAAGGGTCTAGGCCCGAAACGTCAGCCTTTCTGCCCCTATGATGCTGCTTGGCCTGCTGTGTTCATCCAGCCCTGCACCTTGTTGTCTCTCATACAATTGAAACAAGGCTTTACTACTCCTGTATCAAATGCCTTCACAATAAAAGATAACATTCCATTTTCCTTTCTCATAGCTTGCTCTACCTGCATGTTAGTCTTCAATGACTTACTGACAAGGGTGCAAGGTCCTTTTGTACATTTACACTTTCCAACCTTTTACCAGTTAATAAATACTCTGCACACCTCTTTCTCCTGCCAAAGTGGATAACCTCATTTCTCTACATTATGTTCAATCTTCCATATTGTTCCCATTTAGCTTCAAATAGACCATCCCATATATTCTTCCTCCTCTCCACATCTTCCCAGTGCTGTCATCAAGATTCATCACATAGCTTCTTGTTCAAACTCAGGAGGTAAACTCATGGACCTCCTTACCTCTCCCAATCCTCCTGAAAAACAATAATATAGATTTTAAAAACACAATATTTATGATTTACCTTCTGTCCTAAATTTCTCAACTTCAATGGTGCCCTGTACTTCTGGACTTCGACCTATCAAACCACCACCTGAACCTGCATGTTAACCTTAAGAGAATCCTGAACAAGACTCTAGTTTCTGGTTACTTAATGCTGATGAAGCCAGCAAGGCACTTATGTTCAGAGAGGCTGAACCTGAATCTGATCAATGCCCTGTGTTCAAATCTGCACATTTTCTAAAAGGATGACTAACAGTGAATGGAAACTATTGCAAAATGTTGAGGCCCGTTGTAGTTATTCCTACCTGCTGAATGGCACTTTAATTTTTTAAAAATTAAAATTGTGATAACAATAAGCGAAAGTGACATGCTGTGAGCAACAAGGTGATGTCTTCACTTGACTGGATCCTTTAATGTTGTGCCTTTTCTGTCTCTAGTATGCTGGCACCAGCACCCTGACTAAAAAGGCAGATTTTCCATCTATTTGTTTAAATAATAAGGTCCAGGAAAGGACATGAATTACTGTTAAGGGTATCAGGCAAGCACAGGGAAAATTCCTATATTCATACTGCACATCATATCAACTAGTTTGTTGTCAATTACTACACAAATAAATTTTCTATCATGTTAACTTGCAAACATTCTCCTGGCATTAGATAGTCCAGACAATTGGCTAAATTGATTTCAGAATAGAGGGGAACTAGTTTCAAGAACATATCTTAAATTCACTGCGTAAGTCCACTGGAAGTTGTGTGTCTGCATGTTTTAATGTGGGCCACTTGCTTTGCCTATGAGTCTTGCACTGTTGATCACTAATTGCATAGTCGGTCTTAGTATTAGAATAGTGCCTGATTGGCAATTCTGTGGTAGCTGTTCAGGAATTATATACTAATCAGTGTTAATTAAACAATGTGCTTGAATTAACAGGGCCAGCAGAGCATTGCACTGAAAAAAAAACGAGATGGCTGCAAGTGTTTCCTGTTCTTTTTACAGCATTACATGGGAATTGATCATGTTGTCAGCTGCAGTTTATATCGAGGAAACCAGGCAAATACGCTGACCCATTTAAAAATCAAATTGAAATCCCACTGTTCGTGGCAAAATGTAAAGTGGACAAAAGCAGTGGAATTTTCTTGACCTTTGGAACAACCTTGGGAAGCTCAGTGTTATCATAGGCAATTGAAAAAGATCACTGTGACAAACAAGACATTTAAGATTATGGAATCGCTTTGTGAACAGAGTTGCTGTTTTGACAGCAGCATCTTTCCTTTGCTGCTGGTGGTGCTGCTTGAACATCTTTGCATTTATTTCCAGTTGAGCTGCGAGGTGCCTGGCTCTCTCAAACCATCATCTCATCCAAGGGACTCAGTAGATTGAGGGTGGGAGAAAGTCAAAGAAGATTCATATAAATTACAGCTCCAGAGCAATCAATAGATGTGACAAGCTGCCAATGCCAGCATCTGGGAACATAATGAAGGTGTGACGGTGTAAAAATACAACTAACAATGCTGTGGGAAATTATAGGACGTTGCTGTATTGAATAAATGCAATGTGAAATGAGCTGCAGCTCTCAGGTCATGCCTTTCTGGTGTTGAAGTGACTCTGGCTCTTGTCCTTTGTAATTGTAAGTGGCAGCAAAGCCCTGCTGAATAAGTTGAGGGCATGCATTCAGCACTTATACACCCTGAATTACAATGCTACTAAAGCTGTTCAAAACCAATCTTCAGTGTCAGCGACCTTTTTCATTCACATTTTACCACATTAAAATGCAGATTTGTGAGTCACATGGCTTCATTTCATAACTGAGACTGATATTTAAATATGTTTCTGCTGGAGATGCAGGAAAGAGTGCGTGCTGGTCTCTCTCCATGGTGCTGAAACTACATCCTGCTCCCTGGAATCACTGAATTTTACGGCACAGGAGTCCATTTGGCCTGTTGTGACTGAGTTGGTTCTTTAAAAGAGCAGTGCAATTAGTTCCACTCAGCGGTTCTCTCCTCATAGCCCCGTAATTTTCTCTCTCTCAAGCATTTTCTCCAGATTGTTCACAACGTCAGAAAAAATTTCAGAGTTTAAAAATACCATGAAACCCCTTTATAACTACATAATGCATCCACCTGCTCATTTAACTTACTGTAGCAAGTTACTCATTATATGCCATTCTTAACATTGATTCAAATTACTATCGGTGTACATTTGAATTTTTAACTCCAAAATATATACATAACACATTCGTAATGTAGGATGGTCCATCTTTATAGGGCAAGGTGGAAATCCTAGTTAACGCACATTAACTTACAGCAATAACTTATATTTTTATGGACGCGTTTGCTACACCCAGAAGCATGTTTTGTGATACTGAAAGTTCTGAAAAAAATTGACACATCGGATGATAAAAACCTAAGAAACCGTTTAAAATAAAAATAACGAAAAAGTGTGAAATGAAACAAAATGTTAAATAAAGTATCTTGGTTTTTTAAACTGTACAACATCAGCTTTACGTTTCACATCCATTTAAAAAAAAGTGGCAGTGATTATGCACAGTTGGAAGTTATCATTGGATGGTCGCTGTCAGAAGGCACTCTCTATTTATGTCCCAAAGCACATCTCAAGATAACAGATAAAAATTGGCACCAAGTGCTGGATTTGACATGTTCCCTCTGCATGTTTTAAATTAACCTTAAAGTAGTGAATGTGACCAGCCCACACCCCACTCACCACTAATCTCAGCCTGAAAATACAGGGTGCCTGCCTGCCATATGTAATCAATTAATTAATTATGATAGTTATTAATAATATATAATTAACTAATAATTAATGAGATTGTTAAAGGTTGAATTGACCCCAATGTTACCCTGCCCATCTCACAATACAGTTGGCATGGGCAGCTGAGATGGCGTGGGCAGCCTGTTTTTGAAAAAGATTTTAATAGGACAACAAGGGATAGTTGTACTACCTTCAGAAGATGTCCTTTGTGCATCAGGACAAATTCCAGAAAATAGTACATCCTCTCTTCTCTGTCTGCACTTTAAAACACTCTTTGACCCCCTTCCTCCATCTCTAAAGTAGTCAAATCCTCCCTACTTAATGCCCCCAATTTACCTGGGTCCAGGGCTCCATTGGACCTCCTATTTGGAACTGGTTGCAATCCTGGAAATATCTACTACATCTCTGGTAATTCAGAATTACTGGAGCTGTCACCCAACCTAACAGCTGGCAGCTCCAGAGGGTGAGGTATCTAAGGTGCAGAAGTCCCACTTTTCACTTTGTTAGCCCTCCTGCAGCCCTCTAGAGCAGAAACAACACAGAAAATGCATGAAAATGCCTCAGTAGGTCTGGCAGCATTTGTGGAATTAACATTTCCAGTTCAGTGTGACTCTTCTTCAGATCTGTGGAGCTGGCATCTTCTGAGTCTATCAGCTGCTATCAGCTTACCCTCATGAGCAGTCCACTCCTCACCCTACAAAATATCACTCCAAAGCAAAGAGAAGATGGGTGACTAAAAGCTGAGTTAATTAATTAGGCTGTAGTAAGGATCTTAGAGGAGAGAAAGGGAGACAGGCAGAGAGGTTTAATCAATAACAGAGTTTTAGATATAAACAGCATGACATCACAGTAAACAGATGTGAAATATTAACAAAAGGCCTGAGTTAGAGGAATATAAGGTTTTTGGAGAATTTTACAGTTAAGCGGAGATATAAGTCAACGGAGGGATTGGACCACAAGGACTTAGACTTCTGTGGAGCCAAGTACATTAATATTAAAAATGGTGAGTGTGTGACCTAATTCTAGGATTCCCACCACAATTCCGTTCATGTCAAATGTTGCCAGCACAATATAAAGATGTGGGTGACATATTGACAGGCAGAACTTCTGATGTTGCTAACTCAGAGGTAGAAAAGCAAGTAGTGAGGATGACACAAGGAGTCTACAGAGGGATAGAGAGAGGTTATGTCAGTGGGCAAAATCTGTGCAGGTGATATATAATGTGGGAGACTGTGAGGTTCTGTACTTTGGCAGGAAGAATAGTGGAGCTGGATCTTTAAATGGGGAAAGACTGCAGAAATGTAGAGCACAGACAGATTTGTGGGGTCTTGTGCATAAATCACAATAATGTAGCATCCAAATTCAGTAGGTAATAGGGAAGGCAAATGGAACTTAGACCTTTATTCCAAAGGGAATGGGCATAAAAGCAGGGAGGTCTTGCTTAATCTACGCGAGGTACTGAGCCGACTACAGTTGGAATACTGTGAGCAGCTTTGATTGATCTCAGATATGAAGGGATTTTCTTATGAAGTGAGGTTGAGTAGATTGGGCTTGTATGAATTCGTATTTAGAAGAATGAGAAGTGACCTTATTGAAGCATATAAAATTCTTATGGGACTTGACAAAGTAAATGAGGAAAGGTTGTTTCTCCTTGTGGAAGAGTTTAGGAACAGAGGGTATAATCTCCAGATAAGGGGTTACTAATTTAAGGCAGAGATAAGGCAGAATTTCTTCTCTCAGACAGTAGTGAACCTGTAGAATTGTCTACCATAGAGGGCTGTCAAAGCTATGTCTTTGAGTATATTCAAGGTTGAGATAGATATACTTTGAATCAATAAAGAAATCAAGAGCTTTGGAAAAAGACAGGAAAGTGGAGTTGAGAATTATCAGATCAGCCATGATCTCGTTAAATAGTGGAGTAAAGTTGATGGGTTGAATGGTCTCCTTTTCCTCCTACTGATGGTGTCATTTCCATTTGAAGATTTTCCTGACAATTCTCCGGGCAAGAAAATCAGTGTATTAACCTTTAGATTTCTAAATAAATTATTGCTTCTGAAATTTTGATGTGTGGTCACTACTCATACACTCCTGGAAACCCTCTTGTGAAGTGTAATCGAGGCCTGGGGATTCCACACAAATCTTAACATACTCGAACTGGAGAATTTGTGCTAATGTTAAAACTCGTCCACAGATTCCATGCAACCGTTAACTTATTCTCAGGGAAAACACACAAACTGTCATGCGTTCCCACACACTCCTTGCAAAAAATTAACACATCCCACCAGATGTCCTGGAAACACTTACACACCAATACAAGGACTAATCCTGACTTTTAATGGTATTTCTAAACAACCTGTTTGGACAGATTATGATACATCTCTGAGGCAGGTGGGACCTGAACTTAGACCAGAGATAGAAACACTAATACTGAGCTACAAGACTTTCAAAATCTTGACATTTAATGATCTCCTCAGGGCCAGTTAGTTAGAATGCTCTTCACACCTCCCTACATTTCTGCATATCTCTATAGGACTCCGACTTTCACCTCTAAAAAATTATCTCCTTGGCTTCCTATGGTTAGTTCTAAGTCACGCCAGGGAAGATTTCAATCAATCATTTTTTTTCCGTTCTCAACCAAAATCTCATAAGCCATTATGTTCTAACAGCTATATGTTCCTATGGCCACACATATTGCTTCTCCTTGTTACCATGCACATGAAGGTAAACTAGCTCATACATGGTAGGGATTGAAATACTTTGTGCATGACTAATACTTAGCCACATTGTTTGTTTTTGAAGGAACAGATGCAAACAACAGGAGTACAATGACAAGCACTGGAATAGATATTGCAATTCTATAAACACTCCCCCCTCTGGGAAAGACCACAATGATGGAAGGAGAGACAGCATTAGAATGATGAAAATAAAGGTTTGATTTCACAGCAGAGCTTGTGAACACCTCTCTTGGATTATCCCTTTTTACTCCTACCTCCACCCTTCACTGTTGTTTTGTAACACTCCTGGGATGCCCCAGTAACAGCACTGTGAGTACTGTGTGTGCCTACACCTCGTGGACTGCAATGGTTCAAGAAGGCCGTTTATTACTATATCCTTTAGGGCAATTAGGGATAGGCAATAAATGCTTTGCTTACAGTGTTGGTCCCATACTGGGAATAAATGAAAAAAAAGTAAGTCATTTCCTGGGCAAAATAACTGCTGTGGCCTTTGAGGGGCTAATGATCCATCAAGAGCTTGCTATCAAGAACTTGATACTTCCCAGTCCTCAAATTTGCAGATGGTTTAACTGGACAGACCAATCCAACTTATTAACATAGAGCACTGCTGGCATGCTGTCTTTTTGGGGCTCATCAGGATCTCTCTAACCCTTAGGAGGACTGTGACTTGTGAATTTGTCTGGAATGGAATGGTAAGAATGCAAGGGCAAGTAACAGATATACATCATCACACCACACTATTGAAGAAAACAGACTATTCAATCATCAACAATGCCCCGAGAAGTTGCAGATCACTGTAGCTAATGTGTTAGATGGCTGGGTCTGGTCTTGAGGATTGACTTGCTTTCCCATCGTAAGACGGTTAAACAGGTTATGACAAATTAATGGATAGGCATCCAAGTGCTATCTCAACTCCAAAAAAGTTGGTCTCCAATACTTGTTTAAAAACCAACATATAATACAAAGTGGGTGTTGCATGCAACATAGTGATTTGAGTCACAGATTCTACATTATGGAAACCACTTAATACATTTAACATGCAGATTAAGTGGAGCACACAAAGACCACATATCTTTAAGTGCTCAGCTTTGGCAAAAGAACAATATCTGCAATGAGGCTAACTCACCTTGCAAAGTGATGAACATAGGTTGTTATAGAGCAGAGTCCTTCCTTTTCTGAAGTGTTATGCCCTTCAGATAACACTGAATTTCACAGCATGCTGTTAGATTTTGCAAAGGAATTGAAGAAACCATTTCTGTTACAAAAACAGAAGTTGCTAGAAAGCCTCAGCAAGTCTGGCAGCATCTGTGAAGAAAAGTCAGAGTTAATGTTTTGGGTGGGGTGACCCTTCCTCAGAACTTCTGTTGTATGACTAGGACCTTTGGCTGCGAAGAAGATTTTCATCATTATCTTGACAGCAGTGCAGTACAACTTGCAAAAGTTACTGCCTCTACTGTGGAAAAGTCTTTAGAAACTGGCAATTCAGATTGTCAGATAATTTATGCAAAAGTACTAGTCAGGCCTAAAAAAAAATTAGGCATGCTAATTCCTACATCAATACTTGGCAATCAGTTCAAATTTTTGCATTGGCTTTTGTAGCAAACACAGAAAGATTATAGCTCAGAAAGTACAAATTGATCTATCTTGCAGTTTTTAGAGTTGTGGGAACATAAGGATCCAATTTAACTTTATCCATAGGACTTTCAATGGTAACAAGTCAAATTTTTGAGACGTGCTCAGATCCAAGCCTATGCCGTAGATTTATTCTTTTCATTTTTAGGAAAGAATGTGGTTTATCTCCAACACAAGCAGTGTATTAACTTCCTTTAGTGATGGTGATTTTATACATTTGTATCACTTGAGGGGAATGGGAGAAAAACCTTCTTAATTAATACTAACAATGATATTCCTGCTTCTTTCATTCATGGTTAGAAGAATAAGACTTGCATATATATAGTCCTGCATTATATGCCTGACTTTATGATGTCTGAAAATGCTTCACAGGCAGTGAATCACTCTTGATGTGCAGTCACACTATGTAGGCAAATGGAACAGCCAATTTTTGCACACAGCTATTTCAGACAAACAATACATGTCTGATGAGATAAATAGCCTGTAATCTGACTTTTTTGTGTGTTGTTTGTTGAAGGGGAAATGTTAGCCAGGGCACCTGGAGAACTACTCTCCTTCAATCAGTGTTGTACAGCTTTTACTTCAACTGGTCAGGCAGTAACAGTGGGGAGATGCAGAGATAGCATATCAGGTTGATGACTTTTTATCAGAGCACTAAGAGAAATGACCACTATTTTTGACTGTTGCGCTATGCAATCTTTTGTTATTTCATCTTCCCTGGTCTCCATGCTATTTCATACCTTCCTTTTAGTCCTTCCTAAACAGAAGAAACAATGAACTGTGGATGCTGGAAGTCAGAGGCAAAATCAGAAATTGTTGGAAAAACTCAGCAAGTCAGGCAGCATCTGTAGAGAGAAAGCAGAGTTAATGTTTTAGGTCCAGTGACTCTTTTCCAGAGCTGCCACTGGTACCTGGTGTACAGGGACATTGATACCGGAATTGTATTATGATTGTCATGTAACTATCTTAAAGATCTGGTCAGTAATCCATGTCACAATACAACAAATGGCAAGACCACAGTTCCAGAATTTTGGCTTAGTGACGATGAAGGAACAGTAGGATAATGGACTTAAAGTCATCATAAAATCCCTGCAGCATGGAAGCAGCCATTTGGCCCATCAAGTCCACACTGACCCTCCAAAAAGAGTATCCTACCCCTCTAGCTCTGTTCTTCCCATGGCTAATCCACCTAACCTGCATGTCTTTGGAGTGTGGGAGGAAACTTATAGAGACAGGGGCAGAATATGCAAGCCCCACACAGACAGTCACCTGAGGCTGGAATTGAACCTGATTCACTGGTGCTGAGAGACAGCAGTGCTAACCCCGAAGCTACTGTCCCACCCTGGAGTGTAAACTTGCTGATGGTATTGATCCATTTGCCTACTGTTCATATTCTCCAAGGTAATAGAGGTTGTAGGTTTGTGAGGTGTAAACAAAGGATTAACAAAAACTATTGCTTTTGATACTATTAAATGTTAAATAAAATGAGTAATGCCTCAGTCTGAATACTGTACAGGGGAATATGTTCCAAATTCATACATTGAACAGTAACAACTACACTATTTTGTTTCTCTAAACTCTCCCTAGCACAAAAAAAAGCACCAGGGACAGAATTGTTTGCAATCTCTGCTGTATTCACACTTGATACATTTATTTCTCCATTTTCTGCTCACATACCGAAATGTAGAGCACTTTCACCTTTTATTTGATTTTCTTTCAGCTTTTCAATGTCTACATTATTTTTCATGTGGTTGCCACTCTGTCAAAAGTCAAACATTATTTTTAGAGATAAGAGACAACAAGTGAACACACCATTATTAAGGTCTGGGAAGACAAAATACATTAGAATACAGACTGCCATAAGTGAAGTAGAGAAAGTTAATTCAGAGCGCTACTTCAAGTAAAACCACCACTATGCAAGGAAGTGCAAGTTCAAACTGATAAAAAGGTAATGTCAGGACTGGTGTCAGGAAACATTTCTCCACAGAAAGAATGATTAACGTATAGAATGGTCTTTTGGGCAGTCATAGAGATTGACGGCACAGAGACAGAAATTCTGGAGCCATACAAAAGATAATGGATGCAATGATCATAAGTTTCCACTGAAGTATAAAGTAGACAGGTTGCTGAGCTTTTCTGAACTTTATAATTTTTCTTGGAGATGTCTTAGGAAAGTAGAGATGAAAACAAAATGCAATGAATGGAGTTGCGCAGCTACATTATGGCTGATTTTAACTTGTGTGATTAGGCACATATGAGGCTATCATTATAGTTAAAATAGTGAGTGGAATAGTCATTGCCCTGTCTTTAGGTTGCTACTCACTTGAGTTTAGAAGAATGAGATGAGATCTATTTAAGATGTTTAAGATGCTAAAGGGGATTGACAAAGTAGACATTGACTGGATGTTTCCTCTTGTGGGGCAATTGAGAAAAAGAGGTTGCAGTTTTAGACGCAGGCCTGGTAGATTTAACGCTGAGATGAGGAGGAATTACTTCTCTCAAAGGATTGTAAATCTGTAAATTTACTATTCTAGACTGCAGTGTACACAAGGACACTGAATAAATTTAAGGAGGAGACAGAAAGATTTTTAATTAGCAATAGGTTAACGGGTTATGCGAAGCTGGTGGCGAAGTGGAGTTGAGGCTTAGATGACTACATAGTGGAACAGGCTCGAGGAGCTGAATTGTCTACTCCTGCTCCTAACTGTTTTGTTCTTATGTTGCACCATTTTGAAATGGGTCTAATTGTGCGTGACTGATCAACCAGCTTGTTTAAAGTGGTAGGCTCCTTTGAATATGAAAATAGGGAAGCCTCGTTACTGTTTTTTGGAGGGAACTGTCAAGCATGTGTGCCAGGAATTTTCTGATTAGTTCCATTGGCAAAAGATCTTGGCTCCTTCAGGCCCCACAAAGCTAATATGTCAACTCCTCTCTGAGACTGCGACCATCCTTCTCTACCAGACAGCATTTAGAATCACACAATCCCTAAAGTGTGGAAGCTAGCCATTTGACTCATCGAGTCTACACCAAACCCCAAAGAGCAACCCACCCAGACTCACTCTCCTACCCTAACCATGCATTTTCCATGGCCACTCCACCTAGCCTGTTGTGGACTGTGGGAGAAAACAGAGCACCTGTAGGAAACCCACACAGACGAGGGGAGTGTGTGCAAACTCCACATAGACAGCTGTCCGACGATGGAATCAGAGCGGGGTCCCTAGCGCTGTGAGGCAGTAGTGCTAACCACTGAGCAAGTGTGCTGTCCTACAATAGACAGTCTAAGTCTAGTGAAACTAGAAATCACTGACTTTCTCTTGCCTCTCTACAGCTGCTTTCTTTTCTTGGCTTGCCCCTGAATTACACTTTGATTGGCTCAGTTTCCACTTGATTACTTAGCCTACAAGCTTGAATACTGCTTTCTGTCCTGACTGAATCCTGAGCCAGCTGGGACAATCACTAATGAAATAATAACACAGTCACCAGTTACATCTAGTGTACACCCCACTATAGGAACCTAGAGGGTGTGACTACCTCCTGCAACAAAGTGCTCAGGTGACATTCCCCTTCCCTGATGTGATGTAATGTCTGCAGCTTGCATAATACCTCCTCAATTTGGATCCAAAGCTCCTCCAGCTGCAAACACTTACTTGCTATGGATCACATTGGTGTCCAGCAGCTTTCACATGCTGCAACAGCAAAACATCACTATCCTGTCTTCACTATCATTTTATTTAATTCATTACTTAAATACCCCAGATGCTCCTTACACTTTACTGTAATTTTTTTAAAATAAGAATTCAATCTTATACATGAACAAATTATTTTTTACGAAAAAGAGAGAAGAAAAGCACTGGAGACCTGAACATAAATCTGAAGATTTTGCTTTTACTTTTAAAAACTAGAAATATTCACCAATATTTACCTACTCACTAATTGGCATCTGTCCCCGAACTCACATTGTTCTGCAGTTTGTGATGTTACTGAGTTGTTGGGCTCACTGCCTCTTGATTCATGCCTTTATCCTCTCCCACCCACCTCTTGCTCTGAAGAGTTTACTTGTTTGCTGTGAACCTTAGTTAAAGCCCCTCTCTCTCCCCTTTGCACCAAATTCCCACTTTGAACCTAGTTTCTATTTTCACTCACTTGGCCTTTGTTTCACTCAGCTGAAGTCTCCTTCACTCTGACCGTGCTCATCCAATGGAGTTGGATTTGTGAACACACATGCCTCCTATTTTTGGCTAACATGATTGCACCTGGGAGCATAAGTATTCATGACATTTTAAAAAATGCAGAATAAAAGTTCCCGATCGTGAAGATCATTAAAGCCAACCCATCTGAAATCTTCTGAGTACTTAATTCCAAAAGCTTTAATCTACCATCAGGAATCTGAATTTTTTTTGTTTTCTGTCCAACTAAATTCCCCACCTGCCCTTCTCGAAGCTGCAGGTGGTCCCAGAAAATTCCACCCCTTGTCTGAAAAGTGGAAAATTCTGCTTCAAATTTTGTGCGCCACACTGGGATTTGTGTGATTTAAGCAAAATCTCATTTTTAGGCCAATGTGTCTTTGTACTGAAATATGGTCAAGCTCTTTTTACTTGATGTTTTTTTACACTGGTGTTAATTTTTGAATGCACGAGCAATTAAAGTGCATGGCTGCTTTAAATTATTTAGCATGGTCATGCAGATGTGTTAAATTAGAGGAAGTGACATGGATATGTTTTATGAGTGAATTTTTGGGTTGGCTTAGAAAGAACATTGACATATCACAAACGTAGGTCATTAAAGTGTTAAAATGATTGAAATTTGCAATCAAGTTTGATATCACACGGTTCACAGTGTAAAACATTTACAATTGCAAGAGTTAAATAATTAAAATCTTTATGGGAAGTAGGAACTGATTGTTAATGTTATTTTGACTGGCCAAAACCACGCTAAGGAATTCATTGGGAAGTGCCATAATTCACTGATGCTTTAACTCATGAGGTTAATTCTGCAGTCAGTGCCTATTAAACATTTGGCAGATTCACGTCTCAAGTGAGCATTTCCACAACAAATAGGAACAAAGCGCATCCTTTCCGTTATAACTTTGACAATGAACATTCTTCCTCATGTAATGAGGTGCCACAGTGTAAAATGCCCAACTTCATCAATTAACTCTTTCCCTCACCAGCAAAATACAAAGAAGCAGCTTTTGGGGGAACAATTTGTTTTCCTCCAAGTTACTGCCAAATGTGAGGAGCTCTTATATACATATGAACAGAAAATTAGGAACAGGAGTAGGCTATTCGGTCCTTCGAGCCTGCTTCATCACTCACTAAGATCATGGATGATCTGATTATAATCTCAAATCCGCATTCTAACCTACCCCTCCAATAACCGTTCACCCTTTTACTTAACAAAAATCTGCCTTGATAATATTTAAGTACACTGCTTCCATCACCTCCTCAGAAAGAGCACTACGAAGACTCATGACCCTTTAATGGGAAAAAGCAAAGCTGCATTTCTGTTTTAAATGAAAAGGATTGCTTGCTGAACAGGGACCCTGGTTTTAGACTATTCCAGAAGAGAAAACATCTTCTCCATGTCTAGCCTGTCTAGACACCTTACCCTTGAATGAATTGGCTCTCTAGCCAATTTCAGAGGATAGTTTGGAATCAACCACATCACATTAATCTTTTGCATCACTGTACAGACATTCATGGTTCTTTCCTGGTGGGGGTAGGATCCTCTCCTCCAGTAGGTGAGGAGATGGATGGCGGGCACCCTGCCACCTTTCTTGGCCTTCTCCACCCGTTTGAGGGATGTTTGTCATGAGACAAAGGGAGGGATTGAGTGGGATGAAAGAGGCTGGCACAATTGTGCAGTGTGGTGCAGGTGGAGTTGTACTGAATGGGTGAATAGGCAGCGTAGAAGGCAAGCAAGGTTAGTACACAGTAGGCAGACAGACACTCGGAAGACATACAGGGTTAGTATGTAGAAGGTATACACTGTTAATACGCAGAAGGTATACAAGGCTAATGATGTGAAGATTGGAGTAGATGAGAGTGAGTGATGGAAGATGTTGATGTTATGTAGAGAATAGGAGACCATGAGACTTGTTGGGAGGTATTTGAAGTAACAGAGATTGAGTGAGTGTGCAGTTACTGAGAGACAGTAGTGGCATTTAGCTTTATTAAAATTCATTCATGAGATGAGGGCTTTGCTGGTTAGGCCAGCATTTGTTGCCATCCCTAATTGTCCAGGCAGCAGTTTAAGAATCAACATCATTGCTGTGGCTCTGGAGTCATATGTAGGCCAGACCAGGTAAGGATGGCAGTTTCTTTCCCTAAAGGGCATTAGTGAACCTGTTGGGCAATGATTCACAGTTATCATTAGACCCTTATTTCTAGAATTTGGGAACACCACCATCTTCAATTTCCCTGTCCAAGCTACTTACCATCCTGACTTGGAAATACATTGCTGTTCCTTCACTTTTGCTCGGTCAAAATCCTGGAATTCCCTCCCTAATAGGATTGTGGATCAACCTGCAGCAAGTGGACTGCAGTAGTTCAAGAAAGGAGCTCACCACGACATTTAAGGGTAACTAGAGACAGGCAATAAATGCTGGCCAGTCAGCGACACCCATATCCCCCAAAAATGAATTTAAAAAAATGATTGAATTTAAATTCCACCCTCTGCTGTGCCCAGAACATTATCTGGGGCTCTGGATGAACAGCCCAGCAATAATACCACTAGGCGATCGCCTCCCACCTCCATCTCCACTTGTGGAGCAGAGAGTATTTACCTTCTGGCAGCATTGCATGGTGTGCCTTTGGAATCCAGACGTTACCTTATCCAAGTGGGAACTATTGAACGGGCTGGCAGTGTCTGGTTCTGTGATCTCCTCTGATGGTACTGACGAAAGAGGATGTCCTCCTCTCGCCATCTTGTCCACCTGAAGATAAATTGGGAGGCTACCTTCCCTTTGTTAGTCATCTCTTGGGCAATTCTTCGCACACCGAAACTGTGAAGGCAGCCCCTGGCACATAGTGTTTGACCAGCTGCACAGTTGGGGTTTAAATATGATGCCAGTGGCACGAAGCCTGGAAGATCCTAGTAGTGGTGAATACTTCTGTCGCTGAAAATAGCATGAGAGTGATACCTTTGAGGCGTTGTGCGTATATAACAATGCGAGCAACACTAAATTGTTGAAGAAACTCGCTTGGACTCACAGAGAGAAACATCCTCTTAGAAATTCCTTGAAATTGCCACTTAGTCAATTCTGTATAAACTTCACCTTTGTATGTTCTAACAGTAAAAACAGATTGTAAGATACATTAAAATGACAACTTCACAACTTAGAAATAGTTAACATCACATTTTTAAGCCGGTGTGCGCGCGTGTGTGTGTGTGCGTGTGAGAGAGAGAGAGAGAGTGTGAGTGGGAGAGAGAATGTGTGTGTGTGTGTGAGAGAGAGTGTGGGTGTGTGTGAGTGTGTGTGTGTGTGAGAGAGAGTGACTGGAAGAGAGAGTGTGTGTGTGCATGCGCGTGCGTGTGTGAGAGAGAGAGTGTGTATGTGTGAGAGAGAGTGAGTGGGAGAAAGAGTGTGTACGTGTGTGTGTGTGCATGCGTGTGTGTGTGTGTGTGTGAGAGAGTGAGTGGGAGACAGAGTGTGTGTGAGAGAGAGAGAGAGTGAGTGGGAGAGAGAGTGTCTGCAAGTGAGAAAGTGAATGGCAGAGAGAGAGAGAGAGTGTGTGTGTGTGTGTGTGTGTGAGAGTGAGTGAGTGGGAGAGAGAGTATGTGCTTGTGTGTGTGTGTGTGTGAGAGAGAGTCAGTGAGCGAAAGAGAGTGTGTGTGCGTGTATGTGTGAGAGAGAGAGACAGAGTGTGTGTGTGTGTGAGAGAGAGAGAGTGAGTGGGAGAGAGTGTGTGTGTATGTGTGTGTGTGTGACAGAGAGAGTGAGTGGGAGAGAGAGTGTGTGTGTACGTGCATGTGTGTGTGTGTGTGTGAGTGCATGTGTGTGTGAGGGAGAGTGAGTGGGATAGAGTGTGTGTGTGTGAGAGAGAGAGTGATTGGGTGAGAGTGTGTGTGCGTGAGAGACACAGAGTGAGTGGGAGAGAGAGTGTGTGTGTGAGAGACACAGAGTGAGTGGGACAGAGAGTGTGTGTGTGTGTGTGGGAGAGAGTGAGTGGGAGAGAGAGTGTTTGTGTGTGTGGGAGAGAGTGAGTGGGAGAGGGAGTGTTTGTGTGTGTGGGAGAGAGTGAGTGGGAGAGAGAGTGTGTGTGTGTGT